>NW_022280035.1:2544148-2546671 GCF_004355925.1 Anarrhichthys ocellatus | reverse complement strand
CACACACACACACACACACACACACACACACACACACACACACACACTGTCTGTTCATTTAAACAAAGCCTTATGAGCTCAAGCTCCAGTGTAACCTCATCCAATGACAAAACACACACATACACGCGCAAACCCACTCCCACACACAAACACACACACTAAAACAAACACACATTGCACACTCTCCCATTACTCTTACCAGCCATTCAGCTCCAGTTCCAGCAGCGACTGGGTCTTCTCTGAGTTACACTGCAAACACCACATGCTGGCCAGTACTCACAGAAACGAAGTAATCCAAACATTAACAGTCCCCCTCACCAGTCCCCATTACTGCCTAAAAGGTTCCTCCAACAGACAGACGCATCTCAGAACTGCCATCTGCTAGAGCTTGTAGCTGCCTACTTCTTGCAGACGTTCCCATGTCTTAGCCATGTAAACAAGCAGCTCCCTATGGATGGTAGGCGTACATAGTCAGTGCTAAATGGCAGTCTGTAATCTCTGACAGACAAATGGACCACTCTCTTTTTCTCTTTCTTCCCTTCTGTCCTCCGTGTGCCGGGCTGGTAGGAGTATAAGGGGGGGCGGAGGCTGGGAGACAGGGGAGTGTGGGTTTTTTGCCAGGCCTTGTGCAGTATGGAAGGGGGCGGGGTGCAGGGAAGGGTGTCTGTCTGTCTGTCGGCTCTGTAGCTGGGTAGAAAGAGAGTGAAGGGGATGAGATACCTCCTGCACAACCCTAATCATGCGAGGAAGGGACGCACAAATGACCCTGGAGCAGGGGACGTGGAACAGAAAATCCCGTTTCTCAGGCGTGTTATCAGAGAATGTGAAAACATATGAAAAAGAGAGCTCCAGACGGCGAGGTTCCAGAATGAAGGATAAAGCAAGGAGCTTAAGGCACCCAGCGTAGTGAATGACAGCGTGATCCGGTTAGGTGCATATAGGTGTAGTAGATAAGTCGCAAAAGGACGGAATAGAGAGACAGGTAGAAGGACAAAGTACGAGGGGATGTTACCGTAAACACAGAAGACAGTGTATGAGGAAACGGGGGGTTTCTTTTGCACAAGAGAAAAAGGACTTAGTGGGGAGAGACGGGCAACACAACGAGAGCACCTCTATTAATAGAGCCTTTCAGGGTTGAGAAGTGACTGTTATGATGTGCACTAAGAAAAGAACCAGAGAGGATTCTGTGTCTTTCTGCTGCAGCAAATCACAGTAGAGTAGAGGTTGTCCCACCTCTAGCACCTCTATTTTTGACCTCCTTTAAACCAGCTTTGTTTGATTGAGTGGATACGTCATGCAGCTAAAAATGCCACCCGTACTGCACCGATCGTCGCAAAGCTCGCCGGGACTTCCGTCCAGCTTCACACATGCGACGTAACCCCAAACCGACGGTGCCTCCTCTCTGGACTATGCAGTGTTGTTGAGACAGGCCGGCGACTAATCACCCCTCTGAGAGAAGGGGGTTGTGGTAAACTGCCCCCGAGTCAAAGGTATTTTCTACCTAATGACAACAGGCACAGGAAACAGGAGAATGGCTCCCACATGGAGCCAGTTTAGAGAGACACCAATCATCTACACACAAACAGACACACACACACAGACACACACACACACACACACACACACACACACCCCAGTCTCCAGAGGGAGATCTTGATGTCCTCTAATTACAGGTCTGCACCCCTAAAATGATCCCCCTTCCCTGCACCGTTTTCATCCGAGACTTCAAACGAAAGCTGCAGAACGAGACACAACAACTGAAAAGGAAAACGTGTGCATATGTTAACATGCGTCGTGGATCGCAGCAGTGATTCATGCACACAGACTTACTTGCAATGTGGGACTATGGCAGAATGATTATCTGCAGAGAGGAAGGCAGACAGACAGCAACCGGCCAACTGATCTATTTCAGTACGAGACCTTGGCCCTCCACTCTGGCGGCTACAGCTGCTAACGCCTTGTGGAGCTGCAGACACTTGACTCAACTTACAGATCTCACCTATCACGCGATCTCCCCGCCCCTTACCGAGTGACAGCAAGGAAAACAAACAAAAAAAGGTGGCGCAAAACCTATTTAGGAGGACGTTCCTTTAATAAAACTCTCATTCCTCATTATTCTATCATTTTGTTATCACCCAAGATGGAGGCAGACATTTAGATCTTCAAACGTGTGCATGATATGAGATCTTAGCTCCGGTGCGGGCGGACCACGGGGAGTGGCTAACTAGACTTTATTTGTTTGGTAATGAGATGTGAATTCATATCATGGTCTCATTTTGAAGGCAAGCGAGCGGAGCGTCTAAGCCCCGAGCCTGTCGTGATTGTTTCAGCATGAGGCTCGAGGGCAGCAGCATTTTAAGCATCACATCATCTCATTCGATGGATTCCAGGTGAAGCCCGAGCTGTAAACGTTTGCACAAACTTCGGGGACACTTAGTGAGAGTCTCTCTCTCTCTCTCTCTCTCTCTCTCACTCTCACACACACACACACACACACACACACACACACACACACACACACAC
>NW_022280035.1:2535041-2544138 GCF_004355925.1 Anarrhichthys ocellatus | reverse complement strand
ACACACACACACACACACACACACACACACACACACACACACACACAGAGAGATCCGGTCTAGTCGTCCCGTCTGGTGAAGGCCCACTCCGTCTCCCGAGTCCTGGCTGCACGGCTCCGCTCCAGCATGATGTCATTGAGAATTCCAAGCAGAGGCCCACTCTCTGCTCATAAAACGCAATTTCTTCAACTCAATACATATGGTCTCTCTCCATTCAAGCTCCTACTCTATCATCCCCTGCTTCGGTTCCACTGCCCTCCCCTTCTTTTCCTCTCCCTTCTTGTTTTAGTGTAAGGAAAGCAAGGTACATTACACTTGGGGATGAGGCCGAAGGGGCACCCTCGGGTCAGCGACACACAACCGCCGTTATCAGGTGCATTCCCACAGAATACCTGAATATTATCAGAGAAGCAGAAAAACTTGGGTTTTCCCATCGCCAAAGAGGCTGAAAAAAGACAGAGCAGAGGAAAAGAAAGCAGAGGAAACGACGGGGGAAAGTGATAACTTCCTGGAAACCTGGTCACAAGACTTTGGCTCCGCTACAGCTCTGTCTACATGACATCATGCGCCGTTTCTCATTATCTGCTTTTGCTGGACGCCGAGCGACCGAGACCTGAGCTACGAAATGGAAAATAAAATGAAAAACTCAGCCCATGCCTGGTCTGGAAACAATTAGAACAGGCTGATGTCATGGTTTGATACAACGGCATACTAAATGGGATGTAGTGGCCCGGGATAGCTTTGGGAACACAGAGGACTTTGTATCTGGGGGGGGGGAGAAACACAAAAAAGAAACACATTTTCCCTATGAATTCTCAGAATAGAGCTGAAATGAGAGTAATTAAAGGATAAGCCGCCTGTGCTCATCACATCCCGGCGGCAAAGCCGGAGCAGATGTGTTGCCCGTGGGATCCTGTGGGAATGATCAAAGATCATCAGTGGCAAGTGATGTCTGAGAGGCTTTTCCCCTGTTCATACATCACTTCATGTAATTCCAATCTGGATAGAAACAATCTGTTTGTCCAGACACATGGAAACTGAGGGCTAAACTGCAGGAGATGGCTTTGGAGATTAGTTTTGTGGCATCAAAACATCATTTGGAAGCAACTATATGTTTTCTTTACACACGATTTGTTGACTTATTCTCTAAAGGAATAGTTTGACATTTTGGGAAATAGTCTTAGATAAGGAGACTCCCATTGCTGTCCTATAAATCTGAGGCTACAGCCAGGTGGTGGTTAGCTCAGGTTAGTATAAAAACTGGACAGCTGGCCAAGAAGTCACTGTCCAAACATTGTTTTTATCATGACAAATGTGTTTTTATTCCTCAAAAAGGTTTTATATCTGTATCGACACGCACTAGTATGATAAAGATTTCAAACAAACCTACGAACAGCCAGTATCAAAATGACACCTGGATGGCTCTCAAACCCAACAAAAAGGTTCCAGGTTTGCTCCTCAAGTCTTTCCTGGGTGGAGCTTTCTCTTGTTCTCTCGGTGTTTGCGTGGGTTTCCTCTCACATTCCAAAGACATATGCAAGTCAGGTGGGGTGGAGACTCTAAATTGCCCAAAATAGGAATGTGGGCATCTAGCGACTTGTCCGTGGGTATTTCTCTGCCATCCTCAGAATGACTTGGTCGGCGGAGGAAATGCACGAGTAAAATCACGGTGGGAACCAAGAAAACTGTTACTCAGCAACCACAGATCTGTGTACTCCTTTATCTAAAAAAAAAAGTAAAATAAATTCCATGGAACCATGGTAAATACTTCAAAGCTGAACTTCTCCCGATTGCCATCTCTCTCACTCTCTATAAAAGGGTTAGGGGGTGTGTTTTGTTTACTGTTACCATTATTAGAAGCAGGCCCTGATTGTCCATTTGCGATATTTTCCTTTCAGTTCGCTCCATTACCAGAGACCATGTTTCTCTGAAGCTCCACCCCAGCACAGAAACACACGACAGCACTATTCTCCCCCTGCTAAAAATAGACCCATGTGAGGTGACACACTCTGGTAAACACTGCGAGGGAGATGAACAATGCTGCTAAGAACAAGAGAGGGAGGATACGCCTTAACACGAGAGAATGGCCACTGAATGCCCCGCTGATTTCGTCTCATTATCGGTTCCTTTGTGGCAGATCATCGTGCGGCGCTTCTTCAGTGACATTGTGAACATTTTGAGGGTCGGATTGGAAAAACAGTGCGAGACTGGTGTCTCCAGTGGGTTAGCGCTCTGAGCAGCGCTGACTGCAAATGTGACAAAAGCCACAGCGGGGTATAAATACGCAAGGTGGTCATGATGGATAGAGGAGCATGGTACCGCAGCCAAGACTGACAAAACAGGCCCCTCAGAGCCCTGACACGGTGAGGCCCATTCCACACCGGGCTCTCAGAGTGACAGTGCCACCCGCTGGTTGGAAATGATACTATACGCACCCTTGAAGATGGACACCAGGCCTGGGGCCCGACATGTGGCAGTGATGTCATTGAGCACTACTGGGGGGGTGCAATGATCTATTTGAAGCAGTGACAGACCCACACCTGTCTCAAGTCTCAAGTCACACAGAGCAAGGCTCGTGGTTTACATGCAGTGTGCGTGGCAGAGCAAACATGATCATCAGCCTTTGAAAAAAATTAATTTTGGTAATTTGTCGTCTTTCAATGGAATCGTATCATGATGAAATTACATATTAAGATATCTTGATACACAATTTCGCCGTCTAAATTTTCTTTTGATTCAAATACTATTTGAACGCTATTAATATTTTAAGAACACAGTGAAGTTAGCATTTTTTTAAATCACTGAACATATAGTGCAAATATTAAAATACAAACCTAAAACAAAACTATTCAGATGTCACCATCAATTTTCACAACCTTCGTAAAGTATCTGCCTAACAGGACCACAGTGGCCAAACAATCATCAGACGACTTTGAAAATCACGTCTCTTTTGTCTTGATTCCAGAACTGATTTCCAGGAACCATCCATCAGCGTAATCCTGGAGAACAAACAAACAACAACATATCTATCCCTCGATATAAACCAGATATGATGCCTAAAATAATTAACGGTCAATGTGTGTGTGTGTGTGTGTGTATTTGCATGCGCATGCGCCTGCATCTGTTTGTGCACGTTGCGACGCAATCAATTTGGAGCCATGAGCTAAATGACATCGTTGAACCGGGTAAATTGACTGGAGGGCTTACAATGACAATAATTGCTGTTTCAATCAGATTCCATTCATTGCCGCCTGCATCAGCGATCAGATAAACAGCTGATGATGTTGAAGATGTTGCGTTCACTCAATCACTCAAATCAGACTTCATTAGCAGGCAAGCATGAAATAGTGTTATGGTTTAGAGCTGATTGTAGTATAAATACGTCTTCTACGAGGCAAACAGACACGTTAATTGCATGGAAAGACTTTAACAGATGCGTTAACTTTATGGGCGCACACATGTCGCACAATAGAAACACATGCTGCAACATAATATATGCTGACACCGATGGCGAATTAATGTTGAGGAGAAACAGATAAAAAGGGAGGAAACGCAGATAAAAACCTCTACATTCCTACAATACTCAGACTGCGATGGCTTACATTCCAGCACTCACCTCTCCACACACAGCTGTCTGACCACTTCAGCAGAGTCTCCTTCGGGCCCTTGGACTCCACAAGCCGGGGCTCCAGTTACTTCCCGCTGCACTCTGCCACGGACGCCCTTCCCTGGCAAAGCCGGCTGTGCCTCTGTGGCATCCGAAAGCCCACGGCAGAAACACTACGGCTATTGAGCCCCCGAGGACCACCTCCCGGGCTCGGCCGTCTACACTGGCACTGGCCATTGTTTGTGTTGGCACTGCGTATAAAGGCAGCCTTTCTCATTTCTGTTCCGTTGCGCCTTTTCCAGTCTTTGATTAGGGAAAACGGTCACTAAACGACAGGAGCAACCCTGTGGCGAAGGCCAAGACATCAATGCCGGACGCTGTCGAAAAATATTTGCCGTCATCTTGTTTGGTTATAATTCTGAGCCTCATTTCAAACCGTTAGATTCTGCTCCACTTGGAAGCGAAAGCACAAAACGTATTTCATTCTAATGGCCCTCATTAGGCTGACAGTGATAGAATCATCGAGGAGACATAATGTTATTTTAGGAGAAAGTGCCCAAAGGAATGCAGAAGTGGGTAAGTGAAGGCAGTTATGAGTATCATGATCTCATGTGCAAATACTGTCGAGTCACCTGAAGATACAACATTCACATCATCAATGTCAACACGGAAATACAAGTGATGCCACAGAGGAGCCATTACTGTGATGATGGACCTTCTTTCAAGCTCAGTTATGTTGTGATTCAAGTCATTTAAATGAAGTTACTGTGAGGAACTTTTAACTAGTTATGGTTCAGTACAGGTTCAATTAAATACTGATGCCTCTATGTCTTATAAACATCTTCAACTCAGACCCCAGCGGGGCCTTCGGCAGCTACCAGCCCACCACGGACCCAGATCTGACTTTGCTGCCGCCTTCGACTCGGAGTCGGAAGCTCCAATGGGAGGAGGAGAGCTCAGCGCCGGCAGCAGCATCTCCTCCTCCTCTAGCCTGGAGCAGAGCATCGCCAACCCCACGCTGCTGGAGGCCCGGGCCGTATAGTTAGGCCCGCTGGAGGGAAGGGAGGCGCGGGAGAACCAGAACCAGGACTATGCGTAGAAGACGGTCAGACCCCTGCTGCAGTAAAATGAGAGGTTTTCTAAAGGACCTCTGGGGCTCGGAAACACTACCACTGTCGTCCACGGGGACCTCGAAAATCAACACAAGATGAAAGTGAGAACGTTTATTCTTAGTCCCTAAGAAACGAGAGGTTTGAGCAATAATGAAACTGCTGCGTCAGGATTTGTCAAAGGAAATCCTGACCTTTTCCCCCCAAAACATGAAGCAGAAAACAACCTCCAGACCAAGTCATCTGAGAACACGAGAAAACTCAGGATCGGCTTACACGAGATGTGAATTTGATCTCTTGTATTTAAATATTAATTGAAAGCCACAGTTGAAAGCACCTCAACAACAAAAGCAGAATTAAAAAAGAAATAATGAATGATTCCAGTCTGTCCCGTTTGTGTCTTCACTAGTCATCAGCTCAACGTATTGGGAAGGTTGAAAATAAGCAAAAATCTTAGAAATTTAAAAAAAAAGAAGGAAAACTTTGAACTTTTTCAAACAACACAGACAACGTGGAAGCAATCAATCACAGAACAAAAGCACGGCGATAAAGCAGTCAATTGTCGATCTACGCTCTTTTTCTTCTTCTCTGGAATGTGAGAGGAAGCAGCGGAAACCTTTTGTGCAGGTCACGAGACTGCTGAGGAGTGGATTCATGTTGACATATTCCAGCGGAACAAGATATCCTGAGTGTGCAAGTTCCATTCATACCACATTTCCACAAGGCCGGGTGGGTGCGAGTCAGCAGATCTTATACATTTCTACATCCAGGCAGGCCGGGTAGGACACGAAGACCGGCTTTACAGAGCGATAGAGACGCTCTGGGAATAACAAGCAGACTCAAATTCATGATAACAACCCCTTGAGGAGGGGTAACGCAGCACCATGTTTATCGTTTCATTTCTCTGAATGCCTCCCATAACCCCCCCTCTCCCCCCCCCTGAGACAGAGCCAAAGCATTTACAAGAAACCAGGCCGCGCAGGGGCATATGGATTAATTCACCATCTCTGTGAAGAACTACCTGACAGCGGCTAATGCCGTTTGGCTTTCCATTTAATTCACACACAACCAAAGCGTATCGAACGGTTTTCTAGCACACACACACCGGAGGGACACAAGTCCTACAGGGGCGAGCTAGAGGAGAGAGAGCCACCCCGTATCATACATCAACATTAGCACAACACTTGCAACACACCAGACCAGATCAGAGGAGTCTGACAATTCAGAAATGGGCATTTCATTACAGAGGGATAGATTTAAAACTAGGAGTAAATCTGTTGCCCTGGCTGCATCCTTGGTGGTGTGATGTACGCTCCATAAATCTTACTGGTTTATTGACTGAAAGCACAGTCCAGGTCTCTGCAGGCTGCAGGGCACATCAATCTGTGGCCCCTCAATTACTTGTTAGAGGCCCCCCTCCTGGTTCTCTGTGCCCACAGGAATACAAACTGGTCCTTTGTGCAGTTATGCATTGTATCACAAATAGAATGGTGCCGGGGAAGGTCAGTTTTAACAAAAGCGGTTAAGATGTGGTCAGTGTGAGAAATACACAGGAACTTTTCGTTTTTTCTCAGGCGGAAGCGTCCAGGCCTAAAAGGTGAAGCCAGTTGCAATGTCTTAAACTTGTATTCTTTTCAAATGGCCAGCAGGGGGCGACTCCTCTGGTTGCAAAAAGAAGTCAGATTGTACAGATGCAAGCCCCCTAGAAGACAGCCGGGCCCAAACTGTCGAAATCACAATTTCCGAGGCTGTGACGTAAAGCAATGAGGCAAAGAAATACTTTCCCCTTAGAGTTGCATCGGAAAAGAGACGTCTGTTACTCAGCGGATCATCTTTGTTTGAGGTAAATCAACTTCCCAGTACAAACATAAGAATAGTCCTTATTTAAATCATTATAAATCATTGTAAAATGCACTAATAGCCTTTGTCTTCCAACTTTTATCCTTTCAGAGTTTTAATTTCATGAAAGTTCATTGTAACCGTTTTGGCGAATATGGCGATGACCTAAAACCATGATGGCGACAACTAAAATGACAAACTCAAGGCTTCACAACGGCAGTCCACAAACCAATGGGTGACTACTTGCACTTCTCATGTACAGTCTGTTTTTTCCACTAAAGCATGACTTATTCTTGTTTTTCCATGCAACGTGCTTCCAAAATAAATAGGCTTGGACAAGGATGTGGAAATATCAGAGGGCAGAGAGGATGTTTCTCTAGCTCCCACTTTCTGGAATCCCACAAATTAGTCTGAGAAGTCGAGGGTGCGGCCAGAAGTGAGATTTGTTTTAACGGGTTAGTTTGGGGCTCTTTTGATTGAATGAGAACTGTCATTTTAATCAACCGTACTTCCTAACAGCCTCAGGGCAATCAAAAGCATTCTCACCACCGCATGGTGATCTACGACCGGCGTAAAAATCAACACGGGCCATATGAGAACGTTTTCTCTTCTGGCGGAGTCTATTTCCTCAAGCTGCTTCTACAGAACCGCTACAGTTTAAAGTTTTTTTCACTTTTGATATATTAGCTTGGCAGAATATTTTTAATAGAAAAAGGAACATTTCTTCTGGGAACGGGCAGTCTGAAGCTGTTTTACATACATTTGGTTTACCTCAGATTATGAGCTGCTGAACTTATTCCAAAAGTCTGCAGTTTTGAGTTTACATTTTACTCAGGGCGACCTCGGGTATGAAAAGGGTGCAGGTAATAAGATACACTGGGAAGCATTTGATAGTAATTAATGGCAAGAATATGGAGCCATATATGTTGCATTTCAGGTACTTTTCGTTGGTCACTTGGGGGCAGCGGAAACAAGCCGTAAACACAACCGTCAACATATTATCATGAGCAACATTATCGTTTGGAGTCGTGTCTCTGTTCAGCTCCCCACTAAAACCTGAAAAGCCCACCAGGCTCCACTATGTTCTAGTGGCTAGTCACTCACTTCGTCTGCTGTTTGGTGATGTGTTTTTTTTAGCTGAATGCGGCAGCTGGAAACGGTGCTGATGAGAGCAGGCCATAAAACCACGAGCTGAGAGATGCTGAAAAGCTCTGTAGAGTTGCGGGGAACTGCAGAGCGTCGTGATAATTATCTGTGAGTTCATCACTTCGAGCCCCCCCTCCCTTTTTTTGAGCCATTGTTATATTGATTATAGCAACTTTAAGTGATTGACTTTTGTTGTTTACAGAATACAAAACCATTTAGTTACCTATTCAGACTAGTTACTATATAGAGCTGAAGTGTCTTCAATACTGGATCTGATGAAATGCTACTGAACCCTGACAGCCTACCTGTCAATACCAGACCTCCATGTACAAACAGACACGAGTCCAGTCATATTTTCCCGCCCCAGCTGTTCAACAACTAACAATGTGTATAGGGTCAATTGCCTCACTTGAACCTTCAACTAGTAAATTGTGCAGCACACTACAAATATGTTGCAGTGGCAGCTAGAAGGAGGGAGGGACACGGTGAGTCAGCAACACAGTAACATCCTGAAACCAACCCCGATAACAGGACGAGATCCTTTTCCTTGTATAATCTGTTCATTTCTTTGGAACTGAGCACTAAGAGGGCCAGTGTGAGTGTGACAGGTTCACTTTATTGTCTGCTCAGCACAAGGTTAAGATGCTTGCTCCTCGGCATCGTGTTTAAACAGCTCTGAGACCTTACTTAACACTTTCTTAGGCGGATACAATACCGAATAATGAGCAGCGTACCCAGAAAAGCCAGTTCGCTGTTTTCTTTTCTTTTGTGATTACTTTGCATTTAATGATGAAACACGGAGGAATTCTGTGTAATAAAAAAGCAATTGAGATTCATAGCTGCGGCGCTGTGCCTAATGATCCCAGAGGGGAATTCTGCCTTTTATTTGCTGAACCACAAAATGTAACTGAGCAACGTCCCGCACCGGGACAACGAGATAACACAACATGTGATGTGATGGAGTGTAAACACAGGACAGAGACAGAGGAGAGATAGGTGGACTGAGGGAAGGACAGAGGGGTAGCGGTGAGTCGCACGTGATATGGAGCGAGACTGCGAAGGGGGGGAGGAAAAAGAAAAAGCAGCGTGCATGCATTGAGTACAGTGCAGCTCTGTATTCTCTATAACCACCATTCTCACATAGAAGCCGTCTCACGCTCTGTGCCTCTGATGTGCTTTAAAGACGGCCTCTCTGAGCCATCCGTTCTGTGGACGCGTCTGAGAGCGAGGACCGGGTGGACTACAATTGGGGAGAACGGATCATCAGAGGTCCTGCTATAGGTTACGTTGAAAAGATGCCAACAGGATGCTTGACATGAGCAGGACAATCAGCAGGAATGTGCTGCGAGTTAGAAAGATGTTGGGATTGGACATGGGGGGGGGGGGGGGGGAGCAA
>NW_022280035.1:2532638-2534941 GCF_004355925.1 Anarrhichthys ocellatus | reverse complement strand
CCCCCCCCCCGGCACTGTGACATCAGACTACAGAGCAGCGGCGTCGGCACCCCAGTGTACGAGCATCATCCCTTTATTCTGTTCATCTCTCATGTATAGAGACGATTCTTATTGTCATCTTCGACTAATCTGTTCATTGTTAATATTTCGGATGAATTGAGAAATTGTTTAGTCAGGTGACGTCTCCACAGAGCTCGTTATACATCCGTCCAAAAGTCTAAAAAAAACACTTCAATTTAAAAAACCTTGGAAATACTCGCACTCGAGAAGCTGGAAACAAAATAATGTTTGTTACTTTTTCTCGATGAACGACGTAAACAGTTGATCACAATTGCTGGTTATTATATCATCTTCTGTCCAGTAATTTCATGCACAGCAGCTCAACACACACCTGCAGTGTCTGACAACATAAACACCTGCTGTGTCCTCTAGAAGCTATATGAACCTGTACTTCACAGCCAGAGAGATCACACACACACACACACCCCTTCAGAGTCTAGCCCACCTACCTCCACACATCTGTCTCCGGGTTGGCCCTTACGGTACGAAACAAAGTCCGGGCTTTGATGACAAATTGCCACGTAAAGGTAAGTTACCCGTGGTTGCTGGAAAGCTAGACTGGATGTCTCAGGCACAGCAGACCGGGAACCTCCATCTGACTGATTTACTCTCTGCACTAATCAGCACATTCCCCTGAACGTCAATGAAAAGAGGAGGTTCTCCTCACACAGAGCTCCCTCCCCTTGCTTCACTCAGCTGTGTCCCTCACAGCCTCACTTTTTCTTTGAATTTATTTTTTTAAATGTTGTATATTTATTCAGCTGCTGTGTTGATGTCTATGGTTCAGCGGGGACATGTACAGAGCCTGCGTGTTGCAGCCCTGCAAGGTCACCGATTGTTTTGTTCTCTCTCTCTCTCTCTCTCTCTCTCTCTCTCTCTCTTCAGGACACACGGTGCAGCCGAGGGGGAACTCTGAGCTCTCAACCAGAACACATCCTCCGACAGCTCCAAAACGTGGTTAGATAACAGGTCATCTAACAATCTCTTTATATCTGAAGAGAAATCAGAATACGATTCACATTAGGTTACACAGTCAAACACAAAAGGTTTGAGTTAAACAATCAGCCACTGTGAAAACAGTGCGAGTACAGGATGTGAATGAGGCATACGGAGAGAGCTGACACTGCATCTGTTAAGCAACGCTGTCTAAGATTGCCGTCCTGCAAAACATCCACCTCTCCAGTGTTTACTCTGCCCCGGTGTCCTGCTCAGACCAGTTCGGTCCAGTTGGCCAGAGCTGATGAAAACATGTCAATACTCTCGATTCTCAGAAATGAACACTCACTTGGTGGTGTGGCTTTCTATAATTTAAAGGGACAGTTCACCCCAAATCAAAAAGTTTTCCAAACACTACCTATTCATCTAGGTTGTTTTGGTGCGAGCAGCCTAGTTTGGGAGACGTCGGCCTTTTCTTTAATATAATGGGACTATGTGGCATTTGGTCATTTGAAAAACTCAACAGCGATGCCTCTTTCCAGAAATCATGACCGGGTTACTCAAGGTAATCCAGAGAGTAGTTTTATGTAGGAACTATTTTCTTTCAACCATAGTTCCACAGTTATTTTGGGGCTGAACTGTCCCTTAAAATTAAAATAAAACTGCATTTTTGCAAAAAAATAATTCAGGACAGAAATAACAGATTTGTGAGTCATTTGAATTAAAAGTAATACTTTTTCTCTCCGGCAGAATGATGATTTGAACAGAACTGTTAAGTAAACCTGAAAAGCTTCTATCTGGGAGAAAAGCCAGAGAAACAGGCTGCAGCTGTCTCTGTGGGACACCAGGCAAGGCAATGGCCTTAAATCGTCTTCTCTCACAGTGGAGTTTAGGACTGCTCGTTTATTTGACTTAAAATATCTCACATTGTTTAAATGCCCTCGACTTACTCACAGCAGAATGCCATCATCAACTGACTGATGTGTTAAAAAAATGCATACAAAGTCAAGGACCATCCACATGCAGGGAGGGAGATTCACATGAGAAGGCTGTTTCTCTGTCTCTCTCCCAACAGATGGTGCTAGTGGACAGTCAACGCTGTACTGAGTCTGGGACTGATTTTGGATTTAGGGATATACGACTGATCAAAAGACACCCACTCAAGTTTATCAAGAGGGGGGGGGGCAAGGAAACAAGTTAATGTAAAGTAGAGCAGCAGTGGGAGGGTTACTGTTTTAAAAAAGGGGAGAAAATGGCTACAGAGAGAGAGAGAGAGAGAGAGAGAGAGAGAGAGAGAGAGAGAGAGA
>NW_022280035.1:2504698-2532628 GCF_004355925.1 Anarrhichthys ocellatus | reverse complement strand
AGAGAGAGAGAGAGAGAGAGAGAGAGAGAGAGAGAGAGAGAGAGAGACAAATTATTCTGCAGGTCCCGTGGGAGCTCATTGAAGCTGCAGGCGAACATGTTCGCGTCTGTGTGAGGAGACGGGTTTTTATCTCTTACTCTCATTTGTCAGAAATTTACTCTTCAATTCCAGCCTTGAGTGGCCTTTAGTTTGAAAGGAACCGTCTCCAGTCTGAGTAAAAAAAGCCTGGTGGACACGATACAGGAAGTTAAAAAAAAAAGCGCATGCTCTCCCACTGTAATGCTACAGCTAGTAATGATAATGATCCAGACAATTATCAATAATTCATCTCCTGTGTACCGGTGATTCATGTTCGGTGGTCAGATTAATTGCAGTCTAAAGAAATAAAAGAATCAATCCAGACAGACAACATCTGTACGGTGTGAATGATGTCATGTGACTTTGGGGAACCTGAGTCATGCCCACATTTGTTGCGTCTCTGTGGACGCCGCCTCGTAGATTCATCACAATCGGATGCACGCGCACAGATCTCTAAGGCCAGTTGTCAAGGCAACAGCGATGGCTGACAGGAAAGAAATAATAATGCGTACCGTCGGTCAGGTTAGAAGCTACACAGATGTCTGCTGTGTATGTGTTGCGTTCACACACAGCTCAGAGCAATTAGTCCAATCAGGATAAACATTTAACTTTAATGACTGTTTACCCGCCACAGTCCCAGCCTCCCCGACAGCGCGCGTGGCTGTTTCACTATCATGCAGCGACGTGTGCTGATTTCAGTCATGGGCCTGTGCAATGCTTGCAAAAAAAAAAAAATTCAGTTTGTGATTAAATATTTATCAATGAAAAATATTTAAATTCTGCTTTTAATGAGCCTTAAATAATAGACCCACAGACAACGCATGCCCCCTCTGCCAGTTGTGCTACAAATTATCCACGATATCATAGAATCTTGGACCATTATGCTCTAATGTTTAGTCTTCTGCCAAGAGCGATATCTCATCCACTTATTCACCTATTCATTGCAGGCTGAGACAGAGCTGAAAGCCCCCACAGGGACCACTCTGTTTTATAGAGTAAAGGTGCTGTCGCGCCATCATCGACTAACCCCCCCATCCCCGTCCCCTTGACCCTACCCCACCTCGCTCATTTCTGACATAAATCAAAACACACTCTGGATAATGAGGGTACACTTTGTCACTGAAAAGAGTAGGTGGATTAGCAGCAATTACCGACCTGAGCTCCGGATGCTCAGCTCGTTTACCGCTGTGAGGTGGTGCAGGTACAGGACAGCGTATACGCGCACCGATTCCAATCCACAGCAAAGCATTGGGGCAGACTCGCGATAAATACAGACAAAGAAGCAAAAGGCCACGCATGCCAGCATTCGCATTCTGCAGCAGAACACCAAGTTGGGCTCCCGATTTTGCAATAATGAGTCCATCTCTGCATGTGCATAACATATTTGCATGCGAATCAGTCCACGAACCAAGTATCGCACACAAACCAAGACTGTACGTGTGCATCTGTGCATGTGTGCACATGGCACAACAAACACAAGGTGCAGAGTTTGTATAGAAGAGCTGCAGTGCAGCAGCATGAGCTCATCACTCTTCTCTTCATCCCCTCCTCCTTCACTGCCGCCCCCCACACACACACACCATCCTCCCCATCCCGCCCCTCCTCACACTCGCCATTACATAAGTTAATGCAGCACACACCCTCATTATTCTCCAGGCAGGCGCTGTGAAGAGATGCAAAGGAATATGTCATCAAAAGTAGACTAACAGACAGAAGGAAAAAAAAAAAAGCAGCAGAAAGAGACAGCGGCTGTGTTTCCCTCTGAGCTCTCACAGTCCCAGCACTCGTCACTAAGAGCAGAGGAGCAACGCATATTTTGGCCATGCTTTAATCATAATGCGTACAGAAAGGAACGCCTTACGAATATATGACAATTTTTTCCTTTACGCATGCATCTCTATTTGTGCCGTACTGTATGCATTTCCCTCATCAGACACCTCAGTAGACACCCTGAACATGAAAAGCACTCTCTCTGGAGGGTGGCATTCTTGAGCATTAGAGTAAACAAACTGGCTTCCTCGGATGATTAGCATTTCAAAAGATGTACAGCTTAGCATGAGCAGTGTGGATACTGCAGCAGAGGCAATGTTCCCAAATATACTCTCCCACCATGTAGCAACCCTGCAGCAATAGGAGGTGAAGAGAGTGTGAGACAGTTTATTCTCAAGCCCTTATGACCACACAACATTAGCCCATTAGTCATGATCACATGTCCTTTCAGCAAACAAGGCAGCCAGGCCAGCCAGTAACATAAAGAAGAAGGGATCTTCCCATACGATGCTGATGTAAACGCAGGTGTAGATTATTCAGCGGCGTGGACATTGACTGCAACTTAAGCATGGAGCAGAAAAAAAAGCCTTTTCATATAAAGTGCTTTAGATGTCATGTAAACCTCAGATACTGTAAACCAAAGCACAGCGAGACCTTTTTCTGGTCATGGGCACTGATTAAAAAAAAAAAACATCCATAATGATGCACCCGACTGTGGAGGCCAGCCAGTGGCAAAAGCCTGAGGATGTAGGCTGTTTCAGTGTAAACCTATTTTCCACTGGAGATGCATTTTGGACAAGCACGAGTACAATAATAAATATTCACAAACATGTCAGCGGGAAATATGCTGAATCCACTATATGAACACCTACTTTTGGACTTGGCAGCAGCCTGTGTGACTGTGGTCAACATCTGTAGATGAATGCTATAATTCCAAAAAGGAACATTACTGTGACATGTGATCTATCCAGCAGCAGATCTGCAAGGCATGAACACCAGTCCGCTCTTCTGTTAAGGCGAGCTGCAACTTGAGATCTCCATCATCCTGACATCTCTGACCAGAATACGGCTTCCATCCTAGACACGTCTAAGCTTTTCCACCCCGGAGAGTACTTTTTTTCCCCCACTCACCACAGTGGAACTGCAAGCTAGCTTTGGCAGGTTGCTACTTTTCCATTACAAGCAGCCCCCGCCCCCCCCCCAACAAAAGAGGACCTCACTTGTCATATAGCCAGCGTACCAAAGCAGGGAACCAACAAAAGGGGTCAGTGCCTCCTGCTACCGCTACAAATACGATTATGTCAGAGCTATTTACCTATAATGAAGCAGCACAGCTCTGTCGGACGGTGTTTAACATCCCAGTTCATTCAGATGAGACTCGACAGAGCGTCCTCCTCTACTCCGTCCCATGGAGATCCACTATGGGACAAGGAGGCACGAGTGACAAGCTCCAGATCGGCACACATTGAATAAGTAATGCCGTCGGCTTACTCTCCGACACAGACCCAGAGTCGTATCAGATGTGCCCTGGTGTCTAGGGTGTCACTGCCACTGGATTCCTGAGTCATTCCTCAGTCGTGAATCGTCTTGTTATTTTTTTTCCTCCGAGACATTTAGCAGGTTAGCGTTAACTCGTTCAGGATGTTTACCTACATTGGCTCAAAAATATTGTTCTGCCAGTAAGGAAAGTAACATCCGATCTTAGAAACACAACAAACGCAAAGGAGCGTAGGTTAAAGAGACATCATATGAGCGGCCTGGATGTGTGGAGAGGTCAACACTGTGACTTTCCCTGCCGGCTCCATGATTACAATCACAGGTTGAATGTAACAGCAATGTACAATGGAAGATAGAAAATCAGTCAATCATTCACATAACTCCATCACTATGGATAATAATAATAATAATAATAAAAGGGGCAGAAATCTGGTCTCTGTCATACAGAACAAAGGTAATCTTTGTTCTGGTTTCTATCAGAGAGATTTGAATCCTGCACGTCTGAGGACATTCCTGCTATACTGAGACAAAGTTAAGAGATAATAAGAGTTAAGAGAGACGAGAGAAGAATGGCCAGATTATTTGTAAGTCTTCATTATTGCAGAACACGTAAGACTGCCCTGAAAGACCTTGAGAACGTCTTTACTGTTCAATGTCTGCCCTTTTTTCCGCTGTCTGCCAGGGATAATATATTTCCGTGGTTCTGGACAGGAAACCGTCAGGCTGGAGCATATAGACAGGAATGTTATTTCATCGGTCGAAAACGTCTGAAATATCTGCAGAGGCTGCTGCGGTCGGTCGGAACGGCAACCGCCACTTATAACCGCGCGCCACTGCCATCCACACTGGTCCAAGCCAGACGGCCTCCTTACCTTATAGTTCGGCTGGTAATGCAGTACTTCCACATCGCATTCCACAGGGCAGTGACATCACCGGAGGCATCAGACATGCCCGAAAAAAGTGCGCATGGCACTGAAGGGGAAGTTTAAAAACAAAAACAAAATAGAATTTTCAAAAATAAACAAAAAACAGCAGCAACTCCCCCCTAAAAGAGCACCAAAAGCACAGTCTGTGCTCACTCCCTTCTCGACCACAAATTACACCCCACATCCTTCACTTTCCATGGAAAACCCGCAGAGAAGTTCATTCTTTCGCTGCTAAAGTTACTTCGTCTGTGCCTTTTTAATACAAAGGTTTCTCCCTGCCCCAGTTTAATGTTGGGCTCTGGGTTGCTGCTCTAGCGAGCTGCCTGATGACCAAGTAAGGTAAAGGCCCAGTACGTATAGCAGAAGAAGAAAATCATCCCTCTTCTTAACAAAGGCTCTCCACCCACAACCAAGTCCTCTTTCTGCTCTCCAAGGACACCCCTTCCCTTTTTGTGCCGTCCAATACAATCTTTCACTCATCTGCTGCTCCCCAATGGTGATGGGCAGGGCCTATGATGTCAGTTTGATGTGTGCTTGTGTTTATGTGGAAGGGACTGAGAGAGAGAGAGAGAGAGAGAGAGAGAGAGAGAGAGAGAGAGAGAGAGAGAGAGAGAGAGAGAGAGAGAGAGAGAGAGAGAGAGAGAGAGAGAGAGAGAGAGAGAGAGCTTTCGGTCCCTGTGTGTAATACTTGGGCACATGTCCAACAATCACACCGCTCTCAATGGGAAGGCCACGCAGGAGAGAGGGTGAGCCCCAGTTCAGCAGCTGGGAGAGGCTGTTTTGAGTTACTACACTGACCTTGCTTTAACAACACGGTCCCGGTCCTGGGGCACAACCGGACTATGTTACACTGGAGCCAGAGCGATGTAATGAGTTACGCCCCGTGACCAGGATGTTCCAGGAACTCTGCGGGATTAGACACTTTATGAGTTGTTCACAGCGTGTGGAAAATGATTATAATAATAACAATCATCAGTCATCCTAAATCATTCCAAAGACCGCTGAGTCACAGATCGGCCATTAGCAGCAGTTAGCAAAACATTTTGTTAATTATGTCACATGAAGTAGACCTTTTGAAGTCAGATTTGAAATGCTGCACATACAACATTGCAAAATCAATAAATCTGTCTAAAAAGATGACGTATCACAGGCATGTGGTACTGCACCAACAGCTGGGGGGGTTTCCCTGAAGCCTACATTCAAAGAACAGTTGCGAGCTGAATCTGTGATGCATTATTAATGACTCACGGACATACTGTGATTGCTCACCTTCAGTATTCTAATGCTTTTGACAAACCGAGTGTGTTATTTGTGTGAAGGCATTAGCATATAGACATGTGACAGCGATGGCATGTGCGCTTGAATTTCACAGGTACTGAATCAGTGTCTTCACACTCGCAGCTCTCGCTTCTGATTCAGACGTCGAAACATCTGCACGGCGGGAACACGCACGAAGGAAAACCTCTGCAAACGTGACCGCTAGATCCGATATGTGCAGCAGCAGGAAAATGAACCAAAATATTGTCTCGTCTGTGCGACTGAGAGTGAGGTAACCGATGCTGAGGAACTACAGACATCTGAAGCTGAAATTGCTGCTTGAAATAAACACGCTGCAGATAACGGAGGCAGATTGAGCTGAAAGTGAAGAAGACCACCCAAATGTTAAAGCACCTTTATCATCGCGGGTAATCCATTCATATCTGGCTTTTTTTTTTTCTTTACATCTTCAACAGATAGTGGTGGTTTTGTGCAAAACAGCACCATGTGCATCTCAGTTTAAGGGGGGTGGAGTGTATGTATGGGACGTGGAGCATCAGATATCTGGGTCGTGATAGGCAGTAAAAGAGCTCAACACCTCAGCAGGGGGATGGGGTGAGTAAATTAGAAATCTCGAATACATTTATAGAAAAGATAGCCGTGATGTTCAAGCCGTTTCATATGTTGCATCTTCTGATTCACTGCTGTGTGAAGTGTCACCAAAGGGCATTAAATCAAATCTGATGACATGATTGGCATGATGTGTTGAAATAAATCCCAAAGCACATTATAGATTGAAACTGATTGCCACCCTTGATGCGAGCTGCAAAGCTGGACTCGGTAATCGGGCTGAGATAACGCAGTAGGTGTGAGGTGAGAGAGGAGAGGTCCCGGTGGGACGGGGATGAATGAATTCAGTCAGAGCGGGCTCAGCTCATGCGTTTCGGCGGTGCCGACGCTAAACAGACAGCCGACGCAAACAAGATCATTGTAAGTTGCAAGTTACTTAACCGAGTGCTTCAACAAAATAACAGTGGTAACCTGGTTCGCTGTGACGAATCGATATCGGTTCAGCCAGCTCTCACGCTCTAAAGCCTCCCTGAGTCAGCCAGTACGTCAGCGTGCAGAGCAGCTTTGATGAAGTAATTCAAGAGTCTGTTTTAAATCAAAATCAACGCAGGCAGCAACATCGACAAGCTGACGGCATTCTGTGATAATTACGAGTTGTTTAAAACAAGAAGTGCAATGGCTGATCCGAGCCAAACGTGACTTCGGACATTTTTAAAACGTACCTCTTGTAAAAGTTGTT
This sequence comes from Anarrhichthys ocellatus, assembly GCF_004355925.1. NCBI lineage: Eukaryota > Metazoa > Chordata > Actinopteri > Perciformes > Anarhichadidae > Anarrhichthys > Anarrhichthys ocellatus. Next base: position 2,525,791 of record NW_022280035.1, on the reverse strand, counting down.
GTGTGGGTGCAAACACAGCACGTGCCAGTAGTCCAGGCAAAACGCTTTGAACTTCCACATCCTCAGCCGAGTCGATCAACGGGGCAGAAGAGCGGTGGACGTGTCGACGTTAAAAAGCACCATGGCACCACAAGAGCAGGACGCTGACGATTCCTCCAGCCAGCGAGTGAAGCCCTGGCTTGGACGTCGGGATCTGTCCTCCTCAGGAGCTCCAGCCTGGATGACAGCCTGAGTGGTTTTAACCCGCCCAGAGCGACCACATCGCTGCTGGACCCGTCTCAGTCATCACCAAAACCAGGAAGCCAGGCCCTTTCAGGAACCCTCTTTAGGGACTGATCTGGACCCGGTATTAAAGCTCAGGATACAACTTTCCTAATTTAAGCTCTAGTTTAGCCGCTTCTCCTCTCTTTTAGCTCCGATCCAGGTCAGCCAGACAGTCTGTCCTCTGTGCCGGTCCCCAAACACAGTGCGTCAGTCCAGGATCCTCTGAGACATCATGGCTGCAGCCGAAACTCTGCACCTCTCTGGCAAGGTAGTGGAATGTGTGGGAGCACAGATACGAAGAGGAACCCTCATCCCCCGCTCTAACAGGAACAGACTCAACGGGGGGAATCACCGGTGGCCTCCGTCTCCTCCTCTGCTGCAGGAACAAACTTTCTAACGAGGCGAGAGGCCGGGTCTCCTCCTCTCACTCCTTCTTCAGCCCAACGACGTCTTTTCGCCGTCCTCCCGGTCAAAATCCCTGAACCTCCTCCTATCTCCGTCCCCTTCTCCTGGTCCTCTGCCTCCTGCTCTCTCCGTCTCCCTCTTACAGCTGCTGCTGCCATCCACACAGGACCTCCCAGAAATGTGCCGATTCTGGTTGCTGGGCAACACTAGCGTACTACTGAAGCTTCAAATGGAAGCCTGGCGGAGAGCGGCCCGCCATTGGATCGGCTTTTCAGCGGGGAGGGGCCCGCTGCAATGTTGTGTGACCACATGAGTTTAGACACATGCTTCGTTTAAATAAATATGAGCTTCAACAGCTCTCATGTTTTAGTAAAGAGAAAGGTTGCTTTACTCGACAAGGTCACGGAAGCGCTGCAGAAAACACAATTGCACATAAATTGCTTGAGCAAAATGCTCAGTTATGGTGAACTGAATTAAACTGGAGTGCAGAGATAAGAGTTGTAAAACGGTGAAAAGTCTGCAGAGAGAATTAATTTTCTGTGTATGAGAGGGAACAGCATGTTAAACCCGCGTCTTCAATAGAAGCATGTCCAAATGTGCTGCAGTGCTTATAGTGCCATGAGAGCGGGACACACGGAACGTTGCTCTCTTTTCTTGCAAAAAAGGGGGTTTTGCAGTTGAACACAAGCACAGTGCTGCTCTTTCTCTGCCTGAGAGGCAGTGCCACGCTGCAGTGCCACCCAGTCCCAGCAGCCATGGGAAAAAGGGGGTGTGGAAGGGGCCTCTCATCAATATTCAGCAACTGTCAGAGTCCAAACACACAAACACACTGAAAATACTGCATACATACACAAACAAGTAGTTGCATATGCAAACGCAAGCACCCAAATAAAAAATAAAAAAAGCGTGTGTATTTTCACATTAACACACTGATTGGTACAGTTAGATCCGTATCCGATCTCCGCACGACTCTTTTCACTCACCTCCTGGCACAATCCGAGCTTCCTTTCGGTTTTTCCCCCCCGAGCCAAGATATAGAAAGACCAGAGCAGCACAAAGGCCATACTGAGAGTCTGTGTGAACAGGGACACGAAGGAATTCATCAATCTACACAACATTCATCAGCCTTTTGTCACAACTCGGGCCCTCCGGATTTACACACATCTCGCAGAAAACAACCACACACACACACACACACACACACACACACAGATGGAATTTTCTTTTTATCTGTGCATCTGTTCATCTCAATCTCCATCAATGAAGAAAAGCTCTCAGCGAGCTGACATTTCACATTCCGTCTACGTAACAAGTGCGATTATCTTCCCGTTTAAATGTCTGCACTCTGAGTTTTAGTGGTCACGTATCATTTGCTGGAAAGCGAAGACACATTTAGAGCAGATTATCAGATAATATTTAGCGACAGAGGATGATGGCGGAGATCAAATGCACCGACATTAAGGATGCAGTTCCAAGGTAAGCGACTGCACTTATAAATATTCTTCTCAGTATTTCAGCCCATTATCTCTTCTGTTGGTGATTCACTCATGAGGTTCATGCCAGATGGAGAGAAGTCTGGCTTCTTTGAGCGGTGAGTGTGGCTGGAAACCCCACCGTTTCAGCGAGCAGAACATTCCAGAGTCTGCCAAAAGGCAAAGAAGAGCATAAAACACAGGTGGCTCCCACTCGTGACGGGCTAGTTTTTGTGGGATGAAGAGCTGAGTTAGCGTGTATACAAGCACAACAGGAGATGATTTTAGCTGTGATTTAACATCTGCAGGCCGTCGGCATTGTTCAGTCTTTGACAAGAGTTTTGGTCAGTGTATCCAGTAACAAGTTACACATTTCTGCATTTACAAATTGGAACATTTGGGAGGAACATGCAACAAAGGTGCTTGACTGATGGCTACATGGTTACTTGGTGCAAGAAGATCACAGTTATGGGGCGCCGCAAACAATTCACGCCTTTGCAAGGTGGCTGTCCTGCACACAAAGCACCTGACTGAACAATAGCTTTAACCCTGGACCGCCTCTCTTTGAACCTAACCCTGAACCTTCGTCTGTCTTGTGAGGCCTCCTTGCAAAACTGATCCATTCAAAAGGCTACCAAAGAGAGACAGATGGTGATAGCTCATGATATAATACTCATCATGAATCACAGAGCTAGCAAAGTTGCACTGAACATCCATGATTTAAAGTACAGAGACGGACATGATGTCTGTGTGAAGGACAGTCTGTGTGAAGGACGGCGTGTCTGAAAGGATGTTAGAAAAGTTCACCCCCTGGTGGCAGATTGGAGCAGCTTCTTCGATGTGGGATAAAAACACAACGGCTGCAGTCAGCGGGGAGATACCTTTACCTGTAAAGAAGGATGAGTATTTGACGAGCATGTTCGTTTAAACTACAGGACGGATAAAATCATGTGGTTTTACAGTGGATGCTCTGGGGAGACAATCTTACATGAAAGTTACAGCAGAGCTGGCATGAGCACAAGCTCTTGAGGTACAGTACAGCTGTTTAGCCTCCAGTCTGAAAGCATCCACACAGAGTACAGGAGGAGGAGGGGGAAAAAAAAAAGATGAGAGAACAGAAGGAAAAGGAGGGTGTGGAGACAAAAGCGGGACGACAGAGAGACACATTTGGGAGGGAAGAGATCCACAATACCAGCACGCTCACTCCCCCAGCTTCTGCTTTGTACTAAAGCAGAACGGCAACAGACGAGCAGCAAGGAAGACAATTCTTTGTGGCTGGTTGGAGGTGGATCCCACAGCCTCGGTCTCTGCCGGCTCCCTTGAAGGCCTTTCATAACCCGAGGCCGGGTAACAAAACCGATGACGAGCGCCGTCTCCACTGACAAAGAGTGTACACTTGAACGCAGCACCAGCAACACAGCGCACATGTCCAACACAGCATGCTGCGCTCGTCAAAAGTACACCATGTCTACTACGAAAGAGAGGAGATGGTTGCATCGTCTATGGCTTGTTGAATGATGTGTACAGGCTTAGAACTGAGCCTATGTTAACACATGAATACGACTTGTGTTTAAACTCCCTGATAGGATTAACATGTCTCGTATAAATTAAACAAATACAGCGAGCAAAGAAATCCCAGAGTCACGAAAGCGAAAAACATGTATAGAAAGAATATTCTCCAATTATGAATCAGCAAACCGTGGAAATAAGAATCAATATGTGAGACGACATCCTCGTGACACCTTGGTGTGGCTGTTATTATGCAACACTGCTGCTGATAAACACATCCTCATATCCGTTTTTATTTGCCAGAGGAACAAAATGTTCTGGAGATGAATCCTTTTCTGATGCGCCCAACTCTCTGTGCTGTCGCATCCGACGTTGCCGTTGGCAAAGGCAGGAGCTTATTACTGGGCCGTTTCAACCGGCGGATGCATCAGACACTAGCTTCTCCCCTGAGGAAACTATAACTCACAGAGATGTGCCCCCCGAGAGCCCAACAGCTCCCGCTGGTTTGATAATCTTTACACACGGCTGTGACGCAGCTCCAGCTGCAACCTCAACCACTGAAACCTCAGCGCCAGCCTACACATGTCCAGCTGCAGAGGTCCTTAAGTGTGCAAATGACAGCCTTTGAGCCGAGCGACCTCGGCCTGAGCCAAGCTTGTGCTATTTTGGCAAAGGCCAAAATGCTGCTGTTGCATTTGTACAGACGGCCGCTTGACTTGGCAGACGGATCTCGTTTTGGAGCTCTGTGTTCTCAAAACACCTCTGGGAGGTATTTCTCGCTAACCTGACCCGCCAGATAGTTTGTTATACAGAACCATCGGAAGAGCCGTCATTTGGAAAACAACAGGCACGCGAAAGAAAAGCCGGGCAGGTGATTGGATGAACCATCTGTCAATCTTCTATTCTAGTCTGCAACACACTATTGATGGAGCAGGAGAGGAGATCTTAAGGCGTGAATCTCCTACTTTCTTGAAAACCATTAGGAAGAGATCAATAAACACAGTCCTTGGTATAATGACTCGAGCAATACAGACGGTGCTTCAGCGGCTACAATGATGTCCACTTTGCAGAATGACTGTAGTCATTTATGGCAGTGAGGAGTCACTGTAGCTTTCAGACAAGTGAAAAATCAAAAGGGTTATTATGCAGACAGGCCTGCGCATGTATACAGCAAGTAAACCCTGCTTTAACTAGTGACTCACTTCCAGCTCTGTAACGTTGTGCCCCCATCCACTGATGCTATGTTAACTGACAGCGTGCCCCGTGCCAACCCATGTGCTGGCAATCTGTGGTTGTTGTCTCGTGCAATAGCGGCATGCGTCCCATACAGCTGCTGTGTCCCGGCGGAGGCATATTCAGAGCGATGCTGCAAGTCGTCTTTGGGTGCTCTCTCAGTTTGCAGACCCGGCACACTGCGCTGTCAAAGGCTCAGGATCAAAGTGAAGGAATGTGCCGTCAGTGGCTCACAGCTCCGGTGACGCACTCTCTTTATTTTCATCAGTGCTGTCATCAGTGGCATTGCGTTAGGAATCTCTCAGCCAATAAATGGAAATGGGAATTCCTGCCATAAAGGCTTTATTAAATGAATGCCCTCCGAGAATGCATGACATTAACTCAATGAAGGGTAAAGCCCATTGATGTTTATTAGCCACCTTGTCCGTTCAGTGTTACATATGCTGAGAGAAGAGGGGAATAATCCATGCACGAAGATCAAACCTCCCCGATGGTAATGTCACGGGCAATTGGATTACAAAAAGACGTGCACATCTCAACTCCCAATACTTATCTTTCATGATCTGGAATTACAAAAATTAGCATATTAGTAGAAAGCGATTATTCCTTTTTTCATGCACAAGCCAGGTTGACAACGGAGCTGGGCGGCAACACTGGTGCACAGAATCTACTGTGCAGATCCATGTCATAACCCCCTCAGACGAAGCTAACTGGAAGGCGGTTGATTTAGCAATACCAGTATGGGGTTGATGTGTATGATTTCACAAAACAACATGTGCAGTTTAAACATACAGTTTCTCTCCCTGCCGTGTGATCTGGCTCGTTTGCTCTGCACCAGTAAACTATGGCACATCAAGTTCCTTGTCAATTTGCTTATCACATGGCCGCACATGAACAGGTTTGATTACTTATTATAAAGGCTTCAACCATTTTCAGGGCACAAACACACACGCTGCTCTCACCCTGCTAAACTCAACAAAATACACTTCACACATCCTGTCGTGTTTTAGAGTATTCGACTCAACCTCTGCATCCCTTCAGGCCAGAGTGGTGAAGTGTGGTGTCCTTAAAAAGGGCCAAGAAAGCCTTTGGCCAAGTCCAGGTTATCCTCATCTTGGCCCTCCAGCGCTGTAAGCACAGCATTAGCATTCCAGAGGGACTGAGGCCTGCCAGCGGTGATGAAATGACATTTACAACAGAACAGACTCATCCCACTCCAGCTCCAGCTCCTCATTAAAGGAGTATTGGCCCGGCGCTGTGAGCCTCAGTCTGTGTGACGGACAGTCAGACCAACACATTAGTGTCAATCCGAGGCACATGTTCTCTGTCCCGCAACAACGACGACGACGACAGCGACTGTTTCACAAAGTCATTGATTTGCACCCCACTTTCCCCTTTCCCCGAGCGCTGCCTCTCAGCCATGTCATGTGACCTTCTGTGGTTAAAGCTCTCTTTGAACTAAAGCTGGAGGGAAATAGGGCAGAGAGTCGTCAGCCACTGTCTCAGAACCACAGACAGAACAAGATGTTCAATTGTCTTTAATGCAACAACAAAAAGACAATAAAGCATGTAATGAAACTATAATTACTGGTACACTAAAGGAGCTTGAGAATCAGGAATGTATTCCTGTGCGCTGTGCTGTACACATGGAAACAAGACAGAGAGTCAAGCCAGTGGATGGCAGGCTCAGGTTGTCTGTGAAGGACTCCGTGGGGACCCGTGAAGGTCTCATATTCATTAAGATGACTGATCCCCATGTATGGTATTAGATCATGACATGACAGGGTAATTCAGCTCAACCTTATGCACCAGCCGTTAAGTACATGTGTGGAGCATTTTGAGCATTCGCGTACATGGATACACGTACAGGGTTGAAAAAGAATCAGAGGGTGATGCAGGCGACACACACACGACAGCAACGAAAACAAACTTAAATGTGCCTCTGCGGAGGTTGCAGAATGCTTATTCAGCAAAATACTTGAGGTGTTGTGTACTAGGCAGGGGTAGATTGTGTGCAGAAAATTCTTGTACAGCACTATCAACAACACAAACCCTCACAAAACTGAAAAAAAAAAAAAAAAAAAAAAAAAAATCTAATGGTATCCACCTTTCATCCCGGCAGATGTGACACATGATATACTGAAGTAGACGGAAGCTTTCCACTCAGACTGTACGACTCATCACCATCCCAAAAATAACAGCACAGACCCAGCCGCATTTTACACACACACACACACACACACACACACACACACAGTCACTAGCACTGCCACAGACACACACAGTACCAATCACACAGGAGAACACACTCACACCCACAAATATATACGGCAGAAGCTGCGAGGAACTCATGTGCCCAGTAAGAGCTGTCACCGCATCATCCACAAATGAGTCATTCATCTCAGCCACCCGAGGCTCCCAAAACCATCACTCACATGACTCTGTTGTGATTTCACACATAATGGTGTGCAAATACAAAAACAACGCTCAGGTTCTGTTTTTTTTTAACTCCGTCTGAAGACACATGGTGTTAATTCATCTCGGTGAAATCTCTGCATTTCATTCACACGAACAAAACGTGATGTTCCACTTGGTCGCCCCTCCCCGGGCGATAGAGATGTTGTTTACTAAGAGCACAGGATGGGAACATGAGAGGACAGAGCAAGGTCTGGATGCAATTGGTGACTCAGCATAGACAGTGGTAGAGGTATAGAAGCCGTGTTTTCCTCCACTACCACCACCCACTCGACCGACGCCGTCTCCATGAATGGGACAGCTACACCAGTCCTCCCCTCCGACAGCATTCACACACACACACACACACACACACCGGACATGCTACTCACATGTCGTAGAGCCGGTAACCCATGGCGGAGCCCGGTCTGCTTGAGTGGGACCCGGGGTCTCGGGTTCGCCGGGGGTCCGTGCTGCTCACCACGGCGCGCCACACGCTTGGCTTGTCCATCCTGTGTGCTGGTCAATGGGACTGCGTGACTGAGACGGCGTGCGCACACGGGTTCTCTCGCGTTCACTCTCCCTCTCCCAGTCACAAACACAGGCAGCCAGCGAGCAGTGTGTGTGTGTGTGGGAGTGGGGAGCGGCGGAGAGGGTGCGGGGGGGGGGGGGGGGGGGGGGGGGGGGGATGGAGGGTGAGTTGGCTGGTTATGGAAGAGGAGGAAGCGGAGGAGAGGTAGTGGTGGTGAGGGGGCCAAGAAACTACAGGAGCTATCTGTTAAGTACTGATGTGAAGCCTCTGTTTTAAAGCATGGAGGATGATGGGTAATTCTTTACTGGTGCCAGTGCCCGAGGAGGCTGCCACTCCGAAATTAAAAGCAAGAGGACACGACCTGCAGGAGAGCTGCTGGGAGATTATACTGCCTCTCATAAACACGGAGAGGCTTCTGCGTACCCCTCTCTCCACCCTCTTATCTGCTCTCAGTAGTACAGTCCTCAGCAGGGCCACGCGATTGGCTCCTTGGTCTCCATAGAAACAGGAGGATGTGTCAGAGGTAGGGCTCATTATCATGCCTTCTCTCAAGCTCCCTCCCATTTTGTTTTCTCTCCTCCTCCGCCTCTCCCTCTCTTTTCCAATTTATCTTCTTCTCACATACTCAGCCCCCCCACTCCCCCCTCTCCATCCTTCGCTCTTCTGAAATCAATGCTCTTCTCTCTGTAGTGTCTTTCAAAACAGATGAGGCTTTCCTGTCCAGTGAGGAATGGCGCACACAGGTAAAGATGCTGCACAGCTAATTACGTCTTCAGAGAAAAGAAACACTACAGAATGAAATAATCAGTAGGGGAAAACAAGTCACTTGATAAAAGGTGTTACAGACTGTGTACAGTTCTGGACTTCGTATTGCCAGAAGTTGGAGAAAGAGAATCTATGTGGCTTGCAGAGACATTTCATCATGTACAAGTGATGCCCAAACCAGAAAGGAAGTGTGATATATTTAGCAGAAATAAGGCAATATGGATGAAGATTTTAAAAAAATGGAAGTTTTGGCTGCAAAATGGGTCAAAATGAACACAAACTGCAGACAGTGGACACAATGGACTGTACGCTGTACTGTGCCCCTATTAGGAAAAACATGGCACTGTTGTTGACACCTTCACCAGGTAACAGCATCCATAGCGGGATGGTAGGCAGGCAGGAGAGTGTCTATAGAGACAAGCTCTCATCAGGACTTTGTACATACACACCCCCCCCCCCCGGGCCTATGGCTTACAGTCTCCAGGGGAGGATGCGTTTCACCCCGGGCCGACTCCATGGCACACAGCGCTGTCGATGTATCGAGCGTTAACGGCAAGGTGACTAGCACCGTCGGCCCTTAGTCTTTTTCTTAATGAACTTGTGTAGCGGCTAATTGTGTACGTGCGTCATCCCACTGTAATTACACCGGCTATGTGCTCTCTAATTATCAAGCACAAGTGCTGATCCCTCCAGCTCTACCATGCACTTCACAGCCATTCACAGCGCGTGTGCATGTGTGTGCACACACTCGTTTGTGCACACCTGTGAGCGTAGAGTGGAAACTATGTATCATTTTTGAATCCAACATCGTCCAACTCTTCACATAACTATAATGAGATACTTGAAAGTTTTCTGTCCAGACAATACATTTACTGTGTGCACATGCTCGTGTAATATAACCTGCAGGCCGACAGTTGACCAATTTATGTGCTCTGTTCACAGCCTGTGTGTGTGTGTGTGTGTGTGTGTACTGTTGGCAAAAGGGTGTGTGGAGGAGGGGCTCCGACAGGTGAGTTCCATTCTGTTCAACATTGAGTGTGTATCCAAAAAAAAACCAAAGCAGAGTGTTAGTAGTCTAGACACGCACTCTTTAGAATGAGCCGTTTATATCTACAGGGCGGGTCCTCTTCACGGAGGCAGCCGCCGTGTTTCTACAGTAGCCCAGAAAGGACAAACCAAACACTCTAGATAGGGCATTTTCCCCAACCGTAGTTCTCCTACACGCTTAGCACACGGGAGAAGTTGGTTGCACTCTGAAACGTCACCACTAGATGCCGCCACATCCTACATCCGACCAAATCAATAGCAATTATGGATATCCCGATAAAAGTCAAAAAGTGCTTACAGCGGCTATAAAAGACACTGGAATCACCAGTTTTGATGATAACAAAATATTGTTATTGCATCACGGATGGGACACATCCTTTTTTCGTGAAAAACTAACAAACAATCTGGAATAAGGTAATCATAAATCATAAGGTCCCACTGCATAAATAAAGGATAAATAATAAACATTGTGTGAGTCTGTGTGATAATTCTTTTATTTTTAAACCTGCTTTTCACTTCTCTGCCATGACAGTGAGCTGGACAGCTTTTCATATGACGATGTTCACAATTATCCCAAAAATGGAAATTTACCACAGTGGACTTATTGTGGCTGTTTTTTTTTTAATCGTGATCAGTGGTAAAATCCTATATTCCTACCAGCGATACTCACAATAGAGCAAACAGCAGCACAGACACCATTTGAAGTTAACGTTTGCAATGCCTCCCGTGGCCCTGCACACATCCAGACATGTTGCCGTGTGGCCTTTAAGATGTACAAATACTGCATACGTTGGCCTTCTTGTGCCAAACTCCCTGCTCTCCTCCGTCACCATATGGCCACTTTTAATCCAGCTGGCCTTCGTGTGTGTGTGTGTGTGTGTGTGTGTGTGTGTGTGTGTGTGTGTGTGTGTGTGTGTGTGCTATAGCTGCAGGACTCTGTGCAGAAATCCTTCCAGCCCGGCAGCACACACAAAGAACACAGATGCACCACAGAAGGCTTTTAGTGTCACAGGAAATGCATGCTGATGAGTTCCAAACTAATTGCTCCGTGTCTGTCCTCTTGACACATGGAGCCGACTGGAGAGCTTACACAGCGAGCTCTCATTCAGTCCGATAGCACGGTGGAGTAACCGCAGTCACCGCAGGAGGAGGATGAGTGGGCATTTTGATTTTAAACAGCTGAGAAAAAAAAACCATGAAAGGAAAGAACTGGAGCTCACGTTCTTGCACAAGAACTGCAGCAATTAGTCGATCAATAACAGATTATTCAGCAATGATTAATCGTTTAAGTATTTTTCTAAGCAAAAAGACCAAAATTTGTTTTTTTGGATAACTTTCTCTTTGTCATGCAGTTGTACAACTAGACTAGACAACTAATGTGTTCATAGAATAATGAACCGGTGATGAATGATGAAAATAATCATTGGACACAGCACTTATAAATTTGTGATTGTAAAAAACAAAAATAATCAAGAGTTGCTCCGCTGAGAATTGAAAATCACAGAATGTCCTGACATTGCTTGTTTCTAGCTGAATTGGCTGTCAGTCTGCTGCCTTGCCTCGGCTGATCTAAAGACAGATAACAGAGATACAGTAAAACAACAGCTGGAGGTCACGAACATCAAGTTCTGAACACCTCTCAAAACTGATGCAGCACTTTGTTCCCATCAAAGCGCATCCTGTTTTTGCTCTTTTTAGGTTGCCTTCCTTGGATTTCTTTTTAAATCTTTCACAGGAGAAGATGTCTGCTCATTGCGCAGCGTTTCGTATGCGTCTGCACAATATTATGTATCAACAGTGGAAAGCATTATCACGTACTCAGCTATAAGCTGCTCTGCAGGGGTCCCGTCTCCTCTCATGAGACTTCAGCCCACTTCAAAACGCATCAGAAAGGGAGAGAGAGGGCTGACAACGACGGAGTCAAAGCGGGAGACGACTGACACTCACCACAGCACTAAGAGCCGCACGCCACAAGATGGCAGTGCATCACTTTCCTCTGCATGAACAGCCAGCCTGAGGTGATCGATGCCATTACTGATGTTGGGGAAACATTTCCCTCAGGAGAGGCAACGTTAGGCCAAATGTGACAGATTGAGTGAGCTAGAGCACATGTTGCATGCTTCATTTAGCAACATTAATCAAACACGTGTAGACTCAACCAACTGTTTTACTTAGTGTGGATGACGGTGCACTAAATCCCAGGAATTAATATGAATATGTACCGTTTGTGTGCTGTATCACATCGAGTTCTACTTCAAATGAAAAACATCACAGCTCATGCTACCTCCAGTTATTTCTGCGCTGTCATCTTCAGTTTTGTGTGAATTACAAGATGCTTTTTGTTCCAGGAAAACATTTTCCTTACCACTCCCATTAGTGTCAACAGCTGGAAAAACTGAGCCCCCCGGAGATAGTGACCTCCACCCCCCTGGACATGAGAGATGGGAAGCTTAGTTTATCTTCTGTGTTTCTTTTCCTCCATGTAACAGCGCAGCTCTCTGGCAGAGGGCACGGCGCTGTGCAAAGGCTCCTTCTGTCACCGACTTGGCCTCGAGCCTGAGAACATCAGAGGCAGGAGACAGACGAGCTTTTCATAGCAGGCCAAACAAAGAGCCGTCTCTGCTCCGAACGCTGCAGACAGAACTCTTTCTTGACCCCCCCGGGCCTCTGCTGAGGCTCTTTGCTGCCACCGCAGGAGTTTATGCTTCTCGATAAGCTGGTGTCAGTAATACTGATGTGAAGCTGTGGCAGCTCTAGCACTCCGCACACACCGGGCAATATTTCCAGCGGTGGAAGAAGTACTAAAGATCCTATGCTATGTAAAAGTACCAATACTAAAATCTCTATACAACCCATTATAAGGAAAAGTCCTGCATTTAAATCATCAGACAAGGAACTTTCCTTTTGTGTTGATTTTGGTGGTCCCTATGGACAAAATTGGTAAATCACCAGATTCCCTTTAGAAAACCTCTCATTTTACTGCAGCAGGGGTCTGACGGTCTGACCCGCTCAGTCCTGGTTCTGGTTCTCTCGTGCCTCTCTTCCCTCCAGCGGGCCCAGCAATACGGCCTGGACCTATAGCAGCATGGGGTCAGCATAGAAGCGAGGCGGAGCTCTACTCCTGGCCACTCTCTTCCTCCCGCCGGATCTCTGCTTGCAGGTCGAAGGGGGCCACGAATGCCGGGTCTGGGTTGGTCCAAGGTGGGCTGGTCGGAGGCCCCACTGAGCTGAAGGAGTTTCTGGTGAACCTGCGTGATTTCATCAGATTTTGTGCAGAATCCAACCCGGTGGCACCGATGATAAGCATTAACGTGCTGATGTACGTTTACTGATGTAGATCATAGAGGCAACAGTATTCAATTAAGAATGTTTCATAACCAGTTAAAAGTTCCTCTCGGTAACTTGAAGTACAAATACAGAAGTGTCATCAGCAAAATATACAAAAAAAAAAAAATACTAAAATGCCTCGTGTGGCTCTTGAACAGTGTATTGAAGTGAATCCTGATAAATACCCTTTGTGCTTTTTATTGTGTATTTTCCAGTATATTGCATGTGAATCTCATGTGAGTTATGCCATCAATATGCAATATCACACATACAAAGGCATGATGGAAAGCTGGCTGGTCCAGAGCTCCTTCTGTTGTGCTGCTTTTGCATTTATGCTTCATTATGACCCATGAAGGGGGAAAAAAAACAATCTAATCCTTCTGTCATCTGCACTTTCTGCTGCTCGCTCGCAGGAGATTTCACCTCACACACAATTCAGCAGCATCTTGTTAATATCTCGTTGCACATGCAAACAAATCCCTCTTCTCGAGTATGAGAGCTGATATAGCAGCTGAGAACAAGCGATCACGCTCCCCAGTCTTATTTTCAGCGGGAAAAAAGAAAAAGAAAAGTACTACTACTTGCCCTCTCACCTCAGCATTCCCTCTGCTCCATCCGAGGAATCGCAAATCCCTCCTATCAGACTGATATTGCTGTGGCATGGAGCCGATGAAAGGATAAGCTATATGTGACAGACTCACACCGTATCTCTGATCTCTCACTACATCTAATTTACCAGGAAAAGCTTTCAAAATCATACCGGTGTCACACATGGTTTTATCTTGAAATGTAACACCTGTGCACCGTTGCCAGACAGGTGGGTGTCTTTTCATTACCGCCGAAGGTTTGCATTTCCTCCAGGCACAGCGCACTTGTTCAACCTTGACTGAAACACAGACTCCTGCCGTTCTGATTTAGAACAAAAACACACGCTTTGTTGTTATCAAGCTGCTTTTTCATGCATACAGATTGCAGATTGGAATACCATTTATTTTCAATCTGCTGCAAAAAAAAAAATAGTTATTAATATTTCACAAGTGTCTCGAGACATGATCGTATCACGGATAACGCCGCGGCCAATTACTGAGAGGGTCTGCCGGCTGCTATGTGACTCAAAGGTCTACGGTTGTGGCCGTTAGCAGGAACTGTGCTCGATGCAGTTATAATAGCGTGTCAAAGGGCGTCTTGGTTATTATGGCTTAATACCGAGTCAAGGTAATCTAGAGCTTCCACTCGGAGTCACAGCTCTCGCCTTTGAAAAAGCACAAAGTGAACAGAGAATTACCTAAAGGACACGTTGGGTAACGTCTTCACAAGTCGCCACACAAGCAGACCTTGAACGATGTCACATGATCAGATTGATCATCATGTGTGTCACTTAGAGCATTCTACTGTCTGTTATTTCTTAATAGTAGACCACTGCTATGAATAACAAACCTTTGCTAGACTCAGTTTGATTTATTTTTTTGCAGAATCAATACAATCATTTTTTTTTTGTATCAAATGTTTCTGTCAAATTATTTATGTCTTAGTAAGTGTAATAAGCGGGATACAGAAAGTCTTCAGGGTGATTCTGCTCACGCTCACAGGGTTCGTTTTGCAGTATTGACCGGCTTGCTTGCTGTCATGATCCTTCAAAACCGTTAACGTGTGGCGTCGCTGTCTGAATGCAAAGCAATGAAGGCGCACACACACACACACACACACACCACACACACACCTCCGCTAAAATGATCAACAGCAGAACTCAGTTAAAGAGTTAAAGGCACATGGCACGAAGAGACTCACATCGTCCTCTGCTGCTCAGAGTCACAGCAACGTACCATAAGCCACATGGCCGTATATATGGACTCCACATATCAAAACTGTGAGTTTCCAGTGATCCAGCTCTACAGCGCAGCACGGAGCCGGTAATTGACTCTCAGAGAATGCGATGACGAAACAGAAGCCGGGAACTTCAAAGACGGACCGAGAGCTTTCCCAAGAGTTTAAAAGACATTGTGGAAGTGGGCTCTCTGTTTAATAGGCCCATTAAATCACTGTAAGGTTCCCATCTGGCGAAATCAAAACTTAACAATACTAACAGCAGTAAATAAAAAAAGGGGGCCAATAAAGAAAGAATTCATACAACTGGCTGAATTTTATAGGAGGAGAGAGAAACTTTCATTGCCGCTTTTTTAAAAACAGACACTAACAACTGTTCCTTCATTTCCCAAGGACTGTGCGCTGCCATACACAATAAATGTTTACTGCGTCGTGAAGGCATTTTTCTAAATGACCTCAGACATCGTCAAGGTCTTACGGAGAGGGGGAATGCAGCAGCCGAATACACACAATCGCAGATTACGGTGCACGGTTCGTGGACCCACGTATGGTAATATTTCTCCATATCTGCTGCACGCGTCACTTGTCCACCATATTGAACACTGCGGCTCGATCGCAGCCTCGTGAGCTGCCTTCCCGCCTTCCAACCAGCAAACACACTGGCTGTTTGGCAGCAGGCGGGCTGGGGGTCTGTTATCCCACAAAGGCAGTTCCCAGGAATCAATAGGCTCTGCAGACGCACTACTAGACGGCCTGGAGATAATCACAGGTTCTGTTCTGAGATACTCATTCACCATAATGAATATCATAAAGCATCTGAATTATTTAGACGTATAATGGAGCCCCTGGTTCAGATCCGTGCCAATGGTCGGACGCCAAATCAGAGCCCAGACCGCAAATACGCGGAGCAGTGCGATATTAACAGCTTTACGACCTTTTGGTAATACCACGGGAGCTTTAAGAGAGGGACGTAAACGCTCGCAGAAAGATTTACACTTCGCCATGACCGGCCAGCCTTTCGTTAACCTCCGACTGTATCGATACATCAAGTCTGATGCGCGTCCTTCATTGAGGAGACAGAACGACAAAGACAAACAGAGTCACAGAGGGTGAAGGAATCCGGAGAAGCAGATGTTTTTTCTGATTGAGTGGAAGAGGAAAACAAATATCTGGAGATTAAAAAAAAAAATAAAAAAAAATCTAATTAGGGGCTTGAAGTGAGGAAAAAAGGAATGAGGGAACATCTTTGGTATTTAAAAGCATTCATTCAGCCTTGAGCTGGGCTTGATGGGTGCAGAGAGGCCTTAACTCTGGACAGGACTGAACTAGATGGCAGCTGCAGGCAATGAATACAGAAGCTACTGCACAGGCAATCAGTTAAAACGCGCTTTGTCTTCATGCTACTGAGGAACTGCCACAGAGGAAGTGTTTTTTTTCCCCCTCTGCTGACGGTGTCATCTATATTCCTACGTCAGAGCTGGTCATTTAATATACAACACGCTACTTTTCAGGTCGTTTCAAGTGGCAGCCACGCGCCTTCGGATAAATTCCGATTCTCCTCCCCTCGGTAAACCACACAAAGCAGTTATTCTGTCGCGCAATAAGCTGCGATCCTGCATCCCTATTGGCCGGGCAGACTGCGCCACTTTAACATTCTCAACCTCACATAAAACACACTTCCGGCTTTCACCCGTCTACGCTAGAGCACTCTACCCATGACAGCTAGGGACAGACAATAAGAGCAGGAGAGTACATTACAGTGGCTGCAAAAGGGGATCATTCTCACGATGGCTTTCCTTTCATAATGAACCCCTTCGCAGCAGCATGGAGAACATATAAGCATTAGAGATTATTACAGAAGAGGGCATTAATTGTTTATAATAATTATTTGTAATGTTGACATTATGTTCAGTATTTGGAGCATACAGCCCAAAAGAAGAGGCTCTAAAGCTCCCAGCTGACCCATCCGGAGCCTCTGCATCCAGCCCGTTTTTTGTAGTTTTGTATATTTTGGTAATATGTTAGAGCTGAAACAGTTAATGGATTTATATATTCCGATTGATACTCGAGTGCTCCAAGAGCGAAATGGGTTACAGAATAAACTGCAATGAATTATGGCTTTGCCTTGAAAATGTAATTGAAACTATTTAAGCGAATGTAAATGTTTTTGTCTGACTTGCATTTTTTACTATTTATTATAATGGACTTTGCTAACTGGACTTTGCTAACTGTACTTCAGCTGGAAAATTGTAATTAAGTTGGATAAAGCGCAGCAGCTCAATAAGCCATTTTCACCCCTTTTACTTATGTTGGCTGTTGAGTTTTTTTTTGGCGCTAATGGAAACTAGAAAGTTTATCATTTATAATTCATCTCTTTCATTTCATTAATTCGGTGCTTTACGTTTCATAACTATCACTTCTCCTCCTCCGCTCTCTAGTGTCCACAGGCCCAGGTTTCATTACCAGCTGCTGAAATAATGTGCCAGTGAGCCGTGTGGGCAAGTCAAGAATAGAAAAGACATTAAACACCGTGAGGAACATGTTGGGTTACTCCGGTAGAGGGGGTCAGGTTAAAGTAGTTTCATTTGTTTGAGAGAAGGGACGGTGCAAATGTATGAATAAATCAAATATGATAGAATAAGACAAAAGGCTGTTTTTCATCTGTAGTCCCGAGCACCCTGTTCAGGATCAGAGGCCCAATCCCAATGTCCCCCTAAGGTCTTAAACCCTGAACCCTCAAGGGTTTGTGGTCTCATTGTTGTAATTCTGATGTAATTTACTCTGCGCTCCTTCTGCTAAGCAGCAGAATCACCACAGCCAGCGGTCCTACATCGACTCAAACATGCACATTCAGGCATGGGAAATAAAATATCCCGTCTAAGCTATTAAAACGGCAAGTATATTTATATAGCAGACTTCAGCAACGAGGCAATTTAATGTGCTTTGCATACAACATCAAAAGACAAAAGAAACATAGCTGATCAGATAGACGCATGGGATTGTTTTGTTGCCGGTGCAGGAGGCAGAGAAAAGAGACGGCATGAAAGAAGAGGTACAGCTTAATATGAGGGGAGCGCAAAACAGGGAAAGAGAGGTCAAGAAGATTCACATGAATCCCTATGTTTCTGCTGTTACAGTCCAGCAGCCGCTCTGAGTGAGACTGCCCCGGCTCTCTGGCATTATGCACGATGAGCGAGCCGTTTCCTGAGAACAATGGTTCAACACCTAAGTCGCTCTATTGAATCCTCTCACTAGGGCTGCCCTCTCCTTATCAATTGGTCGACTAATCGGTCATTTTGACGACTGAGATCCATTTAGTCGATAAAGTCGTTCTTCATGCTTCTTTCATGCTGGATGACCGAGAAACTCGCGAACACATCCTTACTTTTAAAGCTGTGTTTTACTGACCTGTCGATTAAATGAAGTAATCAATTAGTGGACAAAATCAAAGGAATGTTAGTGGGTTGAGAAGTCTTCTTTGGTCGAGGACAGCCCTACTTCTTCTTTAACTCAGTTTCTAAAGTCTGTAGGAATTATTCAATCTTAGACAGCGAACGCATCAAACAGAAAATAACAGAAGGCTTCAATTAACTGGGCTGCAATAACAATGCAAGTCACATTTGTTTTGTTGCAACATTGTTCTGCTGCAGAACGCTGCGACGACAAACGCTTCCTACAATCACAGTTTTCTTTGAACTTTTTCGCTCAAAACATCTGAAACAAGCGGAGTGATTCAGCATACTGGAGAGGGCACGGCGGCTCACAAATGGCATAATAATTAATATTTCACTTCCTCCCTTCCTTCTGAAGCCACACAAGCGCCGTCGGAAAACACACAAAGTTCAATCAATCACTGAGAGCCTCGCACAGCCCCGCTGCTTCAATGGAGGATGATTACCCGACTTTTGGTTATTTCACATTTCTTTTCAGATGCGACGTGAAAAAAATGTTGTTTTCCAGCGACTCATTGATCTACAGCGCACACCAGATGACTGCGACATCCTGGATTCACATCTGACATGGGACCTTTGTCACTTCATGTAAAGGCTTTTTTCCTCTTCTTTTTTTTTGCTCAAAGGAAAAAAATGCCTAAAAAGTCAAAACATGACAGAGCAAGGACTTTACGATAAATGTTGCTTTCAGTTTGATTTATGCAGCAAACTTCTAGTCCGTCCATTTAACTTTTCTTGAAAGTGTGTGTGTGTGTGTGTGTGTGTGAGAGAGATTCTGACCCTTTGCAAATGTGTCACCGTCATCATTTGATAATTAGGGGTTAATTACAGTGTGTATGTGTGAGCCTAAACAAACGATGCTGCTGAGCTGCAGGTAACAGGAAAACACTCCGGTCACCGCCCTCGTTTTGTTTAGTCATAATACATTTAACCTGTCAGCTTTCAGCTGTGCTTGAAAATGGCCACAAATGTGTGAGCAACAACCACACGGCGACAATCAGAGAGCAACACAAATGAGATGAGGCGTTGATCTGCAAGAAATAGCTAATTCCTCCTTTCTGCAGCGTTTCCAAAGTCTAAAAACAACCCACAGATGTTCCTACTCGTCACAAACTTCTGAACACTGCTCTTTGAAATTAGAACGAGTTTCCACTATGCATTGGGATTTATTTTTGGGCAGCACATGAGCCAAAGAAAAGTGGGTTATGGATTAGGCGCACATTGCTTTTTTTTTTTGATGATGAAGCACGCAGCGCTAGGGGGCGTCTTTGAAAACCTTCTGCAGCCTTTTGAAGCCCCCTAAGTCTGTCCCAGCGATGCGGCTCTCTCCGAGCTCAGCACCGGCTAATGGGTGAGCGGCCATGAAGGCTCACATACGCGGGGATGATTTCATTAAGGCAAAGCCTAATGATCTCCTCCTACGGTGCACTTGGCCGCCGAAGTTCACCGTGCATCATCGGGAAGACAACATTGCAGCACTGAAACTGCTGTGTCATAAAAGAACAGCTGATGACTGGAGAACAGCTGCAAAGACTCAAACATTAGGACGCTGCAGCGTTTTCAAGCTGTCAAGACCGATGCATCTGCCACAGAGAGGCTAATTACGAGGGCGTCGACTTGAAATGCGATGGCTTTTAGACATTAACGAGGCGAGAGTCAGACAAGGAAAAGGCTGCTATGCCACGGTGCTGTGGTACTCATGGGACAAACATTAAGCACATACTCATAAAATGAACATCTTACTGTACCCAAAGGAGGCCGACTTCCATTTGCGACAGGGGACGACTCTTCTGCAGCCGGCAGCCACCAACCTCCCAGGAGTCTCTGTGACTTCGACAGGTAGGGACGCATGTCTCCTAGAGCGGGACAAACAAAACACGGAAGGGCAGGTGTGAAAGAAACATTTACATCTTATGCTCTCTCTCTCTCTCTCTCTCTCTCTCTGACAGGCCAGGCACGTTTCTCGAGCATTCAATTTGCAGTCAAACAGCAACAGCCATCTCTCTCAGGAGGACGAGGTCTTCTTAAAAAAATAACAAAGCCACATCTGGCTCGATATGGAAAAACCATTAAGCCGATGGAAGGAATTATTGCCAACTGTCCAGTCAAATCAAACCATATTCGAAATGACATTCCATGAGACTCTTTAACTCAGTAATGGATTTGTTTAAAGGCAAAAATCCTTCATTCTTAAACACAGACTGTACTCTGGATGACAAATTGTGCATCGAGGCCTCGAGTATTATTAATGGCTAATTGTGTCATGGCTGCTGCCATTTACTGCTGTTTCGGCATAATGAATTATTCATTTAAGAATTGCTAATGTGTCTGTTCTGGCGGAGTTGTGAACTTTAAACTAGTCCGAATTTTCCTCCCGTCATCTATTAGTTACTGTGATAGTGCTGCAGAGTCAACCACTCAGATCTTGTTTCAGGCCTGTCAGTGCAATGACTGATGCACAAACTCCCACAATTCATTAAAGAAAATGCCTTTTTTCCACTGCAGAAGATACGTTTTAATATGTAAACCATGTTCTTCATTGTCTTTGCTTTCTGTCCCCAACCACTACACAAACACACACACACGGTTTTGTGTAATTCCTGTGGAGGAGAGTGTTTTTTCTTAACAATGCCTGATCCAGGGCTGAAATCCAAAAGGGGGACTCGCACCAGGACAAAGAGGAGCAGGCCCGGTGTCCTAACCATCGCAGCTGAGCATCTCTCTCCATGGCAACAAGAGACGGAGCGAAGAGAAGATGATATTGGTCTGTGTGGTCCCTGTGGAGAGAGACTGCACTCGACGACCCCCC
>NW_022280035.1:2420452-2504598 GCF_004355925.1 Anarrhichthys ocellatus | reverse complement strand
CCCCCCCCCCCCCCCCCCCCCCCCCCCCCGACACATACCGTCAGTGCATCTGAGGGCCGGCCGGCTCTTTTCTTTTTTTTAGGTTAGATTTCTGTGTGAATTAAAGCACAGTTCAGTCCACACATTGTGCTGTTTCAGAGAAAAGCCCTGCCGGCAGACTGGTAACTGCAGCTCCATCGCTATTCCAGCGAAAGCCTCATCTGTTTGAAGCAAAACAAGTTGCAAGAGTGCCGTCTCTTTGCTCCCATTTATGTTGAATCCTTTGGCATTTCGGCTTCGGCTCTGTAAATGATCCCCCCCCGATACTTTTACATCAAATACAACACCACATTTGGCCTGGATGAGTGTTTGAATTGATTGGAAACACTTTGTGTGCTGGTGTTGTTTTGAGACACACTTTGAGAGAGAGGTTACGACCTCCACAACAACAACCGAGAAAAGCTTTATTCTCTTCATTGTCCTCTCTACAATAACGGGGAGGGGGACTTTATAATCCCTGCCTCCCTTTCCCCCCCGACTCTCTGCGGAAAACTAAAAAGGGAAATAAAAGCCGCAGACCACACCAAGGCTCTCCTCCTGAATACCTCCAGTTACTCTCTATACTGCAGTTCTCTGGCAAGCTACTCCAGTCTTTATACGTGTCCGAACAAACATGTTCAATAAGATAAAAATAATAAAAGACCCACAGTCCTGGATTCATCACCCCAAGCAAAACAATTTCAGATTTCAATTAGCCCGAGACTCTCCCAATTAAACAGCTGCCACCCGTCACAATACACGAGCGCACAATTAAACGGGCACAAATAACAACAGCACAAATGGACTTTCCAAAAGTGTTCACCGGCAGACAAGAGCACTTTCATTGCAATCATCGCGATAGAGCGTCGGACTGCTCCTCCGCTGTGGGCTTTTGTGGTGCGCTAGTCCGGGTTTACTGTATGAATGAGTGCAGCACAAGAGTGCATCGGGGTGAGCGGAGGAACATCTTATCATCACACATTCACACTGAAGAACAATCCAATAAAAGCAGGTCACCGAGGCTGCCGGGCGCCCGTCTGCCTATCTCACCCGGGTTCTTATCGCATCTGAATGAAACCATCCATTCTGATTACAGAACAGCGGACCAATTAAACACCGCCATGTTGTTATTCCTCTCTCATTAGCCACGGAGTGTGTATGAGAATAATGCCCTCATCACCGACAGGGCCAATCTCTCTCCCTCCACACACACACACAAACAGACACACACACATAAACTTCTATCAAACCAGTGCAAAGCAATCCTCCGGGAGCAAGGCTTATTTATTTATTAATAGCGCCTGTGCCAAGTTCAGTGGCTTTTCAATTATTAATGATAATGAAACCTACCAGGCCATGTAACACACAAAGTTTTAAGCAGCCATGCTCACTCGTGTCATGGTGTGGCATATTAACGGGGTGAGAGATGTAAGCGAGTCTGCCGCGCGTTGTCAGCAGAGTGCTGTGTTGGCAGTTGCAGTGATTTTCAAGCAGCTCTGGTACAAAAGGTAACCCGGAGCCAAGATATGTGACAAATCATACGACTTGAAACTGGCTTCACTTTAAAGAGATGCCACTGAATAATTACACTTAGATGATTTTACTATATCCATGGGGGGGGGGGGGTGCATGAGAGGCAGCAGCATACCGTGTTTAATGCTCCATTGTCTTTAGGGAGGACAAGTAGTGGAGCTCTGTTAATATGGAGGCAACAAAAAGAATTTAGAATTGCACAACTTGAAACTAAGTGACATTTAAACGGTGGATTCAAACCACATAAATCAAGTCAAATATCTTAATGCTATGAATTCAGTGTTGATTGATTTTCAGCAGCATTAAGTGATAATTACATTTCACATTCAAGGCATTCAGTTGTCATACGATGGGAATCTGTACGACCTTTCTTTGCTTCCAAAATTAACCACGCAACACAGTGTTGGAGAAGGAGTACAGGACAGGATATAGAGAGAGATAGAGAGATAGAGAGATAGATAGAGAGATAGATAGATACATACATACACACACGCTGCTGTCTAACTGCTGCGGGGGGCCTGACCATGTAGTGACCTTAAAGTAATTATTCTTCTTCTACGTATTTAATGTAATTATTGGACATCATTCATTCATCATTCAACACTCTTTGTATTGTCCAACTATGCAAAGTGTTTTGGATTAACTGCTTTGTCATTGGATCTGTTTAATGATGAATTCAGTCGTCCCCTTATAAGGCATTTCCTCTTTCATTGTCCAATTACATATAATTGAATAAACTGTTCGACAATCACCGTCAGCCCTGCATAAAACACTTTTACATCTTGTCCAATCTACACGTCCGGCCTTGCTAACTTGATACAGATAGATGAGTCAAACGTTGAGCAGCATCACCTGACACACAGTGGAAGGTGAGCTGCTCTTCAAGCGTTTCACTCATTTGCAGGATCGGTGCCATCACGTCTACTCCTCAAAGCTGAGCGGAAGTCTGCCGTCACTTTAATCCTGAAATATCACGGATTTGCATCCAGCCCATAAATGCAGCTGCCAAACAAGTCACACAATCTGGTGGAGATGCGCACAACATGAAGATGGAACCTCTGCGCATACATTTAGCACAGTAACAGTTTTGGCACGCCAGCTTCATATTAACGGGGGGGGGGCTTCTATAGGAACCAAATTCACAACCTAGAACGACATGCAGAGGGGCTGCTGCCATTTGGGCGGTTTCCAGCCACATCAAAGCATCAATTTGGTGAGATGGGATTGTTTGCTTCTGAAGTCTTGTCTTTCCACTGCTATGCTTTCAGATTCTACCAGCAACAGCAGCAGCACTAGTGAGACATGGAACAAATGATATAACAAGAGGAGCTATCAATATACTGCAGTGTTGCATCTGTTCAGGTGAGGGGAACCATTTCCACAATTAATGTTCATTACACTGGGTAATAATGGAGAGCAGTATCAATCATATCACTCTACTACACACAACAGTACGATTTGAAAAGTGAAAAAAAAAAAAAAAATTGCTAACTCACTAAACTTTTTTGTTTTGTGCCGCATAAGGCTGAATGCTGGTGGTGGCAGTGAAACTGATTGCTTGCTGGTTACAGAGAAGTGTGTGCTTAAAGAACTAAACGCTCCATTGTGGAACAACACTTTATGAGTCATGACTTGCATAACTGAACACTGACTTTTTTATTATTTCAGGAAATCCCTCTTCAGGAAAACCCGAGCAGCCAAAGTTTTGCAACTAAAAAAAAACAAAAATCTTCGACTAACATTTATCACAGCATATAGAGGTTTAGAGTCTGATTAATATTAGCCAATCTCCATAAAACCCTAAATTAAAAAGTATTAAACATTGATGAGCTATTTTTATTGAAGTGATTTGTATTACATTTTAATATAACCTATTTTCTGAAAGGATTGTTTTCCTGTCCTTTGGTACGCTAATGTTGGTGAGGCTGCTCATGAGTGGCAGGAGAACCTCCGTGCACGTCTCTCACTCTTGCGTGCACAAACGCTTCTTTACAGTCGCTGCGATAGTACAAAGACAAAGACTGGCACACTTCTCCGGGCTGTGGCCCACTGGATTCGCTTCAAATTCGTGATAGGACATTTAGAGCGGAAAAAAGGCAGCCTGGGGAGCGCAGAGAGTGGAGCACCTAAGGAAAGGAACGACGTGGCCTGGAAAATTGTTCCTAAAACACGGGAGAGGCTCGGCTACACTCGCTATAACTTTTCTAGACACCAGACACCCTAATACACTGCTACAGAGGCTGTTTGGTTCCCACAGCGAGGCATCCCTAAAGAGAGGAGCTGCCAGTGAGAGAAGCCCATCTACTCTCTACATGCAAGCCATATACAGTACCTCTGCTGAGTTCACAGCAATGATGAGATTCACGTCACGGTTTTAAATCAGTCCACGTTAGCTCAGCAGAGACAGCCCCATGGGGGCCGAGGTTCCGTGACACCAAGCCAATAGGACACTGGACACTACGCCGGCATTACATATCCCACAATGCAACGCAGTAGTGATGACATCATTCAGAACTCACAATGTAAATATTGAGTAAGTAGTGCATAGTCAGGGTTTTTCAAGGGTTCTTTGTAAGAATATTGCTGCGTTCACACTAAGAACGACTACAAGTCCTTTTCAATAGGAGCCGGAGACATGAAGCTACAAACTGACGCGCGACACTTGTCGTTTTGTGTGACTGGCGTGACGTGCTACATAAAAGTTGAGCTGGTCTCAACCTTTTTCATGCGCTCCAATGACGCAACAAAGAGCGAACCAATCTTTTGTTATTGGTTCACCGTGTTCCGTTCCATCTGAAATAAAGTGGTGCTGTCTATCGACATAACTACGTCAACGAGCACTTGAGCAACACTTTAACGGCGACTCCCCGACAGCGTAGCAAGCCACGTTTGGCCCTTTTGTAACTCGTGGTATAAACACAGCATATGGGTTCCATTAAAAAACCTTTTTATCAAAAAAAAGAGTTCTTCATGGATTCTTGAAAGCTGCGATTGTGAACCATGTGTGGGTTCTAGATGAGTGGAATATAAAAAGGATTCTCGGTAAAACCCCCAGGGTGAGATCTTGTTAGCACCCTTTGAAAGAGGAAAGGTTCTGGAATGAAGGGTTTTGGGAAGAACCATTGCACCAAAGAAGGGTTCTCTGTATAACCTCTCAGAGGGGGTTCTGGGTGGAGCCCATCATAGACGGTTCTATGTACAAACCTTAATGCTGTCGGAAAGGGGAGGACTCTGAACACCTTTATTTCTAAGAGTGTACAAACCTCCAGGCGCCAAGGTTCCCACAGCGAACAAGCTAACAGTGGAATGTGACCTTGCACTGCACACGACATAAAATCGTATGACTTCCTCACCACTGTAATATCCACAAACGACAGTAACAGGCACCGCATCAGGCCCGCCTCAGTCCTTCAGACGGAGGAGAACCACTCTCTCTTGATGCCAGGATATTCACATTTATAAACTCAAGTCACAAGACTTATATAACACCATGTCTTCAACTAAGCCTTTCCCACCCAGGGTTTAGAAGCCCTTTACGACAGAATGGTCACACATTTCATGCAGGTGTACAACCCTGAGCAGATGGAAATAGTCTAACATTGACCAGTTGGACATACCTGACCATTCTGGAGGAGTCAAACTCAGACCTGGAAGACAGAAAAAGACACTGGTTCATCGATTTTTGTTGAGCAGGTAGAAACGAGAATGCTGCAGGATGCGAGTAATGCAGCTAAAGACACGCACAGTAACAAAACGCCTCAATGACCACCATCACTTGATTCAGCAACTTCATTACAGCAGCAAAAGTTTAACTATCTGGCAATGAGGGGTGCAACGATTTTAATCAATCTATCCGGCACACGAAGAAGTGGCCGCACTTTAAATTACAGCTACAACTTAGTGACATTCTCAAAATTACATTGATATTCCACTGGGTGTGTAATAAATGTATTCACAATGCAGTACTTACTATAAATGCAGCATCTTGCCTTTGCAGATGTGCTTCGGTGTTGATTAAACTATATGGTCATGTTTGAGGCCGTAGTTAGTGGTTGAATTGGACTGAGTAGAGTTTCTATCATTGTGATCACTTGAAAACAAGGGTGGACAAAACATTAGAAACACCTGAAGGTTTCAAATACTACTATTAAATAGGTATTTTTCATGCAAGGCTTCTCACGGTAACCAAATTATTACAGGTGTTCTTAATTAAAACAATGACGGCTGGACATGAAGTCAACTCCGACTCCCACGGTGCATTTTAAGCAACAAACAGCCAGTCATCGAGCTTAAAATTGTGTCATGTGAGTCGCTAACGGCGGGTGAAACATTGGATTACAATGTTGGGAAAACTGACGACACAATCTGCAACTTAAAATCAATGCAACTTGTTGGGGGTACATTTTGGATGCATGCCTTTTCTCCGTAGCAATGGCTGCCAAGGCTCATGGGTATTATAGTATTTAGAGCAGTTTGCCATGCCAAACTGACCAAAGACCCTTCCTCCGAAAAGAACTTTAAAGAATCAAAACTTGTAATCATAACATAAAATGTATACGAGTGTTACTTTATCCAGGAGACTCCCGTGTTCGAGGACACAATTAAGAATAACTCTCTTGTGGACGCCGGTTGTTACTTCTATCTTTAGTGTAATTACCACCTGTGGTACTCGGAGTAAAACAAGACAAAGTGTTTGCTGTGATAAAGGCCTATTGTGTTTTACAGGTGTAATACAATGTTTAGTTAATACTGCTTGAATACTTTAGTATATTTTGGGTACATACTTTAGGACAAAGCTCTAAACACCAGAGAAAATCACATCACTTCAACATAAAACCATGTATGTTATCATGTCATATGCTCCGTGCTCTCCATTTGTGTCATGACATTTGGTGGGCACTTTTAAAGAGAGAGAGGCTGCAGTAAATGGCACTCCGACAGCAGGAAAGTGCTCTTTACCTCAGAGAAATAAAATGTAGCCGGTTCTGTGAACCACAGCACTAAGGGGCAATAAAGCTACCGCATGGCTGCATCGGGGGCAAATTTATGATCCCTGTTGTCACTTTTCACATGGAGAAAACAATGAGGTATGCATAGTGAGGAGACAGTACAGCGACTGACTCCATCATTAGGTGCTGTAGCTGCAAAGGGTGTTCTTATAAGGGGTGTACGGTTCAGCTTTTTGTTGGGTTGGCTTGAAGGAATAATGATCCCTGCTGTATAATGCTGCGTCTAATTCTCTGTTGAGCTGAGTGATCTCTTTCCTCCCATCTCATCACTCTTACTAACTTGTTTGTTTTTCGCTTCTGTTAGCCGTGCACCTTTCTCTTCACTCCAGAATCTCTCTTGCGTTACCTAAACATCTGCTTCCTTTTGTCCTGGGTATCGGCGAAGACGTCCAGGCATCCTTTAATTATTCCATAAAGCACAGAAGGAACTTGATACCGCTGGTGTTTTCATTAGAGCAAAACCCATTACGACTGTGGAATACCGGCTGAGGTGAAAACTAGAGCCGGGTCAATACAACGCAGCAGTAGGATGAGATTCATTGACACACGTGCTGCAGTCCAGATCCAATGGCAATTACGGAAGCTATCGATTACTGTGTATACAATGCATCACTGAAAAAAAGAATGGTCAGATCAAAACCATATTTCATAAATGTTTTGCTGAATGATATTTCCATCTGTTATGCTGCTTGCACCCAGCCATGCAGACCGAACAACCTCAGAGGAGGCCAGAGCAAGGAAGCAGTGCTCAGAACCCTGGAGAGCTCCTCTGTCCTGCAAGAAAGGCCACGACAAACTACAACTACTACAACTACAACTACTACTACTACTACTACTCTTAACAAATGATCTGGGTCATGCCTAGATTATTAGTTTGCCACATTCCTCAAGATTGTCACACTGTAGAGAAAAACAGATGGGACACAGTTTGAGTTGTTATCGTTCATTGGTATTCAAGCGGAACTTCATGACTTCATGCACTTGATTTCCAAGCCGCTGGCTTGTTAAGTTGAGGCTTCAGGTGACAGAAGAGTCCGTACTTTACTTCCATTTATCGTCTCCTTTTCAGAATTTGTAATAACTTGCAGTACTGCGGTTTGCATGAGTTGCCTCCTTGAGTGAAACAGAATCAATAGAGCTCGGTCTGAACCACGAGGAGTAGTACTGATTGGATTTGAGGTAAATTGCCATAGTTTTGGTGTAACCTTGAAACACAAGAGGTTGAGACGAAGTGAAACCGCTCTTTCAGAGTGGATGGTTACAAAGAGAGAGGCACATTGATGGAGTATAAATTCATTATGCTTTCAGTCTAGACAAAGCTTATTTGTCTAGTCATGAATGAATAAATTCCACATTTGACAACATCATGTAAGCAGCATCTATCATCCTGATGATGATGAACGAAAACAAAAGTTATTTTTCTTCTGCACTGCGCCGAAACACCGGCTACTGAGGTTCTTTCAGGTGCGTTCCCCAAGCCATTTAAATAATGCATGAAATGCCAAATCCCATTGGAGGTATCATTCCAGAGGAAGGCCTCCACAAGCTGTGAGATTGGTTTCTCCCACAAGCCAGATCTCCGGTGGCAGAAATAAGACTTCAACCCAGCTGCTCCCTTAAAACCAAATGTTACACTGCCGTCTTTACCGACATGTCAGTGTCTCCGACCTGCCCTTTACCTCGCTGCGTTTAACGCTGCGTGTGTCTGTTGCATTGTATTCATTTGTGCCCTTTTTTTTCACCCCGTGGCTCTGTTGCAATGAGGACAGCCGGTTTCCTGTTGTGAGGGTGGAAACGGACAGAGGGCACGCCCGGCGCAAAGAAAAAAAAAAAAAAAAAAAAAAAAAAAGGAAATGCTGACTCAGGGTTTATCAATCTGCCTTTCTGCAAGAGTAAGTGCAACTGGACACGGCTGCAGAAGTGCACTAGTCTGCTCATTTAATCATAGCTCCCTGCCTGGGCTTCCAATGAACTGCATGTACTGTAGGCCACGCAGCTGCAGTGATTACACGTCAACATCTCGCTGCCCATGCGTCCCCATTTCGTACGTGTCCGTGGCCTATTTTTAGAATAAGCATTTCTGTACTTTCAAATACAGTACCGCGTCTCATGAAGGCGTGGATACTTTCCCCTAAAGCCGTTTTACTTTCCTCGCCCAGAAAAAGAGCAGCTCCAATGTAATTATGAACCCATTATTTGTTTTTCGCTGTAAAATATTGAGTAGGTTTAAGCCTTGAAGCAATGGCTTCCAGCACTTCATCACGTTACCGCCCTTATTATAGCAATGAGGAAAACAGGTGCTAAGGCAATACAGGAAATGCATGCGAGGCCATTTCCTTTCCTGTATTCAGAAGACAAATCAGAGGTAATTACAGATTGTCCAAGGTGTGTGTGATCGACAGTACGTTCTCCAAGTCAGAAGGATATTTTTTAAGTGTGCACCGGAGATCATACTGCATGCAAAACATTGCTGTATTACACGTTTCTCTTGTTATGTTACATTCCTTTTGCATCCTATAACTTTGAAATCGAGACCCTCAACCCTAACTACCATCTTTGACTATATGCTGAAGCTAAGGAATTACTTTATGAACTTTAGAGTCCTTAACTGAACTGCTTAGATCAGAGCTATTTCCAAAGTTACCCCAACAGTTATTGGGTTTACGCCTCCAGATTTGGAAAACCAGCTTGGAGGCCCTCCAAGCTGTAATGAAAAAGAATAAATCACATCCGAAGTAACACTGGATTTACAAAACTTTCTACAGAAACCGTGACAAGTGCTTCTCGCAATCGCGTGGCTCCCGCTGCAATTTACAACAATGTCAACCAGGTGAGCAATGACTTGACCCTGCGGTCTGCTATAACAGCTCATTCCCGCTGGCCGGTTCCACAGAGGAACACTGTGAAGCTTGTCGTTGTGCAGTAGTTATTTCATAGTTATCATCAGTATTTTATTGGATTCCGTTCCTCTCAAAAAGAACACTGCAGTCGAGATCGAGCGCTTTTCCCGGCGCTCGATGTAGATTTTGTTCTTGCTCGTCTGAGGATGTTCATGCGTGTGTGTCTTTATGTGGGCTTCCCTTGGTTTAGGACTCTTTCCTCATGAAGGGGCATCCATCATGTTTTGGGCTCCACGGTGCACCACATACTTGTGGCGTTCATATTACTAAATGATCTGTATTAATCAGCAACTAATTACAGGCAGAAATATGTCCGGCTCAGCAGATCTAATGAGTCGGTCCAGGCCTCTGAAGTGGTTTGCTTCTCATGGTGCTGTCAAATTATGTATCTCTAAGGAGTTAGTGATGCGTGACCCCCACTGTCTGTCTGGCCCAGCAGTCCTTCACACTCTCTCTCTCTCACACGCACACGCACACGCACACACACACACACACACACACACACACACACACTTGAATTCTGCTCAAAACAATCCACCTGCTTCTTTCACCCACTTTCATTTCCCATCATGTACTCATCTGACGTTGCCCTAATAGTCAATTTATTATTTAGACAAATACCAAGGAGCATGAAATGCACCGGCATTGCTTCTGGACCTTTAGGAATTCATACCGACTTTGTCACTCATCAGTATGAGCCGT
Source organism: Anarrhichthys ocellatus (assembly GCF_004355925.1). Lineage (NCBI taxonomy): Eukaryota > Metazoa > Chordata > Actinopteri > Perciformes > Anarhichadidae > Anarrhichthys > Anarrhichthys ocellatus. The sequence continues at coordinate 2,494,436 of NW_022280035.1, read as the reverse complement.
TGGAAGACATGTTATCTGCCTTGGCTGCATTTATGTTAAGCATGTCATAGTGAATAATCTGTTATTTCAGGCCAAAAAGCCTAGTGACAATACCAGGTTGTGCTCAGTCTCAGTATTTCAAATATAAACGTAATTCAGTTATTTCAATATTCTGATTTCAATAAGATCCGAATCTCAGATCCCTGACACACTTGTTGATGCCGAACAAGGGTGGACTGCTTATCTTTCTACCTCAAGTACCACATCTAGCACAGAGAGAGGTGGGTACAAGAAAAGGTTCACCCTGGCAACATTCCTGAACATATTGCTGGGATTTAGATCAGCCCTCAGAATCTCCGGGGTTACACAGAACACAAACAGCAGAGCTCACCGGCAGCTTGAGTGGAAACACCTCGGAGTGGAATCTATGGAAACATGTTGAACCAGCCAAGTCACTCACTCAGCCAATAGAAAGTAGACGACAGTAAAACAGCAAAAACGAGATACAAGAATGAGCAAAAACCAGGCAGCAACCTCAGGGTCTCAAAACTGTAGCGAACTTGGAAGTGCCTTAAACTTGCATTCTCTCTAATGGCCATCAGGGGGCGACTATTCTGAAGAAGTCTGATTGTTTAGAAATCTATGAGAAAATGACTCTACTTCTCACTTGATTTATTACCTCAGTAAACATTGTGAACATGAGTTTATGGTCTCAATCTCCAGTTTCAAGTCTTCTTCAATACAGCATGATGTTCATTTAGTAAATTATGGTCCATTTAGAGTCAAACAGATCATAAAGCAGGGGATGCTTTAGGGCGGGGCTACTTTGTGATTGACAGGTCTCTACCATGGTGTTGTCTGTGTTTTTGTCTTGCAACTTTAACCCTTTCAAAGTTTCTTTTCAGTTCATGAAATTGTAACCGTTTGGTCCTCTAAAAATGTAACAACAAATATTAGTTGTCAAAGGCCCAGCCAGCTGTGAAGGAGTAATATTTACCTGTGATATGTGAGCACTAAGGCTGCAACTGTGTTTAGGTGTTGACTCAGCCTCCACCGGCCCCGTCCGCGATCCACCCACACAAACACACACACACACACACACACACATGGGAGAAAACTAGTGGCAGCCTTTCAAACAGCTCTCCACAGGTATGATGCTACAAATTGCCTTCGATTTAGCTGCTGCATCAGCTGGTTTTGACAGCTGCGAGGCGGATAATTGGTTCAACTGTGAAGAAATAAAGAATGAACAGGCCTCGTGGCCTCTGAAAGTGTGCTGCTTTAGTGTCGATCACAGCTTGTGATGACAACGGAGGGATTGAAAGAGATTTGGAGACTGTAAATCAAATTAACAGAACACATTTAAGAGTCAAGACTGCATTTGTCTGACAAAATAGCAAAATTGAGAACAATTTAGGTGTTACATGTATCAAAGAAAGTTACTTTTGCTTTCTTACTGAGATCAAAAGATCAACAGATAATTGATTTCAAGCCCAGACACCTGAATGCACCATGAAGTCGACCACACAGTGTACTGTACAGAGCAGTCCTGTCGTTTCTCCGTCGTCTCTCACTCCGGCCGCGGTGTCTCGAAAAGTGCGGCAGCAGAGCAAGCTACCGGAAAACTATGTTGTCTTTGGAGTGTTCTTCTTTCTCAATTAGGAGGGAGCGGAGAGGAAGAAAAAGTACTGGGAGGCCTATTCTGCTTTTGACTTTGACGGACAAAATTAAAAGTTCAATTTGATCAATAGAATTGAAATTGTGACACCCCGTAACTGTGGTGCTTTACCACCTCCTGTAGAGCAGCGAGTAGAATCAGAATCAGAAACGTTTATCGCCGGTCTGGAAGCATTGGCAGGACTGTATAGTGCATCACTATCAGAAACATGCTTGTGAATGACAACAGATTTAACAGCGGACCCACTCATGAAATCATGGCTCCATAGCGCTACTTGTGGTAAAAAACTCCACAGGGCACCTTTAAGCCTCATTTCAATGCAAAGCTACAACTCCTCTTGCCGTGTCTTCCCTGTCCTCACAACTTTTCTGGCGGGAAACCCCGAAAGCCATACATGTCCATAATCACACCTTATTAACACACGCATGTGTAGATCATGCAGGGCAACATGCAAAATGAGGCCCACGGCTCTGCTTTCACACCATGTTGGTTTGTTTCCCAGCTGACAATCAGGAATCTGAGAGTGATCAAAATCCAGAAGCTCAATGTTTCTGGAAACAGATGCCTGAAATGAAGCCACATTATTCTGTATATGCACACCCACAAAATGAATTTAAATACACAGTATAAACAAACCTCAAAGGAATTAATAGCAGGACTATTTTCTCCTCCTCCATTGCTGCAATTGAACTGTGGCAGTGGGTTGAATTCGGTGATTCAAACGCGTTACTGTTGCCTGACTCACACCGAGCCGTACCATCCGACCGCCCTCAGTGCGGCCTTTAGAAGCACCGTCAGATCGAGGTAACAGTGCTCGTTAAAGTCATCATTATCCTCCCTCATGGGACAACCAGCTACATCAAAGGACACAAACCAACCTTAACTCCGTCTTAATAGGCCTGATGTGAGGGTACCAGAGGTCAGGGGTGCCCGGCTCTTCCTCCGGCATTACTGCGGCCGCACTGAGACGCGAGGAGGGACGGTCCATAACAGATGAACGCAGCCTGCAGTTGATTATGAGTGCAAGTTGCAAATTATCTTTGGCCGTTGCTTGAGATTTATAGGTGGGCCTGAATGCAAATCATCCCTGTGTGGACATTAATCTAGCTGGGGTATTTCATTAGAGGGGGCTTTGCTGGAGAGAGGGAGTTCATGTGCTCGTAAATTTGGTTTGGCACACTGATCGTTCAGCAGATCGCCGGGTAAATGAGTGGACGCCGCCAGCCACAAGAAACAGCTTTCTCCATCATGCTATTATTTTTCTGCCGAGGGGGTCCTCAGACACATGCTAAAGGCATTACGCTGGCTTTGGGTTAACTATTTATGAACTTGCCAAAACTCCGGTCTACGGGGGACTTAGAGGCAACCGGGCAAATTACAGTGAAGAAGCCAAGAATGCGACCCAAACAGAAGGCCACTGAAAACCACCAGTGACTTTAGAACTGTTATCAAACACCTCAATACATGATGATGAACGTCTATGACTATTAACTCCTCTGACTCAATTCCAAACCCATCAGAGATGTACTCAATGAAATGTATTTTAAACTAATATTTGTCGTCCAGCTTTCTTTGTATAATTCCATCAGTATGTCTTTTAAGGAGGACTGCAACTAACAGTTATTTCCATTATCAATTTATTTGAAGATGAAGATTTCTTTGGTCTCTTAAATGTCAGAATAACACATCACAATTCCCCAGAGCCCCAGATGACGTTCTCAAACGCCTTGTTTTCTCTGACCAACAGTCCAAAACCCTAATATACACACAGTTTACTGCAATGTAAGACAAAGAAAATCAACAAACCCTAAAATATCTGTCACTTTTTTTTTTTTTTTTTTTTTTTTTACTGTAAAGCAAAGTTTAAACAATGAAATCCTAAATGTATTCAGGCTGTGTTATCTACACCTCAGAATTTACTGACTTTAAATCTAAATCAGTGTTCCTCCAACACAATGTATTCCAATGTTGATGGAAGTGAAACCAAAAAACAGAAGAGAAACAAACAGGCATAAATGACACACTTTATCAGATCACCGCTTAGAATAAAACCAAAACACATGTTTTTCCAACACTCATCTTCCATCAAAATCTCTTATTTGCATAATCCTGCAGCTGCTTGAATTTGTCAAAACACTTAAGTGCAGGTCTTGAGCATCGACGCAATTATAGTTTGGAAGCAGCTGAATAAGTGCAATGAATCGAAACACCTCTACAAAATAAGATGAACCGGATGCATCGCCTGTGGATTATCCTTCTGCTCATTCGTCAGCATTGAAACATTGGCATTAGCTCCATCAGGGCATTAGCATTGAGCGGGTTGGAATTAGCAATGATTTGTCACGTTGTTCATCAATATTTTATTACTCAAATGTACTTGTGCTTCTTCACTGACTGGGATTCGTACTGAATTTAAATGACTGCCTGTAAAAACACAAAACAGAAACACTGCCACGTACTCGCATCTAATCAACTCATCATCCTCAAACCTAACACCAGAGGTTATTTGAGACATAACACTCGTCTGCATACAACATACAACTGTCTAGTGTGGTGTAATAGGTATAGCAACTTCCCTTTAAGTTCAAAGATCTACGTTTGGATACCGGTTTAATATACTTAGAAAACTCCAAACTAAGCTGTGCAGAAAACGCCACATCAGCTGTTTGTCATCCGCACAGCTGAGGACGTTATCTCCCCAGCGATCACGTCAGCGTCCCAAATATTGTTTACCCTCGGTTGGATAGCTGGGGCCACGGGACGAGGTTCGAATGCTAAATGTGGGCTGGCAGATGCCTCCACCAGCACCGAGATAAGAAGTGAAAGTGCCGGCAGGCGGACGCTGTTCCACACAAAACCCCAGAGGACAGGTTCACACCACCGGGGCTCCGCTCTGATCAAACCACCAGCCTCTCCCGTGTCATGAAAACATTCACCAAGACCGCACGTTTCCACTTTTTTTTTTGGTTTTCGCTTTGCAACCATATCGCACTCGCCGACCAGACAGACCACATGTGTGTATTTGCTCCAAAGCAGTAACTGCTCATGAGAAGTCATTTATCACTAATGTGTGGCGCAAATAACTGGCAACTCAATCTCGTATTGCTTGTCATTTAACTCTGAAGTGAGCACAAGGGATGCAAGTAAAACAAAACACCATTAGGAGAGAAAACTGCATGGGGTCAGCATAAATACCGCTGGACTAAAGGGCTGACAAGGCAGGCAAGAACAGAGGAAAACTGATATGCGTGTGTGAGTGCTGCACCAACCTGACACATGGACTTCAACTTGAACCCAAGAAACTGTTGAACTGTTAAACGGGAGTTTTAGCTTTTGGATTTACAGAAACCGGTCCACCGAGCGGCGACTTCTACTCTGCTAATACAGCTCAAGCAGACACCTGGGGGGGGGGGTGGGGGGGGGGGGGGGGTTACAATTATAACCAAGTGGACGAGTTTATGGATCCATATCAGGGTCAGTGCACACCAGGATGATTTCTGATACCTGCGCAGCAGCCGTACATCCTGAGAAGCTGACCGACAGATGTTACCCAGGAGCCTGTTCTGCAGGATTCACCGAGAAATCTGTGGACTTGGCACCACAGGTTGCACCATCAGTGGCGCATCGCATTACCTGCTCACTGTGTTTTGTTTCTAAAAAGGATTGTCGGGGGGGGGGGGGGGGGGGGGGGGAGAGAAGAGGACGTACAAACAGCCAAAAAAGGGGAAAAGCCTTCCATTTACAGCCAAACCCAAGATAGCAGCACACCAGCTTATGTATCATTCAGTAGCAGAAACTCTTTACCTGCCACTTGTTTTGGAACAGAACTCTTTTTTTCTTCCTTCCTTCCTTCCCACGATGAAGTCACTTCATGATTAGGCAAACTGAAAGCTGACAGCACGGCTCACATAATTACACACAGTGTAAATAAACAATACACTCTGTATTCAAGAGGACTGGAATATAGGGCTGCATGATTGTGGCCAAAAATTAAAATCAAGATTATTTGATCAATATTGAGATCAATATCCATCATGATTATTTATTGATTTTAGGTGAAAAAAATATATTTGTTGCACTTTCACATTTCAATAAACAGAGCACGGCTTTCTAGTAACGCATCGAATGAGCATCGGCCCGATATCCGGTATCGCTTCTCTCACTTTTATGTTGCGCTAGATTCATGCTAACAAATCTTTGCATCAAAAAAAGACTTAAAACAAAGTCAAAACATCTCGATCGCCCCCTGGTGTCTGGGTGTTAGTTACGGAAGCGCTTTATTTGATATATGCAGCAGCTATTTATGAGTGGAGCGGCCAACAATATCGCAGTCGATCATGTTCATGTAATTGTGGCATGTCATGATTGTGATTGCGATTAATACTCAATGAGTTGTGCAGCACGGTGCAATACAAATATACTTGCTTGCAAACAAAGCTAACTGAAGAGAAAAAGGCAAGCTACTGCTTTTACTACTGCACATACAGTGTATGACAGCCTGCATGCATTAAAGAAGTGTACAGGTAATGGATTTAAACTATCAAAAACAAATAAGCAAAAGACTACAAAAAAGCAACAGAACTTTGCATAAAGTGGTCACTTGAGGCTGTGAATAATGTACTATAAAAAAAAAAAAAAAACATCCATAAATTTTGCTTTACTGCATCCTCTCCCCAGCATGTTTAACACTCAGCATGAGTTCCTCGTCCTACCAGCAGGTTAATGGCCGGGGATTTATGAAACTGCTTTCTCTGGCTTCCTTACAGTATACCTGCATTTCAGGTCCTGATTAGCCCACACAGCTAGAACCACAACCACCACGGTGAGACGGAAAAAGGACACGCTTAAGAGGACAAAGGTTGCTTCGTCAACATTCTCGGCAGAATGTAAAATACAAAAACTCAACGCTTCTTTTCTCCATCAATATACGACTTCTTCTTGAGAATATCAAGACGAAGCAAAGGTCTGACGCGTGTGTCTGTTTACACAACATTAGTAGCTGCTGTTTGCAGATGGGGTTGATATTCAGGTTTGTGATCTCTGATTTGCATTTGATCTACGAGGCGAGCGTCAACATTTAGGCCTAAAAGTTTGAGTGCATAAAGCCGAGGTAAAGAGAGAGGAAGTGGACGCGTTGAGTGACAAAGATTTCAGGTGACTCGCACATGCACTACAAAAATTGGTAATGTTTTCATTCCTAATTGCATTACAAATAAAAACCGTTATGCATAATTCAGTTTTATCAGATATCAAGAAGACTTTGAGTCCACTGCCACAGAGGCTCTATTTACATACAGCAGTGCTTTTGGGCTAAATGCTAATGTCAGATAGGCTAATTTGTCCCAAACAGCAATGCTACCATCGTTTAGCAGGTAACGTTTACCATGTTGAGCATCGTAGTTTAGCGTGTTAGCGTGCTAACATTTGCTAATTAGCAAAACAAAGTACAGGTGAAGCTGAGGCCTAGGACCTCCTGGGAATCCCTCAGGACAACCAGAAGTAAAGCTAGGAAACAGACATCCGAGTTGCTCTGGTCGGCTGTTGACACCATCTCTGACCTCAATAAAAAAAAATGGAAGGCTAGACAGTTTCATTTCCACGCACACACTATTTAAATCCTGTTCTCTCCATTCTACAACTCTCAGAATCAGCCTCGATTCTAAACCACTGCATCCCTTAAGTTGCTCACTGCGCTTAAATTACATTTTTTAAATCCTGTATCCTCCATAAAGCACACTTTAATAACAGCCGTCATATTTCATCACGTACACCGGTACTCACGGGCACCTCGCCATAACCTCTGTGCCAGTCTACCAGAGCTGGACTGAAATATTGCTTACACACTGTGATCGTACAGACTGAGATATAGTGATGGACTGATTTCGCAGGGAAATTACACAGAATACTCTGCAGTGCCCGAGAGAGATTTATGAAGGAAAAAAAAAAAGGGAGCAAGCTAAGGGTCAGTGTTACAGCATGTCCTAATCCCATGGGCCTGGTTTTATAAGCCAGCAAAGACATCCAGTCCATGACTCATCAGTATTGATTTGCTGCCACTGATCTTCATGACACCAACATGCCCTTAGACACAAAGGTCAAGCATGAGCACATGAATCTGCAGACTGTCTACAGCTGAGTTCTGCATGCAGAGGCATTTTGGTGCTGTAGCCAGCAGTGTGAACTTCACCACAAAACTATGCAGGGAGGGTAATCCTCACTATCAGGGTCTTTAGCTTTCCTGATATAATGCTCCACTACATCTGCTTCGCACTGCTCGGGGCTTAACTCACTGCCTGCAGATAAGGCCGGCCCTAAAACATACTTGCGTAATGGCTCCATCCCTAGTACATATCCTTTCCTCCCCCCAGGAGTTGTAGCTATTGCCTTCCATATATCTTGGATTAATGTGCCTGTCCACGCACATGAAATCCTCTTTTATGACCACTACAGCAGAAGCATATTTCAGAATTCAGTCTGCTGAAGTCATAGAACCTGACAACAAACAAAAGGTGACAAAGCAGAATGATCAGAAACTATTTAAAAGTCTCCATTTAAAAGTGTAGCAGCCTTTCTGCACTGGTGTGTAGAACCATGGACATGTTTGTATCGATGTATACTTTACAGCATATCTCAATCATAACTTAATCATGCTAAATGTTTCATACACACAAATTTGACATGACTGGAAGAATTAATCAGTTGAGAAAAACAACTGCTTTGACCATCATCAGTGAGATGCTGCTCGGTGCTATGGTGAAATGATCTGCATGTTTCCAGATGTGGTCAGAAAAAGCTGCGTGCTGTCCAACAAAACCTTTTTTTTTGTACAGTAAAATTGATCCGTGCGTAAAACCCAAGGACCTATTTTCCATCAGCAAACATCAATAACAGGAAAGCATTTGATGCCAAAGTAGTAAGACGCAACTGCGGATCTCAGTGAGGCAGCGTTGGACAGTCGGGGTCTGATTTAGTAATAATTACTTTAATTTAAGTACATTTTTTTTTTTTTTTCAAACTTTAAATATGTATGATGGAAATATAGTGAAACAGAGACTTATCGACTTGGATAAAGATGTGATGTCTTACTTTTCCTGGGCGATGTGCTCCTTTATGGCTCCCAGCGTGACCAGGCTGTTGCTGCCCTGCAGCAGCCTGCAGGTTGCCAGGTGCCGCTGGTACTGCTCCTTCAGACGGGCGTTCTCCGCGCACAAATCAGACACTTGCTGCTCCAGCTCCTCGATCCTTCCCCTCTGCCTCTCCAGCAACTCCTGCTGGGTGTCGATGATCTTGTTGAGCTCCTTCAAATACTCCACAGCCCTGTTAGGCTTCTCGGCGTGTCTTTCCATCTCGCTCCCGAGGTGGTGGTGGTGGTGGTGGTGGTGCGTCGCGGTCGTCCCTGTTGTTGTGTATCGGAAGACGGGTCCCCGTGCGGTCCGGGCTGGGTTTTTTAAGCGCAACAATTCGGTGGGTTGCGCCTCTTACGCCTCGCCATTGTTTTAAGTCGGTGTGCGGGTGATAACTCACAAGCAGAAATACTCGCCCCTTGCACGCGCGTTTAAAAGTCCCACTGCACGCAAAACTGTAACAAAAAAAAAATGTTTTTAAAAATCACGTATCAAGCTGCAGATGTCAGCGCGCGTCAAAAACATCAATCAAAAATGTGACAGACTAGGCTACGTGACGAGGACCGCAGCTGTCTCTCTCTCTCTCCGTGAAGTCCGCCTGTTGGCAGCGCGGTGTGACGGTCTGTTCGGTGGCTCACCTTTAGCTCCATGCTGCTCCCGTGACTTTTCGTAAACAGACGCTGGCTGTCAAGTGGGCGGGGCTTACAACAAGTTTTATGAATCCGCAGGTCGCGTCGGCAGCGACACCGGCTTTGCAGCTGACGCGCGGATAGGGAGGTGAATTTAGAGCTCGTGGGTTTTTCATCTTTTCTCATGTCAATTCAGAGCATGGGGATTAATTATCAGTGCGCGTGTTGCGTCATGCACGCAAGCACAACTTTGTTGCATTCTGTAGTCCGCCTGTGCGTAATGCTGTAGCACAGTCCGACGGTGCTGCGTCTCTCCTGCAGAGTTGTTTACTATGATGTGTGTACGTGCGTGCGTGTGTGTGTATATTGCCATGTCAACAGCTGGCTGCACACCCCTCCCTCTGGTGAAACGATCCGAATAGATGCGTGTGTTAGCGTCTAAATCAGAGAGGTCTTAACTGTTCTGCACATCTGTGTGTGTGGCGGGGGGGCTGCAGATTTGCACAGGCAGTGGTCCCACGGGTGTACGAGAGAGCAAACTGCAGCACCGCCGTGTGATAGAAAGAGGGTGATGCTAAAGTTTCATGGGTTGGCCATCACAGATCCCATCTGTCCTGCTTTGACAACTGATATTAAAGATGATTGTAAGCATTTTTATGACTTTTTTAAAAAGAGGCCCAAAAAAAAAAGGAAAGTTTGAAAGCAAACACAGTGTGTGTGTGTGTGTGTGTCAGGTTTTTTTTAAAAATAGCCCTTGCAGGATATTAGTGAGGCAGTATTCGCTCTGCTCCTTGTGTCATGTGATCGCTGCCCCATATGGCTGGCTTTGTTATCGAAGCAGCAAACACACTCACAACAGAGTATAGATATCAAAAACTCACCTTTTTTTTTTATCCACTTCAGACTTTTCTTTCCTTTTAGTCATTTCTGCTTTTGCATTCCTGGGTGCAGTTTCAGTGCAGACACACAGAGGGTGAATGCTTTGTGCATGACATTGAGGGCTCTACCTTTATGGCAGGCTTTACCACCTGAAGGCTGCACTAGGATGATTCCAGATAACTTGTTTTAATGTGGAGGCAGAGTTGCAGCAAAGCAGTGACAGTGGGCAGCAGTGGAGTACATTGGGTTCTTTCTCTCTGCAGCTTCCTAATCCACATGGCAGGAGGCCAAGGACGGCTGCAAGAGCCTAGACATGCCACCCAGAAGGATGTACAGTAAATGGACTTTGATGGACTTGCATGTATATACCTTTCCAGTCTTCTGACCACTCAAAGCGCTGTGCACTATATTAACCCATTCACACACACATTCATTAACGATGGCAGAGACTACCATGCAAGGTGCCACCTGCCCATAAGGATCTAAACTGATTCACATTCACACACTGATGGCACAGCCATCGGGAGCAATTCGGGGTTCAGAATCTTGCCCAAGACACAGCCATTAACAGCCACAATAGTCACAGGCTGGTGCTGCATATCAACACTACCAAATGCCATTCTTAAAGCTAGGGTTGGTACTCTTGAGAAACTAGCAAAGGTACAATAGATTTAGAAAATTATCCAAATAAGAAACAGCTCAGTGTCGCTAACTCTTTTACAATCAAAGTAGCTAGCAGCACTAGCAAGTCGGCAACAGGCAGCAACCTTCGGTTCTGAAGAGTGAAGCTAGTGCTGAAGTGCCTTAAACTTGCATTATCTCTCATGGCCAGCAGGGGGGGCGACTCCTCTGGTTGCAAAAAGAAGACCAATTGTATAGAAGTCTATGAAAAAATGACTCCACTTCTCACTGGATTTAATACATCAGTAAACATTGTAAACATGAGTTTATGGTCTCAATCTCTAGTTTCAAGTCTTCTTCAATACAGCATGATGTTCATGTAGTAAATTATGGTCCATTTAGAGTCAAACAGACCATAAAGCAGAGTATGCTTTAGGGCGGGGCTACCTTTTGATTGACAGGTCGCTGCTTCCTTTTATTGGTTGCAAAAAAAACAAGATGGCGATGGCCGTAATCCAAGATGGCGACGGCCAAATCGAGGCTTCAAAACGTCAGTCCACAAACCAATGGGTGACGTCAACATGACTACGTCCACTTCGTATACAGTCTATGGGCGGCAACACCGAGAGCCTGTCCTGTCAGGCCTCCCTCCAAAGCCACTCCCCAACACTCAGCTGACAATGAGTGCAGGGGAAGAATACGCTCAGACAGGTAGGTAGACAGACAGGCAGCCCGTCCAATCAACACATCCGGGGACAATTAAATGATTGGACGGACTTATTATATTTTTCATTTTTGTTGTCAGAGCATTTGATTCATTGATGGCTGTCGGGGTGTAACGAGAATTTCAACAGAAATATGTAATATTTTATATCCTGCCTTTAATTCCTCCGTTTTGATGCATTCCCAGTGATAAATACCCAACCGACATGCACACGGCATCATGGGTAAAAGTATGTGTTGTGTGCCTCCTTTCGCACAAGACAACTGCTCCGTTCCACAAGCAGTGTAAGAGGGGAAGGAGAGCATCCGTCAACCGGAAGGCCCACCTTCACATCCATGCATGGTAGCACCTAATAGGCCGTTTAAAGTGTCCTTCAGTCAGCAAATCACTTCCAGCTCTGAAGCTGCTGTTTCACCACTGACCTAAAAACAGTCAAGCACAAAAAAAACCTCATATTCTTTACACCTAAATCCTCAATTTTCATATTTTGTAGTCCACAAGAACACTATCAAACCATGCAGCTCCATCAGTCATACAAACCGTCAAGTCACACTAGCACTTGGGAGTTTTGGAAGTACTGTGGCTGATGACTTGTGGATGAGGAATGCCAGCAACCACAGGATATTAACCACTTCAAAAAGAATGCAGCTTGTCATTATTATACTCTTGGGATCTTTGCCTTCCTTCTTTGGCTGACCGGTCACACGCCGGTGCGGGTGCGGGTGCCAGCCACAGAGATTTATTTGGAGAAATCGCTCATATATTTGCTCTGAGGCAAACCCACGCGGAAGCGCTCTTACTTCAGTCCTACAGAACATTTGTCAGCACGGATGGAAGAAGGAACCCAATAATTTAACCAGCAGAGTGGAAAAAACAAACTTCTTTCTATTTTCAGGGAATGCCAAATACTCTCTGCTGGAACCGACATCACCTCATACAGACGGGTGATTTGTGTGATGGATCTTAATTGGCACACGGGTGGAGAGGGAACATCGTAGGCAATTAAGTATTTGACTTAATTTTCTGGTATTCCTATGATACATAATTAAAGTCATGAATACAAAAACGAAATAGGTTAGGGGGTTTCCTCAGTGGTGCTTCTGCAACAAATTTAAAACAGCAACATCGGGAGCTTGATTAGGTTTGCACTGGTATTTGTGTCATTTTTTCATAATGGATTTTGAAACATGAACGTCAGCCCCTCTCTCGTTACACTGCCATTGAGGAAACACTTACTCAACCAAAGGGAGCTGTTTAAATATCCACTACTAAAACCAGTTCCTCTAAGTTATAAATGACCGGAGTGTAGAGCTTTCATGGGCTCATAACAGCACCTTCTGTCTTCTCTCACAAACAGATTTCTTTCCAGAAGGGACCTCCTCACCCCATCCCGAGGGAGGGGCCTTACCATTCTTGTCAAGTATCATTCAGTGCCCCCACCCACCCCACCCCACACACACACACACACACACACACACACACACACAGTAAGTCACCTGGAACAGTGGCGGTTTCCCTTCACCCAGGACTTCTCCCAGCTCGACAGGCTGACAGGTGGGGTTTTATGCAACCCGCGTGACGATGCGGTCAAATCAGCAGACACTTACATTTTAGTGCGCCTATATGCTGAAATTCACGGTAAACGCATTCAAACGGCACAGATCGGGAGCGAGCGAAGGACTTTGCAAAGTTAGCGGAAAGACAACATCCGGTTTTCAAAATAAGATGTCAAATAGACGGAAAAGATTACCGTCAGACAACATCCGGTTTCCAAAATAGAATGTCAACTAAGCGTATATACACATTGCATCTGTGGAAATAAGATTAAATTAATTTTATTAATTTGTCAAATTCTGATGTATTTCAAAATTAAAGCCCTTCAAAATCTCATTCATGAGCTAACTTCAAATCACATTCATGAGACAATTAGTCTAATGCTATGGAAGCCCATTTCCGAAAAGCAAAAAAAAAATGACCAACACTTTTGCTGCATCCATCTGTAACCATGACATAGAGCAGATGTTTCCAGTTTCTGTTTAATGAAGGTCTTCACCTCAGCCACATCGGTTTTATTCTTTGTACTCCAGAGCTGCTTCTTGCTTAAAATCCTTTCAAGGGTAAGTTTGCTCAGTGCAATCCATGTGAAACAGCAATCAGTGTTTCATCTGTTGTAAAGCCACGTTTAAAGTAGTCTTCAATGTACTCACAATCCATTTATATGTTAAATGTAGGGTAACCTATGAAAACCTGCTTCTACGACTGTTGTGTTAAAGTATCTCATAATTTCGACTTTCTATCTCATAATTTCATCTGAAAAAAATCTTAATTCAAAATCGAAGACAGTGTTGGCCCAGAAGTGCATCACACTTCATGTTCTGCTGCTTGACAAATAATTCTGTGGTGCACATTCCAGTCCGCTCGTCTATCTGGGATTGTGTAGCGTTTGCTGACATGCAGACGGCTGCTGAGGGCATACAAATGAGCCAGGTGACCGGAGCGCCTCCACAGCTGTCCAGAGCAGCGTCACAGACAGATGGGAGATATTTGATCAGATGTCGCAGACCTTTACACATCCTCAGGGAGCCAGGGAGCCAGACACACTCCTCATCCCCTCAGGTTGTGTGCACCACGTCAGACTGGGATGAGAGTACAGGCTTTGGGATAAATGGGAATTCAGCCATCGCATACACACAAAATCTTTCTGTAAAGAGGAACTTTACATTTACCTCGCTTGCTTTACTAATTCAATTTCTTGTTCTGCAATCAGTTTTCTTAAGATGCCTCTACTGAGCATTTACATGTGTTTTTTCACATACACACAATAAACCAGAGTAAGAAATAGTCAACAATGAAACTGTGAAAACTTCAGAAAAAAAGTAATATTGAATAAGAGATGGATTAGATGTGAACAAGGAGGAAAATAAAGTGCATCACAGACGAGATAAATGAAACGGCACTGATGCAGAAAATTAATTCACGGATACGTTGAAAAATTGCAGGTTGAGTGGGTGTGAGTGACAGATTCAGTGTTGCAAGTTGAAGCAAAGCTAGAGTATTTAATTCAGACTGGATCTACATCTGTAGTTCAAGTTATTCAGAAAAACAAAAAGATGCTTCCTGTCCGGCGGTGGGAAGATGTTTGATGTTTGTTAAGTGTTATTTTAACGGTTCAAGTTAGAGTTATAAACTTTTCCGATGAATAATCACAAGACCGGCGCTGAACGTGATAAGTACAAACTTTAATTAGCAAAAGGCAAGAGCATAATCACACAAGCAAACAAACTTGCACATCTTCATTATGTGCTGAAAGCTGTTCAGATATGGTTGTAAAGCATGACAAAAAGAACAGCACTGAAACCATTTGATCATCACACACACTCGTCTTACAGTAAAACTGAATTTCACTAGCTAACATAAATACGATTCCTTGTTGAATACAAAAATATCACACTCTCTCTGCAGTCGCACAGTGCTGCACGAATCTCCTCCCGGAAATGTGTTCGGGTAAAAACAAATGTGGAAGAGAAACATCACATCTCAGAAATGACACCGGGTCACATTTCTTCTGCGCTGAAGCAACGCTGGGATAAAAGCTGAATGATGGTTCACATTCCCCAGCTGGTTCACAGTAATGAATCAAGCAGGAGCTGCATGCATTATGGCTCAAAATAAAACAGTAATGTTACGTAAAGAAATGCCCGGAACAATAATAAACCAACCTGTTCTCAGTTAGGGTTATGCACATTTGAAGGGTTCTTCATCTACGAGGTGGACGGCTTTCATGTCACAAAATGTATCGGCTACAACAAAACAAAAGTATGTTTCCCTCTCGGAAAAATAAACAGTTTCAATTTAAAGTTTTGTGTCGTACATGGACCTCCTGAGGTACCAGATTTTGCATTAAATATATTAAGTAGCACACAAGTAATGGGTGAACAAACACACAAAGCAACCTTATTTAAAGCACAAACTAGTGGTTTGTTTTTTGCTCTCCAAAATATGTCAGTTAATAAACAGAGCAGTTTCATATAAAAGCCATTTCTATGGAAAACCACAAAAAAAAGACACAAATGTTTCCACACACAAAAATATACACACAAAGAGAAAACAGCTCCGTTAACATCTGTCAGCTCTTAACTGATCCGCTATTCTGAAAATGAAGTTCCTTTGAAGCATCTGTACCAACGTGTGAGCACAACTGAGTGAAGCTGAGACTTTGCAGTCACATCCCTCAGCATTCGCACTGAGGGACAGAGGCACATTCAAAATGCACTGACGGCCTGTGGTGGTCTGCTTCTGAAGAACAGAGCTTTATCAGGACTTGTAGTCTGGAGAGTAGAGACGCGACCTGGGGCTGCTGTTCGGTTGTATCGTGCGGTTGAAGGAATTCATTACTGGAGAGTCCAAACCTGAAAAACAGCCACGTATAATATAGAGTAATAAATAGAGCGTCCGTAGCAGAAAGAGAAAATAATACAAACAAGAAATAAGTGGAGCAGTTAAGGCTGTTCAAATACGCCAGAGTTTAAAAAGAGACCACTTCCACAAATGAGCAGCCTCATTAGTAACTGTAACGTAGATCTCTACCAAACATACTGAAGCAGCCGGAGCTCTGGCTGTAAATCGTGATATCAAACAGCGCGGCAGAGACATTCACGATGTACCCCAGAGACTTGAGGACTGATGCAATGCCTTAATTCTTTTAACATCCAAATAAGCTTTAAATAACAATGGGCGAGGCGGCACTTCATCAAAATAAATCTATTCTCACTGAAATTGTCCTGGAGTTTGTCAGATACCTCTATTATCTTTAATCATTCATTCTCATTGGAGTGTTACAGCCTAGTGGCATCAGAGAACTTCTCTTTACTGCTTTAAGAACAAAGCCAGATGGAGATCAAGAAATAAAAAATAACAAAAGAAATCCTCTACCTACGCAAATCTATTTGAGGTTTCTTTATTTGCTTTACAGCCGTAGCGTCACAGTGAGGTGCCCTACCTGAGACGGGGGGCGGCGTCCTCTGCATGAAGGCGGGGTGATACGTTTGTTCCCTTGGGCTGAACACAGTGTGGAGGACTGCAGGGGATAAAAACAAACACATTTCAAAAACAAATCATCAAAGTGTCTGAAGAGCTCAGCATTTAAACTCTTGGGAATAACACAATTCCTTCACAACTTCTAGGTGCTTCAAGTTGTGAGCGCCATGGATGAAGACAGACCTGTCATATTATGACAATACTTCATTCTTGAAGGGACTTGTTTCATTCCTTTTGTCATGAAAGACAAAGCTGACCAAGCAAAGTTGGAGGCACTCAGTTTCAAATATATATAAAAGAACATGCATGAACATGCATTTCCTACAGTAGTGAGGTGACCCACCGATGATGATGATGGCTGTAGCGGCCAGCAGAGCGAACAGGGTGAAGAACATCATCTGGTAGCAGTTGATGAAGCTGTGCAGGGAGTGGCCCCCCTCAGTGAAAACAACTGGAGGAGCAGCTGCTGAGAGAGAGAGAGAGAGAGAGAGAGAGAGAGAGAGAGAGAGAGAGAGAGATAACAAGTCGTCAAAACCTCTTCAAAGCGCTGAGAACATACGACTCACTCATTAATGTCAGCTGATACAGAGTTTTACCTGTTGTCAAAAGAACTCAACGCAGAAAAATAGCTAAATTCTGAAGTTATGACAATACACATGTTGCCCTTTACTCTATTTCATGACTACTTTTTAGGGCTGCAAACTACTGTAACAAACATAAGGGACATTCTTTATTTCTGATATATGATCTGAAATCATCTATTCACAGATGAAATCATCAGTGTATAAGTGCAGCAGGACGTTCCTAGAATAACCAGTGTATGCCCCATTGTCCTCAGTAAAATACTACTAATGTTGATATCTTTGCCAACTTAAAATGAGGAAAAAAACTAGAGAGCAATGCTGAACGATTAATCAGGACAACAAACCCTCTGTGAAGTGATGTGACAGAGAAGTTAGAATAGTATACCATGGATGGAAAGCTTGTGGATAAAGACTCAGTCAGGCTGTATTACTGGAGGCACCAGGAATGATTCTTTTTCGGATTCGGCTACGTGGCTTGCATTGAAATGACTTGGGAGCGATAATGCATCATTTCAGATTTTTTCCAAACTTATTTCTGTTGAAAAAGGTGACAGTCCGACAACCTTTCCTGTGACCTCACTTACACATTCAGTATTCTTAAAACAACACGGCCTTGAGGCTTGAGGCCCAGTGCCTTGTCATTTGCATTGAAAGGATATCTCACCTAGCTTGGCAGCGTTGGGATCAGCCACTTGGATCAAAGAGACTGGGATGACGATACGCAGGCCGCCCGAGGTGCTGCTTATGGAGACGGAGGTAGAGACCGCTGCCTGAGGGTCCACGGCGCTGATGGTGTACTTTGAGAAACTGGGGAAGCCTTGGTGCACTTCACTCTCTTGGACAGCAATGTTGGGAGAAGCAGACACCACCTAAACAGGTGTGGAAAAGTGTTATACACATACTATATATACTTTGTTCTTAGATGTTCTACTAGAAGCGATCGCTTGGCCTGACCTCCGTGTTGGACAGGGCAGCAGCGGGGCCGTAGACGGTGAGTTCAGCTGATGGGTGCAGGTTTGAGAGCAGCAGCTCCGTCTGGTCGGAGTAGAGGCCCGGCTCTATGGGCAGCCTGGCGCCGTCTTGTTCCCCGGAGAAGACGCTGCCCTCCAGGCCGGCCCTCACCAGCAGGTTGGCCATGGACATGCTGAGCACACGGGTCTGTTGGTCCGTCATTGGCTGCAAGGTTATGGAGCATGTGTAGGAGCCTGGGGCAAGAATTCACAGAGGTGGAAGTGATGACTCAAGATGAATTATTGATGTGTGCATTTGGGACAAGAAATGGCAGCTAAAATACGTTGTTTTTCTTCTCTTTGTGCTCATGAAATAAGGGATGTGAATCATTATCTCTTCCCGTTATTGTGCACTACCATGAACGGAGCAAATAAAACATGTAAAAATATATGAGAATGACTATGGATCTCACAGTGTGTGATCCATCGTGTCAACGTGGACACTGTCAGGGAGGGTCATTTCACAACCAAATGCTTCCATTAGGACCTCAGTGGGATCCAGCTCAGTGGTTACAGCCTTGTATACACACAGTGAATGCCATCAGAGCTAAGGCAACAACTGGGGTGAAGTGCCAAACCCCAAACACAATTAGAGCAGTGCTTTCAGGCAACAGGGAGTCTCCTCGGTTCAATACATCACCTGGACACCTTTTATAGTCCCGGCTAAAGTCATTCCACGGGCAACGCAGATATCGATTCTGCTCTTGTAAATTGTGTTTTCCTGCCAGTAATGCAGAGCGTATACATAAACTGTGCACCCAGGTTGGATTTCAGAGTCATTTTATTTTGGAACACTCCTAAAAAGGTCAAAAATGATGTGAATGTCAAAAAAATAAGAAAATGTTTAAGTATGGACAGTTAAGAGGTGCTACGATGTAGTTTTCAACCAACGCCTTCAAAATGTACAGTTCGTGATCTAAATGTAAAAAGGAAGGACAGCCCCAAGACCAAAATTAAAGCTACAGGATTGAATCCTGCTAGGACGCCCAAATTAACACGAGTCATCTAAATCCAATCCCATCAGTGCTGCAGGAGTAAATAACGCCCAATGCACTGGATCTGAACATAATGACATGATTCAATACTGCCAAATGATGTGCGAATGCTCACAGCCTTTACACATATATAAAAGACTCTCTGCTTCTTTGACCATGAATGTACTCTCTGGTCTGAATTCAGATCTGCCTCACCGATGCTGGAGTCAAAGCTGGTGTGTGCTTTGAAGACGTCATTAGCGGGGAAGTCAATCGCATCACTGGTGAAGCTGAGATGGCAGCTGACAGAGGTTTCTGGCTGCAGCTGTGAGAGAGCTTCAGTCTGGGCAGAGGAGCAGGTTCCTGCATGGTAGAGCACACCGGCATCAGACACACACCCCTCTCTGCTTCATTATGAAATCAAGTCAACAGTTTAAGAGATAGATGAAAAGATTGATACCAATCTCATATCCGTCTATGAAACATGAAGCTAGCCAGCCGGTTAGCTTAGCACAAAGACTGGAAAAGGGTGGAAACCGCTAACCTGGCACTATCCAAAAGTAACAAAACACCTCTAAATCTCACTAATTAACACTTTGTACCTTGTTTGTTCGATTTTCCACTTTTTCTGTACAGATTAAACAAAAGAGATATATCGTGTTGAACACGGAGCTTTGGGGGGGCTGGTAGGTGGACTTTATCACCGTTGGACAGAGACAGACTAGCTGGCTCTCTCTCTTCTTCCAGTCTTTGTGCTAAGCTAAGCTAACAGGCTGAAGCTTCTTATTTACAATACAGACGTAAGAATCTTCTCATGTAACGCCCAGCAAGAAAGCAAATTAAGTGAATTTCCTAAAATGCTCAACTATTCTTTTAACACACATGTTTCCCTGAAACAGAGTTGGTTCAGTACCGATGAGGTTGCTTCCGCTCCCTCTGGTCGAGAGCAGGACTTTTGTTTCCTTGCCGATCCTCACAGGTGTCGCCTGCGCCGTAGCAGCCGTCTGTGTCGCTGCTTCAACGACCACCTACAGAACCATACGGAGAGAGAGAAAAGAGCCAATAAATCCTCAGACCATTCAGGTGTGTGCTCGAATGAATCACAATACATCCACAACTAACTGTTTACATCAATCACACCAGACAGTGAAACTAAACTCATTAAAAACAGCCAAGTGTTGAACGTGACATTATGGCTACACCTTCATTCAGTCCATTTCGTTAGAAGGCTTGTCAGCACCTTTCTGTCTGAGATAAAACACCTTGCACCAAATCACATCACTTATTGTTCTACTAATAGGAAATATTCATATAGAATGGTAAGTAACATTCAGCTCAGGAGCATGACCGGATAGAGCCCATTAATCCCTTCCACACTCCATCATGTATGAGAATCAACAGCCTTAATTAGGCAGAAACAATGAGTTACTGAAAGGTGATGATGGATATACTATACAGCTGTTGTATTTCTGTTCTTATGATATATTGCTGAAGGACTGATGCACTGGTGGAGAAGAACAGAGATGTCGACAGTAGACATAAAGAAACCAGAGAGGCGTGCCGTGTGCATAATTACAACACGTTTCTTGTAGCTCATTCATCACAGTCGTCATTACAAAAAGGGAAACGGTCCGTCAGTGAAGCATGGCGGCTAAGATAGTAAGTTCAGCCTACATATAACATACCTCTCTGTACGTCTTCAAAACACCAGGTATCTCGTAGTACACGGTAACTGTCCCAGAGTCTCTGGCTACTGCTGCACCACTTTTAGAGTCCACCTGAAGAACGCCATTAGCCGAGGAGCTCCAAGTCCCATGAACACCTGCAGGGACGGGAAGATATGTCCAGCTTTAATATAAAGAATATGCAAGCTAAAAAAAGCTAAAGATCTCTACTAAAATCAAAATGCACTTAGGATAAATAGGTTCCTAATACTTAAAAGAAAATTCAATAAAATGCAGCATCAGACATATTGTGATTCCACTTAATCACAGTGAAGAAATACAATAACATTTAACTGCATAAAGATTGTTGAGGAACAAAAAAAGCAGATAATACAAGGCTGTCATCGTTGGAGTGCCAAATCTAAAGTATGAACCTTCTAAAGGTCTTTCTGGTCAAAATTGTTAATTTCTGATCAATTAGACATTTACACAGATCAGCACGTCTCTCACCATCTGGGCTGGTTAACTGGGCAGTGAAGCAGACCACATCCCCCACCACCAGGCTGTGGGCCTCATCCGGGTGAATGGCGTGCCCGACAGGAAGTGGAACGTAGTCGGCCACACCCACGTTCTCACTGTCCCACACAGCAAGAAGAGTGAGGCCCACGTTGATCGTCCTCACTGTCAGAGTGTGGTTACCGGGCCCCACCCCCACCTGCACCAAGTCATCTCTGCAGGTCAGAACAGAGGTACAGGATGAATTATTATTCATCAACCTATCCTCTAATACAATTCATTAAGAGACATCAAATATGGGCTGATGGGAAGTTATTGTAGCTTCAGGAACAAAGACTACACCTAATTTCTCTGCGACACCCTCGGGCCCGTCATTTATCTCCATTTGACCCTCCGTTCGTCCTCTCGTGCTCAACCCCTCGAGTCCTCGCATCTACAACCTTTATTCATTCCCCCGCTCCTTAACGGTCGCTCCAAGGAACTTATTTGCAAACATAGATAGCACTGTCGTTATTAGAGAGCTTGCTATGCTATTACTATTAGGCATGCTTTGTAAAAAACGGTCTCACATTCTTAGTTCAGTGGTGTTTTTTACCGCTTATTGCAATTACAACCTCCTATATATTTATCTTTTTTCCCCTGAAGGAATGTTTTGCTTTTTGCTTCCGTCTCCAAAGAATCTGTTCTGAACAAATAGGGCCAAACTGCTTCCCCCTCAGATAGCAGTAAAATCCAATGGGCTCCTTGAAGAGTGGGATCTAATCACAGACCAGCCCCTTTAGTCCCACGGCTACTTTACCACTCTGACTTTTATACTTTTTACCCCAAAATTGTCTGTCAGCACCTGGAGAAAAAGGTAATAGAATCAATTTATTGTGCAGACAGATGAGGGAGTCCCTCATCGGGAGGGCAGCAGTGCTCCGCCCTGCCCAACACTCCTCCCATTCATTTAGCACTCACTCGGGTGGAAACAACTCCATCTGAAATGAGGTTGAAGGAACAGCCCAGTAAATGAATGTGGTGAACTGCTAGTGCAGCCTGCCATGTCCTCTACTACCCTGGTTATACTCTACAGATATTGATAGAAAGTCATAGATGCGTCACTCATTGAGCCTCACCGTTTATGAATGGATGAATTATGAAGGTTAATAACAGAAACATACTGAGTGTTAAAGTAGCTATAGAGTGAGTGTTAACAGACCTGTTTGTGGAAAACGTGAGGTGGGAGTTGGAGCTGTGTAGGGCTTCTCCCGTGCTGGCATGAAAGTGGACAGTGAAGGTGAGCACTGTGCCCAGGGGCAAGGCTTTCAGGCTCTCCCTGGTGTGCGTGTAGAGCACCGGACTGGTACTGAAGCGCACATAGGACACAGGCACCACCTGAGGAATGAAGGGAAGAACCAGAGTCACACTCAGTAAGTGCAGGGACAATGTCAACTGTCATTTCAAGGGTCAGTACTACTGTTAAGACCATTGGTTTACATAGAACAGGATCGCCCAATAACTATGTATTTTGCCCGGAAACGTAATTGTCCTGCTTGTCTTAGTCAAATCAGAGGCTATGCAACGGTTCAAAGTACAATTTAACTCCCCTTTCATCAAATTCTTAAATCATTTTACCATTATATTTGACTTTGATGACATGTGGGGCAAACTAAGACAAATGATTGCTTCGTATTACTTTAACATAAAAATATAGGATATCAGAATATGCCTTATATATTTTTGCTAGGTCAGAACATATGAAAAAATAACAGAAAATGGAAGAATTCTATATAAAACTGGAAAACAAAAGAAATCATAAACATACATGTGAATGTCTCCGATATTAAGACAACTATTGTTCTCCAAACATCCATTGGTGTTCTTGAAATCGACTTCACTTTGAATACCCAGAAGATACCGCTTTTAAAACCTAAAATCTGAAACACGCTTCAGGCAGCGGCTCTCAAACGGACCTTCAAAGCAAGGAGGACGGTTTGATTGACACCAAAGGACTCTTGCGAGGTGATCAGCAGAGAGGAGATGCCAGTAAGAGAGCCAGAGAAGAGGAAGCCCTTATCATCCACTTGAGCGATGACAACCTGGTCGGGGCAATCCAGCATCCGGTAAGAGAGAGCCCCCACACCGTCCCTGTGAGACATGCAGAGACACAATGGCATCAAGTTATGCAAAGGTTTCAGGTTATTCTGCGATGAAACTTGTTGGGGAAATCCACATGCTTTTAGAGTAGACAGAAGCTACTGTGCAGGCACTTGTTACTCACCTGCTACTTTGGAGTTTGAGGGCTGAGTTTGGAGCCATCAGTAACTCCCCAGCCTCTACTTCAGGATTAAGCATGTGTAGCTTGTCATAGACCTTGATCAAAGCAAAATGTTGAAACTTCAATTAAAAAGAGGGCTTTAATCGTTCTTTGGTGTTTAGGGACACGAGACATGTCATAGTTTAATGCAGTTTGAAGCTGGATGCATTCAGCTTCGACTAATCTGCAGTCTTATCGCTTCACATAGTTAACAAAGCAGCAGGGGGACACGGTCATGTTATGCAACGCAGTCCATAACAGTGGTCTTTATGAAATATCTGCACATACAGTATGTATAAGTCTGGTGCTCAGGACACAGAGATACAATGTTTAGAGCGATGCCTGTTTTCAGGAGATGTAGCCACAGTGCTGTACCTGGATCTGGATCTCATCCTTCAGCTCCTGTAGATCCCCCACTAGCTGCCCAGCATTGGGGTCAGTAACTCTGAGCACCACCTTCAGCCCCGTGCGCCCTCTCGTTCTTCCAGTCACCCTCATGCCAAAGTTGTGCTCTGACTGCAGCTCCACGTTAGCCTGAAGGAGACAGGCGCCAATATGACGACGGCAAAAATAGCAGCGGCAAATTAAATAAAAGGGCAACAGTGATGAGGAAGCAGGAACAAGGCAGGGGCTGACAAGGAAGCGGAGACGAGGCAGATTCTGTTTATTTTTAATCATAATGCAATGCTGGGACAGCACATCTTAAATCAATCTGATAAAAGGATCAAAGGGACAACATGAGACAAAAATAGAATCGGTTCAAGGGCAGAAACTGCATGCGATATCAAAAGAAACAATCAAGAGCAGGGTACCTCAATGTGTCTTGGCTGGACATCCAGAATGTCTCTCTTGGTGGTGGACCAGGTGAAGGTGAGGCCAGGCACAGCATTGCCAAAGGAGAAGGGTGTTTGACTATTAGTCAGACCCATCACATATACGGGCATCTAGAAAAGGAAAAGAGAAGGTGGTTAGTGAGTACAATATTGCCCATAGAGAGAACTCAATTAACTGTCTTACAGTTAATTGCAGTGCTACTGCAAGAAGGAATTCTTAGGTTTGGGGTCATTTTCTACAAAATATTCCGACCTGTGCCCTTGTCTTCATTCTTGTAATAGGTGCTCTGATTCGAATGGCCGTCAATCGCACAACCTCAACTTCTACTTGATCCTGTGGACACATGATAATAAGCATTTTATTGTAAAATCTAACTGGGCGATACGCTAGTCCACATTACTATATCTACATATTTACCTGAGACACAACGACTAGTTTCCCAGTCTCGGCATCAACAGCCTGGACCAGTCCAGTCACAGTGACGTTACCAATGGTAGCACCCCTGACATGGCCAATGCCATTAACAGAAGCTACGTCCTCATTGGAAATAGAGAAAAGGATATTGGACTGAGGCTGAGGGCCACCCTCAGATGTGATCTATAGAGGACGGCAGGAAGGAAAAGAAGAAAGAAATGAGCATGACTCTTACATGACTGATCTTGACACACTGACAATTAAGACAACAGCTTTCATCAATACAAGGTCTGATAATAATGTGCTGAAAGACGTTATCCTTTATGTATTAAAAGTACTGGTGGATATCTGACACGACTAACGTGCAGTGCATGTGTATTACTGAGTTTAATGATCAGCAGTTAGGAGGCCTCTTGGATGGATGGTAAATGCTCTCAAATTAACGCACAAGTTGAGGAAAATGAAAGGCGAGCTGGATGTTTAAACCAAGAGCTATTAGGCTAAAATTATCTTCCAGAAGATTTCTGGCAGGAAGCTCTTTTGTAAGATAAACCGAGGACCAGATGAACTCTTCTGGCAAGACGAACTGAGGCCAGCTGTTTCCAGACAAAGCTTAAGAATCAATATTATACATACTTGCAGCATTGCTCCAATTAGCAGGGTAATTTTCCTTGGGATGAGTTTGAACGGTGGGAATACCTAAAAGTAAAAAGAAGAAAAACACGTTATATAAACATGTGTATGCAAGAGTCAAACTTGGAATTGACATTTTAGAAATTCACACTGAATTATTATACCTCAATTTGCTGAGGTGCAGATGCAATTTTTCTCCCATTTTTATCCACTACAACAGCTGATAGCGCGGTCTGACCAATAGAAGCACCTTTCACCACGAAAACAGCTGTATCAATTTCAGTGGACTCCACTAATATTCTGCAAAAGAACAAAAAACACATTTAGGAGTGTACATGAAGCCTCATCCTCAACCCAAACAACAGGTTTCACAATACTTACTTTAGAGAGACGATTGCAGAAGCTGCCTTGAGTTTAAGATTCATGAAACGGAAATAGCTGGCTGGGAAGGGCTTCTTATTATCGTCCAAGACTCTGACATAAGCTTTCACAGATTTGCCAATCTCCACCTGTAATACAGACGAATGGCATCATCCATTAGGGAAATAGTCCTTTTGGTTCACAGGCAGGGCAAAGCGAATGATGCTAACTCAAGACAGGCTTTTATGAAAATTGGGAAGGCATGTGCTAGAAGCAGACGATCATAGTGTTTAGACATCATTTTAGGAATGTGTGATACTGATAATAGGGATCATCTAACCCAGCTGTGGAAACGGGCCCTGAAACTCACCTTGTCAACGACTCTCACGTAAACTTCCAGGATGTCAGAAACGTGCACTGTGGCTTTGGCAGGTGCTGGAAATGCCAGACAAAGGTCATGAACCATCACCGTCACCTCCCCTGGGTGTACGGGAGAGACCTGGAAACACACAGCAAATCAAAGGGATCATTCAACTCAGAATCAATGGAGAAGTTTTGAGTAGTGGTGCACTTTAATCCTTAATCCCGATTGGTTTATGGATTAAAGTAGACCTTCATGGATTTACTGGAAATCCTTAGTATGATGTACAATATCATAATTATGTGTTCCCGTGAACATAGTTTTAATCTTACCCGAATCGAAGGTATAAAGACAACAGGTGTCGTAAACTGTACAGATTGTAAAGCCCCTTGAGGGAATTTGTGATATTGGGCTATCTAAATAAAATTTACTTGACTTATTTGTGAAATACATACAGTCTGAAATGTGTCGCGTGAGTTAGCTAGCTAGCTAGCTTGGCTAACGGTACTTTGAAAATGTGAGGCTTACAGTGTGGGCGGTGTGCAGACCTAGGGTTTAAAGTGAACCACTGTTTAAAAAAAAGAAAAGCTTTAGCTAGCAGAAACTAGCATTTGCTCTAGCACTATTTCCCCCCCGAATAAGTTCACTATTCAAGAAGGTACCAGTTTATATTGAAACTGTGCAAAAACTCAGAAGTTCCCAAGCTTGACATCCCTTGAAAATCTTTCGGAAATTGACCAGAAATGTCACGGCCCTTTGTAACCCTCGTCCAGATGTTGCGTCTTACCTGAGCTGTTCGTTGGGCCTCCTGGAATACCACGTTCGCTATCCCTTTAACACTGGTGTTGACAAAAAAGTGCCCGGATCCTTCTCGCAGGGCCAAGTTCGCCTGGAAAACGAAACACAATGAATTCCTTGTGACAAAGTAGAAAATCATTTGAAGACTAAAATGATTACATATTGTTGGGAGATTCAGAAAACCACCCCAGTTCACTGTCATTTCTTTTTCCTGACAGCCATGGCCTTGCATGAGACATCAAAGGGGACCTCTGACCACACTTGGTCTTTAAAATCCTCTTACACAGGTCACTAGCTGTTATTTAACCCCCACACCTGCCAAACACAGCTCCTATATCAGACAGGATTAGGAGAGGGAGGCCCACTGAGGGAGGAGGTACATAAGACTCCACGGTGCCCGGAGCAATGATTACCAACATTTGGATTCATTCAGTTGTGATTCAATTAATTTCCATTTATGCTCTGCTTGTAAAGTAATAAACTTTACGATGAAATATCAAATGCAGTTTTACTTTTAGTAAAACAAGCTCACGTCTCCGTCAGTTTTTACGCTTGCAGGGGTAAAGAGATGGTATGTACGTGATGCCTCAGCATTGATCAATGTGTCCCTTACCCGCACATCTGGGTGGTTGTATATGGTAACTATTTCAGGAGAAACAGTCACATCTTCAACCAATAGGAGCTCCAGAGTGGCTGAGACAGGCGTCAAGGTGACATACTGTACAGAAGAAGAAGGAGAGTTGAAAATGAATTAGTGTTATGGTTACAAATGTAAATATTATACCAACATACAATACAGTATGTTGGTTTTGTCAGATTATGAAGGCAAATCTGTGTGTATGAATGGAAAAAGGAAGTAAGATGAAGCCGGAACAGACCAAAAGAAGCTTAATTATCACTTGTAGGCGCATGTTTATTCAAAGAGGATTACTGCCCACTGACTCCAAACTACACATGTATTTAAACAGACATCATCTCTTTCACAGTCACATCTTCAGTCAATCAAAACAAAACTCACCCGACATTCATCTGACTGAGAGCAAAATGTTCACAGATCAACAGAGCATTATACAGATATTTTGAGTAACGTTCAGCTGCTTCTGCTTTTTAAAGGGAATGAGAAACTTTGACATCATCTTAGTGGTGGAGTCACTTACTGGACTGGGTACTTTGGCTGCTGCGAGATGTAAAACCTGGTAACCCAGAGCTGTCACCGTGATGGCAGCAATGCCTGTTTGATGATGGACAAGAACCGTCTGTCGCCCTGCCACGGATAACAGAAACAAAACAGCAATTAAAACACACAACAATCCAAACTTTTTGTCATCACTAATCTATAGAAACAGACAGCAAAAACAAAAAATGTATTCCCAGTAGTAAGTGAATGCATCATTCCCCGTCTGCCCCCGCTGTCTTAGAATGAAATCCTGCCTCAGCTTTCTCTCCGGCCTTTGCCTCATTACTTTCCTAAACAAAAGAGTTAAGTTTTGCCGACAACCCACTATCCAGTCACGATGCTTTACCGTGAAGCTTCATCTGTTTGTTGTCATCCTCGAACAGCTGCAGCTCCATGGGTAAATTGGGTTCAATACTGGCCAGCGACACCATGGTCGATTCCCACAAAATGCTCAGAGAGCTGAAGTTGTCGAACTTTCTTCCTTGTTGATCAAAAGCAGCCAAATCCAAAATGGGATTACGGTAATTTGAAACAGGTACCTAGAAAAAAAGGTGGCGTGATCAAAACATTCAGCTTCCATTCCAAAAAACACATTAATAATCACTCTCATCATTGAGTTATGGGTACTCCCTAACAATCTTACAGGAGCTTAAGTGTGTTCGTATTTTTTAAGTTCTTCAATGTACACTAAAGTGTTCAACAACACAAAGGCTCCGTAGCCTAAACCGAGACAGCAAACTTTATTACTCATTTCAACATCGACAAAGGCAGCGCAGACCAGATCCACTCCTTCCGTCATTACCTTTCACAATAAAAGCCCGGGACATATACTCTGTTCCACAGAGTGTTTACATTTCACTAAAAGGAAACTCAATAAAATAGCTTACAGTAGCTTAGGCTTTATACAACAGTTTAGCTCAGATAGATCTGCTCTGGGTCAATAGGATAGTTGGTCCTCTGCCTGCGTTAATCAATTGAATCCTTATTGAAATAGTGTTGCAACTCACTAATCTGCATCGCTGCCTGTATGAATATTTTCAGGTGAGTAGTTCGCACTCTCGTGTTGTTTATTCGTCACGCCTCTAGTGTGTAAAAGGCCTTCAGGCAGCAATGTGAAGCTAGTTGACCCCCGTGAAGGGACCGCATACACACCACTTGTTTGTTCTGCTGCAGCAGCGGGCAGGTCAGGTCCAGCTGTGGGCTGGAATAAACTGGGACCAGGGTGAGGCGAGACGGAGGGGCGCACACAAACTTCACCACCGCCGGCTCCACGGCAGGATAAGGGTTGGTCACGCTGACCTTGTTTCCCACCATCACCTCCAGCACCTGAAGAAAAACAAGACGACAACTGAAGCGGACAACTAAATACTATAGTCGTAACTATTGGGAGCCATCACAGTAATGCAGCAAGGACACGATCATGAATAACTATTGGTGGATTATAAAGACAGTATTTCAAGCTATTGCATTTATTCTCAAGGTGTAGGAAGTTATGAAATCTAACCGTGCAATTTAGGTGAAGGCTGAAGCTTATCATCCCCAAAAGGTTTACAAAAACAAAAGTCCAAAGATTTCACACAAAATATTAATAATCGCAGCTTTTTTTTTTTTTTTTATAAAATCGGCGTCATTTCCAAAGTCAACCACTTACTTTCAATTCCTTGGTTTAAACAAACCAATTCCCCTAAAGTCATACTTGCTCTTTCTAATTTCAAACAATCTCTGAATGCAGTTAGGATTTGTACATTATAAACTAGATCACAATATCTTACAGCATGCAGATTTCTCTCTTAACTTTTCTTTTCTGTGTCTGTGTGTGCACACGACCCAGAAGTCTCATACCCTGTTATGGGGGTCGGCATGGCCTTCACCTACGCTAATTAGGATCAACTGGCTCAAGCCTTCAATTTATGAGAACGATTGTATTTATCATTATAACACACGTTAGAACAATTCTGCGGTTTAAGATCATGTCGTTAGGACAATTGTCATAAACAAGAACAGACGTAGGAAGATTTTGGTGAGGGAGGCCCAATATGGTTTCATCAGATCTCACCTGCTCTCCCAGGGCCCTGCAGGTCGCTCTGACCCAGTGCTGGTTGTAGTTGTGAGATGAGGGACCAGTCGGAGTCAGGCTCACGCTGGCCTCATCCTCGGCGCTCAAGTGACAGAAGAACTTTGAGGGCTCTAAAACCCACGGCCGGGGCCCGCCCTCAAACAGCATGTCTTTAGAAGATCCCAGAGTCACCACGGCCACAGACACGGGGTCGATCGCCTGCCAAACAACATTATCTTATTATGAAATGTTGGAGCAGGACACTTTGGGAAAGAAATGCTTTTACAAATGTCAACAGATTTGGGGATCAAAATGTAAAAATGCAGAAAATAGATGTGCAAAATGTCATGGAGGGACATTTTGGAGACCAAAGGGAAAGATATCTCAGTCAAAAAAGGAAAGCAGGTATTTATGTACAGTATATCTGCTTGGACATTCTAGTGTTAAAGGGAACTTAACTGGGGAAATGTTCAGCTGAAATCCGCAGTATTTCACAGAAAAGCAACTAAATAGGGTCAACCTTTAGCTGCCAAGGCAAAACAAGTGAAGAAACAAAAAATATCTGCACTATTTTGAAGAATACTTCTCACTGCCATGATAAAAACATGACCTCAACAGTGGTGCATCAAACGGCATGTTACTGCACTGATAACCTGAATATAATATGCATGAAAATCACAGATATGGGGGGTTCAGGAGTGACAGAATGCTTCATGACAGAAGATCTGGTCAACTCATCATAATACACGTCATCAGTACCACAACAGTTGAAGTGATTTCTATTACTGCGCAGTGCTGGAGCCCAGGTGTAGGAAACAAATCAGTGTAGCGAGTGTACAATGCTTAATTAAAATGCAAAGAGGAAACCCAGGAGAAGATGTTTAATACCCGCTGATCATCGCATTCCTGCCTTGATTGTAAGGAGAGTCTGTGTGTATGAATGTGCATGAGTGAGTTTGTTTCCTTCAAAGAGAAAAAGCTAATTGGTATAAAAGCAAATCACAACAAAGACTTCAGGTAAAGTTTAAGATAATTACACACTGCAGCCTGGACAAAAGAAAAAGTGTAAAGTATTTTATTGAATAAACAACCGAAAAACTATCCACAAGGAAATTAATTCTGGAGGCCTTGAGAAATATGCAATAAGAGAGCAAAATGATTTGTTTTAAAAGTTCAAGATGAGCAAATAAACTGTTGGACTCACTCTGAGAGGAAGATAGGCAGCGATGGTGATCTTGACACTGAGATGAACGTTGCCGTGGGTGTAGCTCACAGTGAGTACGGTGTAGCCAGGGGCCAGGGCCTTGGCTCTCACCCCACTGCAGTGCTCCTGGCCGGGAGCCAGCCGCCCTGGATCAGGACAATGAGGGTCGGAGGAAGGCAAAGAGTGAGCAAGAATGCATTATGACAATGTACAAATAGCTCCAATAGTTCACTCAGGTGTACTCATTTGTCTTCCCTTCTTAAACCACACTGGAGTACAGAGAAGTATTGTTATATGTGCCAGCCCACGCTTCTGATTAATAATACAAGATTCCAAAACTAAAAACTGTGATTCTTGCTAACAGAAGAACTTTGAAAGAGATAAAACGTTGCAATGACAATCTGAAAGCCATGAAATCGTTAAAAGTTTCAGAGGGAGATGGAGAGGAACGTGCACATATAGTTTAGGTTTGTTCGGGTAACCGATTAATACAGATTTGTCTATAGGAGAATATAGTTTCTACAATTCTTCCTTCCATAATGTGAAACTGCAGTTGAAGGTGTGAACTGATGTTTTCCTCACACTTGTGCTTTCATGGGAAATTGTAGAGTTTAGGAAGATTACAATAATTATTTACATTTTCATAACCATTATTACTGCAATATCCCCCCCCCCCCCCAAACAACACACTCAGTAAGTAGGGCAGTAAACATGTTCAGTAGCAAAAGTGAGCAACATGATTACCCTCCTCACTTATGCTCACAACACATGCATGTTCAATTGGCCACAAGAGTCGTGATCAGTCATAACTCACATTGATTAACACTAAACAGATTGATCAATGAATGAGTGCCCTGAATGAGCATCCATTGGTTAGTGACCTTAACTAAATGCAAATCCATAATTGCAATCCATGAGTGAATTCACCCACAACACGGGATGACAGCAGACCAGCTGCTGAGAATACCGCATTCATGAAAATGTTGCTGCATCACAACATGGCCGCGTCAGATCAGCCGCACTCACCGTGTAGCAGTTGGAAGACGCCGTGGTTCTCCTCCTCAACATGCAGGGCGAATTGGGAGCAGTCGCTCAACATGACCCGCTCCTTCTCCACTTCCCCCAGGAGGCCGAAAATCCTGAGGGGCAGGTCCAGAACCAGGCCCACCCGGG
Source organism: Anarrhichthys ocellatus (assembly GCF_004355925.1). Classification (NCBI taxonomy): domain Eukaryota; kingdom Metazoa; phylum Chordata; class Actinopteri; order Perciformes; family Anarhichadidae; genus Anarrhichthys; species Anarrhichthys ocellatus. The sequence continues at coordinate 2,461,708 of NW_022280035.1, read as the reverse complement.
CCTCGACTGGGCAAGGAGCGAAGTCCATGGCGACGGGCTCGACCACATACACCTGAGAGAAGAAGAGGGATGAGAGAGATTTAGATGGAGGGCTGGGAATGAGAGGAAAATGTAAATGTAAATCCCTTGGACCTATTTTTGTAGTAATCACTTTGAGAGTTTGAATGTTTAATCTTAAATATTTATAAGTGGATTGTGTGATGGATGAACACTTTACTCAAACTACTGTGCGTTAACGTGCTGAAGTGTAGTTTTGTTTCCTGAAATTTCGACACTTATCATGAACTATAAAAACCAGTGATCAAAGTAATCAGGATTATTATACGGCCATATTAGTTTTTTAACAGGTGTGTTGTTTCACAGGTCAACTTACCTTCATCTGGCCAAAGTGAAGCGAGTTGCGTAGATCATGAGCATAAACGGCACTGACGCCGATGTCGCTCACTGTTGTCATCACTCCTTTCACGGTCACTGTGGCCACAGCTGTGCTGGAGGAAGACCAGCTGAAATTTCCACTTCCTCCTGTCGCCTGCCACAAGCACCAGGAAAGAGAAGTCATCACATGCACCAGAAATACACCTCTCAGTGGTAAAAAACATTCATTTAGAGCTTTATGGCAAAGTATGAATATGAACAATAGCTAAAAACAAATTAAAAAAGGTGTCATGTGCTCAACGACAGATTAAAACCCCATTCAGGCACCAGGTTTTCATCCTGAAAAGGACTAATTACCTGTATTGTGTACTGATAAGCTCCAACCTTGGGCTGCCATGGAAATGTTAGAATACTGGGACTAAGAACTATAGGGTTGTAGATTTCTACATCCTGTTCATTGTGCACCGGGTTGGCGAGTGCATGGATCCTTCCAGTCTGAAACAGAGCAGAGGCCAACAGGAAATGATCCAAGAAAAGAAGCAGGAGGTAAACGCTCCAGCTCATTCAGACTGAAAAAGGTCAACGCTCCAAGTAAACTCACTTCATCCACAACAGCTTTGAGGGTTGCATCAATCAGAGTCAGGCCTTCTTTAAGCGCTTTGACCCGATGATACGACCCATTCACAGAAGACTCCAGGAGCTCCAGGTACTCGGAGGGGAAACCAGTGTCAATACGGACATTCTGCAGAAAATCAAGCACGCAGGTTATTAAACTACCTTTGTAGGACTCGAGAATAGAAGCAAGGCGTCAAAACTTTTACAGACTCAGGAGATATTTCTTAATGTCTATCAAGATTTTGATTTGTTTATACTTCAATGGTGACAGTTCTCTCATCACAGTTTTGAAATATTAGCTAAAAAAACTCATAGGTTGACAAAGGAAGGCTCAAAGTGCCCTAAATCTCTCTTTCTAATGTCTCCCAGATGTGTTTCAAAGATGTTAGTTTCCCACTATATAGGAACTAGGAAGATCCTATACAAAAAACTCTGTTATCTGAGCAACGCCACTGATAAAAACAAACCAGGCCAGACTTTATCTCAGATGAACACTCATTTGCATACAGCATGCATACAGATGTACAATTAAATGATTTAACACACAACAGTGACTTAACGGAAGCACACTTACATCAGACACGTGAATTTTGTTGCCGGATTTATCAAAGACTTCGATCAGGACATCATAAACTCTGCCTGTCTCCAGAACCCAGCTGTCTCCTGGATGAATTTTGAAACCTAAAAGTGAAATTACAATGAAAACAGAGGTTAGCTACATCTTTAAATAAACACTATGAAATACTTCCATCGTGTTTTCAATAGTAAGAGCCAGGAACAGACCTAGGTAGCCTGGTTCAACCACGTACAGAGTGCTGTTGGGCAGGCGAGACACTCCTTGCATCCGAAGGCCTAAGTAGATGCTGCTAAGGAAAGTTAGCATTGGACCATTGACGATGGTGGCTCTAAGCTTCTTGACTTTTGACAAATGCAGAATACTTCTCTTAGTACTTCTCCACTTCCACACAGATAAAAAACAAGATTCGCTGGTAAGTGCAGGACATTATTCACATTATACTGCCCCTCCCATTTTGTTTACTTCCGCTTCGAACGCAACTGTATTCGTTCTTCCAGTTTAGCGCTTGCAGCGTTGTAAATCAATGAATGCTATTTGGGAAAATGCAGCAGCTACACCGCTGCGATCGGATGGTTTGACACTACCACATCCATCAGCAATCATTGGCTGGGAGGACCACGTGTGGAAAATTGCCTGAAATCACATCCGAGGACATTTTTAATAACCACGGAATGTCTCTTGGTATAGATGGATCCTCTACAAGGAACCGAAGCTTATCGCTACACCCTCCAGTCGGAATCGGCATACAAAAACACATGTCAAGAGTGTTCTTGTAATTACTCTCACTGCCAGAAGGGTGACAGAGGTCTGCACAGAGTTTCATAAATACTACCTCACCTCCAGAGTGAATCAAACCAACCTGTCTGTCAGCTGGCCGGCTATCGCCAATATGTAATTCTTGATTGTTTTTCTTTTTAATACCCCATGGTTAAACATGCAGGGCAGTGAGAGTAATTACAAAACCACTGTTGATGTTCTTTTTGTATGCTGACCAGCTCCTCACAGCTCCAAAACAATCTGTGTAAATTTCCAAATAGGTGTTATTTGGATAAACTAATCACATATTGGGAATCTAAACAGTTACTTTCTCACCTTAAAAATGATTCAAATCAAATAAACAGTTTTTGGCTAATAAAAAAGGAAAATACGTTCAGCAAAGTAATCGCACTTCTGCTCTAAAATGGAAGTAAGATTATAAAATGAAGCAAAGAGGAAGCAGCCTGGTTCAGGCACTGAATAAGGTGAATAGCATCATAATAACAGCTACAGAGTGAGACTTGTCAGAAGGATACTCTTGTGATCCAGCAACACGTTGATGTGTCCAAGCTGAATTGCTGTAACTGTGGAGATACTTTGATCCAGACTGGCCACAGCAACGTCTGGGTTTCCATCAGTGCCAATCACACTGTTCTGAACGTGCAGTTCATACTGATCACAAGGCATCGAGAGCTCTGGACAAACACAACACGGGAATTAAACTGGTGCTCGAACGTTACCGGCTGTGAGTTTGCGTTAGAAACGGTACAGTAGCTATCGTAAAAGTCAAAATAATGGATTTAACTCCTCAGGAAACCGAGTCAGACCTGTGATCGTGCCCTGTCGTATCTTTAGGACTTTGTATCGGATGGAAGTTCCCGCCAGCAGGTAGACGTCATACGCAGGACTCAGCAGGATGTTCTCTAAAATCAAGAGTCTGACTTCTGCGGCGCCCACATCCTGTGGCACATTTACCATCGTTACAGAACAACAGCGCTTCAGCTTCCCGCCTTAACAAACCACAACACGCTGCCTGCAGTGTTCAATAATATAAATATATATATCAAACTTATACATTTAAAAATGGCAAGTGGCTCTTGGTTATTTCTTCAATATTCTATATAATATTACTAAAAATAACCTTTTGTTATCGGGATAATTTCTCAGGTAAAAAGTTAGCTTGATGACAACAATGGAGGCTAAAACTACTGCCGTGACATCATACATTAGGAAGGACTCATTACTAGCATGCAATATTTTGCTAATTTAGACGCCCGCTTGTCAGTACATAAGCTGTCACAGAGAGAGGGCACAAGCTAACTCATGACTGTGGAAATAAAGTGGATTATTTAAACAGTCAAGACATGCATCTTTTGCTTACCTTATACAATGACTCTTCTAATTTGGCCTTCAATTTAGCGTGTCCTGTTTTCTGTCCAGATACCAAAATAATATCGCCCTGTTTCCCGACACGCTCCATTTCAGATATGTGTCCAGGGGGTGTGTAGGTGGACTCTGAGAATTTAAGTACCCTTCAGTAGAGAAAAGAGACGCATCAGGACATACGTTTGAGACTGAACTCAGTACGGCACCTCGCATCTGACCTCAAAAGTGATTTGATTTCAGAGAAAGAGAAGCAAAGAAGTATCATCACACTACTTATCGGTGGAGTTTGAATGCAGTATTAAGACGGGGGGGGGGGAGCCTACCGTAATGAATTGTAAGAGTCAGAGAATCCATTCACATCTACATCTTTCACTAAGGTCCAGTCAAACACCAGACCAGCAAGGGTGCTGAAGGTGTTTCCTGCAACATAAAAAAAGGAAAAAGAGTCAGACCTGCTGTTTCTTTAACTCACAACTTTAAATCCAAACACATGTGAGCTTTGGTGAGGAGCACAACATCTTTGCACAGACCTTTCCACTTGTGCTATATGACCGAGGTCACTATACTTGAATGTATAATGGGTCGGGAGCACAATTGTCTGCGAGCTCCCGGCAGTCGAATTAGCTGCGACGAAACCAAAAGGCATTTCATTACAGGATACTTGCCGTCCTTTTTGCAATCTACTCCATCTGAAGAATCCCAAATGCACTTTTGGGCCGAAGCAAACTAAAACACAACAACAGGCCCTGGAGCCATCATCAGAAAGAGTCGGGCTGTAGCTGCAGCTCATTAAACTAAGTGTGTCTGCCTTAAATGGAACCAGTCCATTTAAGACAGAACTAACACAGCCACCTCACAGTAGCAGCCGAGAGCCAGCTCAGTCATTTCTCTGAGAAGTCTTTAGAGCAGCAGGTAAACAATACAGCATGGACATGTTGCAACAGGAGCACGGAGTAATATTGCAGGTACTGATGTAAATTATTGTTAATAGCCTGAGGGTGATATCTATCAATACTACCAGCAGCAGCATATAATGACAACCACTTAGTCCTGTGATGAGTCAGTATATGTCACCTTCAGAGTCCAGTGCATGGATTTTGAGTGCCAGTGGTGAGTCCTCGAGGTGCAGCTCTCTGGTGGTCGACACTATCTGGATATCACTGATGATGTCGACAATGGCGTCACACCGCAGTACATGTCCGGTAACTGCAAATGAATGGGGGGGGGGGGGGCAAAGCATCATATACAGAACACATACTGTATTTGTCACCAAACCAAGAAATTCTCAAAAATAAATGGCTTGGTGGTTAAAAAAAGGAGGAAAATTATTTGTTGTTGAGGCACAAAGCGGAACAATGTTTTATGCACATACTCTGATCTGGAAAAGGCAACGGAGAGCGAGAGCTTTGAAGCATCCTCTGCTTCGGGCACACCGCTCTACTGATAACAGTCAAAATCTTCTGGTCGGCTAAGTGGGCCGTTGCATGAGCGATAGATTATATCAGATTACATTTTGGTTAACCTTTAAACCAGTGGAGCGATGTTAGGCCACATTCAAAGTCAGCGATTGTGATCTGAACAGATAGTACATTAAATAAACTAGACAAAGTAAGACTAAGAGACATTTAACATGTACGGGCCAATGTGTCTGATTTTCCTTATTCCAAAGTAAATGCTCACAACTGCCATCGATGACTGGCCAACAGTGCCACAGGCAACAGATGACATCCAGCATTACACAACAGAGAGGAAGGAAGAATGAAAAAGTGTTGTGCAACAGAATGACCATTAGAATTCCTACTCTGAAGGGAATAAGAGCACAGACAAATATCACACCGTGTACTTAAATGTTATACCCTACATACTGTACCACGTTCGTTGGCTTTACCTACAGTAATAATAGCTTTTATTAATCCTTTATGTATTCTTGTAAAACACTTAACAGACTAGGCTTATGTGATGCTGCTCACGGCCTTCATTTTCATCTCAACTACACACCTGCAAAGTTTCGTGACTGCATCTTTGACAAAATCTGTCCACAGACAAACAGACATATGAGCACCTGGCAAAGTACTCAAAACCGCGACACACAGACGCACAACGTGAAAGCCATACCTGCCGTATATTATATATATATATTATTGTATAGAGGAGAGTGCTGCCGTGCACTCCCCTCTGTACAATAATGAATCACAACAATTTGTGGTAGTGATCGTTCATTCAGCTCGTAAAAATATGATAAAGAACATTTTATTAGTACTGATCTAAGTGCACTATTGACTTCAGATGCTCTGCTTTTGCACCATCTTGATCATAGTGCAAAACATGCATTTTTCAGAGAGCAAATCAACTGAGCACTGTGCATTCTCAGCATAACAAAAACACGAAAACCTGAACATGACAAAATCCTTTCCAGTGTATTTCCACTTAGGGACCTAGCATACACGCATGTCTGGAAATATTTCTGTCCACCTTTAATCTATATCCACTGATCCATTTACCCCCCCCCCCCCCCCAAAAGGGAACTTACAAAAAATACAACTGGACCAAATATGCACAAATTAATTCCCTAACTCTTGAGGTAGCTACTTGTGTTTACTAAGCAACCATGTATTTACCAACATCTTCGGCCAGAATGATGCTAGTCAGCCTGGAGGGATGGGTGGAGAGAGCCTGGAGAACAGCTCTCCTGGAGCAGCCTCTGCCGCTCTCTTCATCCACAGCCTGGATGCTGGCTACCTCTGGTCTGGTGGAAGACCTGGATGAGTACAACCAGAACAAATATATATATGTAGGTTATGCAAATAAGTGGAGTAGCAGTATAGCTCTTGGAGGGTTTCAGCTTCACTGTAAACATGGAGGTGTTAAAAGGTGAACACAAGAACAGCTAAGAGAAAGAAATCCAGGGTTAAGTTGTTTTAGCACACAGAGCCATGAACTGTGTAGTACAGTTATACTGTTTAAGTGTGCCATGTGGCCTCACATAGCCCGTGTAATATGACACTACTCCACAAAGCATGGCCTCAGCTCACCCTCCTCAGTTTAATGTTCTACTCACCATCTGTAGCAACCTTCAGTAGTTTCCAACGTGAAGTTAATTCTTGTACTTCTGGCGAGCGGTAGCAGCACTTTGGGAATATTTAGTTTCGAGGAACCGTTAACTCGAATAACGGTTATTATTAATAACAGCAAAGCCGACAACGCCGATAGTTTTAGCGAAATCATTTCCGTTTCATGAGATAAGCGGAGATTTATTTGGCAGCGATTGTAACGGTCGAATGAATGAATGAACGCTGAGTTTATCTACTAGCTAAACTTCTTCCTCCGTCATATTAAGTACGATGTTAGTGCAGTAGGAGTGGGTTTGTGGCTCTGAGACAGCTAACATCGCTACTGTAGCTATTTCAAACACACGCTGTTGGCTTCCTGCTCAGTTTCAGTTTGTGTCAATTGACAACGGACAGGAGGCACATGACGATAACAGTTAAGCTAACGTTACAATGTTCCTCAGTCCTCCCAATTCAGCTCCTTCCGCTTTGTTCATCCACGAAGAAACAAACAGCGACAGTTATTTTAAGTCCCCACGTTTTATATTACTGTAAACAGTTAGCAAACAATAACTTAAATATATATACACATACAAATACCCGCCATTAACAATAATTGGACTTTCAGTGGACATGCGGGAGTGTGTGAACGTCATAGACAGGACGGCAACGTGGAGGATGACGCTCTTTCTTAAAGGTACAGTGTGGGGGTTTCAGAATCAGAATCAGAACCGTTTATTTGCCACGGTATGTTGCACATACAAGGAATTTGACATGGTGGGCGGTGCATAAGGTTAAACAATCAACAACAATCAACATAGTGCAAAAAATAGAAACATATTAAAATGTACAATAAAATATAGTGCACAAACAAACAGATAACAGTACTATAAACAAGTATAATGTAAGTGTAATGTTTCTTTCGACAACTGATTTGAATTTAACTGAACTGAATTGAATGGGATCAAATGGAATAGAAATGAATGGAAGCACCCCACACTGTAATCATGGATTACCAAATAGTCCAGAAAAGCGCACCCCAGAGGAAAGTTCCTTGTTTGGTTTGTGGTGATTTAATTAATTGCCCATTTGTTTTTGTGAATATGCACCAATAAACTACAAAATTGACTGAAATGATATGAAATGAAATTAATATTTTTCATTATTTAAAGCAATGTTGGGCTTTTCGTTTTACATGATGATGACATGATATGCAGGCTACACAACGTGATTGTGGTTGTGATCCCCAGATACTGTCAAGCAGCATCTGCTGGCACACCAAGGTCATCCATTTAGCCATCCATTATCTTTTCTGCTTACCCGGGGCCGGGTCACTTAGCAGGATATTCCAGACGTCTCTCTCTCTCTCTCCTGCAACGTTTTCTAGCTCCTCCTGGGGAACCCTGAGGCCACCTTCTAGATCAGCAACCTTAAATGTCACTTACAGCCCTGTCGAAGCAATGCCAGTTACATGTATACAATACAATCCAAAACAAAAGCCCTTTAAATGTATCCAATCAGCTTAAAGTTTCTATTGACTCTGTGTCAAAGGCACGTGTGTTCATTTCTAATGTTGTATATTGAGAGTCTGGAGTGGTGGATACAATTTTTAACACCATAATGCAATCAAATATGACACCAGTATCAATGGTTGACGAATGACCATGGAGTTGAACTAACACGGGAAAAGAAAAAAAGTTTTTGTTGAGTCACAAAGTGATAACTTTAACTGTTTGGCCAATCCTTTAACACTCAGCCAATAGATCTACCTCTCCGTCAACTCTGGCCACGTAAGATAAATGAAAGCCATTAGGAAATCAAACATTAGCCTGCCCTTCTACACAAGAAATCTCCACTCTGCATTGTGAATGAATAATAAGTGCACGCCATTTAGAAGTTGGCTGCCACAAGTATTTGAATAAGTCTTGTATAGTATGATTGATTCTGTGTTGCTTTATATCAAACTATATATCAATCTGAATAAGCAGAACAGGACAGACCATCATGAACGTCTGGCTGCCAATCATTCTTGCATTTTATTTTTTAGATGCACCCACAGTCTGGCTGTCTGGCTCTTCAGCAGTATGTCAAGAACATGCAATGTACACCTTTTCACCTCTAGGTGTCACTGACAGCTATACTAGTATATTATTTTCTACCAGACATGGATGACAGCAAGGAGTACGGGACAAGTTCATTTTATGAGATATGGGTGAAAAAGGGAAATACCATTAGTGTCCTTTAAACAATGCAACATTTAACAAAATAACACTGGTTGAAAAGACTATGTCTGTGCAAAATGTTTGACAGTGTAATCAAGAGCCAAACTCTAAGAACATCTAAAAACCAAATTCCCCCTTCGTCTGTTTGTGTGTGAGATCATGTTCTGGCGTTAAAATTGGTCCTGAGATGGAACATGAATTGTTACCAGAATGTTAATTATACATTCTGAGTTGGCTGCAGTATTTTTGATCCATCCTCTCACCGGCTTTGAAGTTACTGTGGCAGTGCCCCTCCTGGTTTGTGCCTCTTGTTTTTACAGACACAGAGAGATGAGCAAATACACTGTGGTAATGCTGCGCTGTGCCAAAGGTGACATATTGTTTGAGTCAGAGTGCGTTAGCCATGAAAGCACGTCACTAACTGGTGCTTTGTTCCAATTGTCTTTAAATGGCAACCACATAGTTACAACTGCAGCAACCTAAACATATGATATACTGAACTGTATATTCAAAGTGTAAGGCAGCATGGTCTAAAAGTGACAGCCGCTCCAACTTAGTCCGACTTCCTCGGGCTATTTTGGGTTGAAGTAAAATGACGTATCTTTCCTCAGTACAATGATGGCGGTTGAGAATGAAACCCGAGAAGACAGCACAACTTTCATTCATTTTGGCAAAGCCGCTCCATGTGGGCTTCGGTCCTACATTTGTTTTCATCTTTGCACCCGATCCATGGGCAGTGCACGTACAATTGATGTCAGGAGTGAATGATGTAATGTCTGAGAACATGGAAAACAATACCTGAACGTCACGCTCTGAGTCTCTAGCTCTGCACATGGAGGCCCATGTCTAGACAACACAAAGTGCAGCACCAGACTGAACTCATTCAAAGGGCAGGAGTTATTGTAATGTAAAGTTGTTTCTGGGCCTTGGATGGATCTTAATGTGATTTCCTATAAGTCCAAATCTGACAGGCACGAAGTTCAGCAACCGTTAACTATATCCGATAAAAAAGGGGAAGTTCTCATTGTTGGAAATAATTATCTTTAAATTGTCTAAATGTGTTTTCGGTGAGTCAAACATTCAGAAGCTTTAAAACTTACTGATAGTTTCCAATGCATATAATTATATTGGGCAATGGTGCTGCATTATATACCACACCTGAAACCATCAAAGACTTTCACCTCTAAAAAAAGCATGCAGCGATACCCCCATATGTTGCACATAAAATATTTTTCCTCTGTCACAAATGGCTGCAGCTGCTTTAAAATTCCGCTCGAGTTATCTGGCATGCATCAGTAGTCACGTCCTTCCTGGTGTGAAGTCGGGAACCTTTCTCGGCCACCATGCTTCGCTTGGTCCAAACAAATGGTTGCAGAGAGGCAATGGCACTTACTTTAACTCGTACTCAATGGCAGTGTTCTCAGCTGGTGTCACCAGAAATGTACTCGGCTGTGGGTGGGGGGGGGGTTCACTGCTTCAAATAGTTTGGGAAGTACACAGCTTCACCAACTATAGGTGTGCGGTGCAGTAAAAACAGCCTGCAGGGAGGCATAAAATAAGGTGTTGCTATCCAGTGAAATCAGCTTTTGCCTCTGGGAGCAATTTTGTGTGTTCCAAAAAATGTGAAAAAATGTCAAGGAGGTGGGACGAGCTCCAATGATAACCACTGTACAACTCTGTGTGGGATAAGACTGAGGATGTCCAGAGGGTCTTGACTCTGCAGTTTTTCTCAGCAATCTAAGAACTAGATGTTATTTTTTGCATCAATTATAAGGAAATATATATTAACATCTTACACCTTTTCACTTTCAGATCATCCTGGTCTAGGGCAGTTCTACAGAGCTGTGCTTTTATTGTTGAATCCCTTTACACAGTCTTTACTATGTGCTGTAAATTCCCTTGCCATTTCCATGGTGTGGGCTTTAGGGGGATGTAGCTGAGTGGGTTTGCACTTGCAGCTCTCTGCATTCATGATCACGGACAATGGAGGTGTAATCTTGCCAAAGTGCTTCCACGTGCTCGACAGCTACTTTTTATTCACAACCTAAATAGATTTATTTCTCATTTAAATTCACATCAATCCAAATTATATTAGAAAATAGCCCACTTGAGACTAGTTTATGACATTAGATGGTTTGAACTACCTCTTAACATGCATGTTATTGATATCGCAGCACGTTTAAATGTGTTAAATGTTCAATGGAGAAGTAAAATGGAGCTGAGACCACATGCTGCTGTATGCTGTGGTGCAGACATGCCATTTAACTACAGCCTGGAAAGTCTTTACAAGACACAGGTGGGGAGTCACTTTCGCCACATTACATTTAGCTCCTAATTTCTCGTGGTCTAGCCCCCCCCCCCCCCCCACACACACACACACACACACACACCCGCAGAGCCACAGTGCCCTTTCTTTGCTGGTTACTTTAAAGACTTCCTCTCTCCACTTAATCTTAGACCTGCATAAGCGTGTCGATGGAGAACATGTTTGAGAAGCTACAACACTAATTGTTCATTTACCACATGTGACACTTTGTGTACTTGTTTCTGGTATTCTTGCGTAATTCCTAATTCTGTAATGGGATGATCTATCAATTCAGATCACCCCACTAAAACTCTCTGGCCTAACAATGGTTACAACAAACACTACGAGGCTCTACCCACCTGTTTAAACAACAGCAGAAGATCAGGACAATGTATCACACAATGGACAGATAACATTAACTGCTGCTGCATTAGGGGGCCCAAGTAGACAATGATGTCACCGCCACTGGCATCAGTTTCAATGAAAACCGTGAAGAATATTAAAGCTATCGTCAGAAGAACTGAGGCAACGGTGACTTCACTCTCCTCGGAGAACAAATGATAAACACGGTGTATTAAACTTTAAACTTTAATTCAATATTCGTATGAAACGGACAAAGTGCCCATTAGGCTACATCATTACGAGGCAGGGTTGCAGTCAGTGGGCTTTGGCAATTAGTAGTGGCATAAGTCACCATTCAAACATGCATGAATGAGAAAATACAACAGAGTGGGGTGCAATTACCTTCTCCCAAATCGGTGCGTGTCAGATGACATTATCTCGCAGGCTGAGAGACATTACTGGACTGAGGCTTTCCGGCCCCAGAAGAGTGAGGAGAGGTTAACTACTGTGGGAGGAACAGGTCATTTTGGTCCCTCACTGTGACATGAGGACATCTCTCTGGAGTCAGGGGGACCTCAAATGTTCTAAAGACATGAGGCATTTAGGGATTCATCTCTATTCAACCAACAGGTATATTTTGTGACAGAGATGATTTATTTTCATGTAGATACTGTTGAAAGTGAACAATGAGAGCGAAGTTGGCACAAGGAATAACTTCTGAAGTAGCATTTGGAAGAAAACAGGACAATGTATTGCGACAGGCATGTCACCGCAGGTGGCCATGGGCAAATATATGTAACCTTGTACAATATCTGCAGAATAAAGTAAAATGTGATTTCCTTTGATGGTGTATTTACTTGCCTACTATTCTGAGGGTCAGGTTGGTTGTGTTTTAGGCTCCACATCAGGACGGGGCTGCACAGAAGAGTGACAACAGCTCTCCTGGGGGATGAGCCAGCTCCAGGGACACTGAGCTCATGTGTCCAGGTTATCAATGAGCATATGAGCGGGTCGATTGGGAATTGAACACGTGTCTCTTGTAAGGGTATAACACCGACTGCGGTAACAGTGGAAAAATCAGTACAGCTTTTGTTGAATGTGTATAAATATATATGTGATCACGTAGACTTGGAGTGGTTATATACATCCGTTCAATCCATGCGCTAATAATGAGTCACAACGGTACAAAAAGGAGAGTCATTCTTAACCTGAATTGTGAATTAGATGAGAGATGAACACGTTACTCAATCGGGAGAGACGTTCATGAGCATCTAGGGGGTCTTCAGAGTGTGTGACTGGTGCAGCTGCGCATGCATTTGATTCTAATGAACAGAGAAAACTAATTATAGGGCCACTGACTCATCGCTGTCACTGATTAGTCAAGGGAGACCCCTGAGACAAAGTGATCAATGGCCCCAGTACCCCGTGTGCCTGATCAGTCAATTCATGAGGGAGCTTTTGTCTATATTTATTAGTGACTCAGTGATCCTGAAGATCAAACTGGATGAGATGTCAAAAAGATTAAATTCACTGCAGTCTTTTTAGGACAGACCCTTGTGCCATGCAGTATATCACATTCCAGTAATTACAGCTAATACAATTAGCCTATCCATAAAGCTCTGCTGACAAAGATCACAAACATCATGTGATGTTTGTATGAGCTTGATGTATTTATCAGCGTGGCTTCTCCAGGAGTAAATTGCATATCAGTCAATAATTTGGCACCTAATTAATTGGAAGCTGTGTATCTATACTGTTAAACATCAATATTTGTGAACACGCACAAATGTACATAAACGTTACAATTCTGTCACTTGAATGCCATTGTAACATAATTATAAGATTATATTACCAGAGAGGCACCATTATGTCTTCTGATCATGATATTCTTCTTCACAGCTATTAACTTTGAGAGCATGACAATTATAGTGACGACACAATTTCCACTGACTCGCTGTTAAGTCATTTCCCGTATTTCGGATGATTGTTGATGCAGAAAATGAGAACAGAAGTATTTTCGAAAGTTGGAAATAATTCTGTGGAAGTTTGTCCCGCCCTCCCCCCACCCCCCCCACACACACACACAAAAGGGGGGAGGGAGGGCGCTCCCAGCCTCCAAAGTCGGAGTCAGGGCACAAACTTTACGCACAAGTTTCCTTTAGGAGCACAGCAGCGCCGCAAGGTCAGAGACGCAAGGTAGGCAACGTGATTTCTATGGATAAAAACAATCGATATTAATGCACAATTTGATTTGTTGATAATTTCCACTGGACAACATGTGAACGTAAGGGAGAAATATTTAGATATGGGATCAATCATATTTGCAGTGTTTGATATTTGCTTGAGAGGTTCTTTCTTGTTGCCAAAATAATATACGGTTCCTGGATATATTATAATACGCACTTTATTTGTCCTACATGCTTTTATCTAATGTGTGCCTTATGACTGTTAAAGTCCACATGTTGATTTCGGCTTCTGTAACACGATGAGAAACAAAGCAGATGGTTTGATCGCCACAACTGTTGCTGAAGTATCCAATTCGACAGCGAGCTCGTGCACTTTCAAACACGCGAGTCATTCTTTTTTAATTTATTATCCTTCACTGGAATATTTTGGTATCAGCGTGTCCTCTCGTTCAGGAATCCAGAGTTGCGTGAAAACAGTATTTGCACGTGCGTGTGCGCGCGCGATTCACAGTGAGCAAGAAAAAAAAGGATAAAGGTCATTTTTTGGCTACTGGGATGACAAGGCACACAGTCGCTGTTTGAAATGCTTTGTGGGACATTGCCTGAGCTGATAGCTGAACGAACAACCCAACAGACTAACTTCTCATTCACAAAACAGCCCCATCAAGGTATTTAGAGGCAGATGAGTTTCATTCTCAGTCCATCAGATTTCATTATCACCAAGTGGCCTTTTTTTTCTCCATGTGGTGAATTTCCCCTTTCACTCTGAATGTTGTAGACAAACAGAGCTCGACAGAGTTCCACTCAGCATGGCAGTGGGCCATGTGCCTGTTAAAGACCGAAGGATCTGGTGAAATGATTTTGTACCTGCAGAGACACAAAGACATCATTGATACTCTAACAGAGCTGCAGTGCACTTTTGTTTGGAGCCCGACTTAGGAGGGAAGAGAAGGTACAGTGTTTATTTTGGAAGACCCCTACTTTTTATATTATTTTCAAAGATGCACTGCATGTTTTGCTCAGCACACTATAATTGGATCCAGTGTGCACACAGTCAGGTAAAATAACCAGGTTCCTGCATGTCTTTTTATTTTTTTAAAAGATCAGGAGTTATAAGTCATACTGGCATCTGGAGCTCCATAATTCCAAGAAAGCAAGTGTAGGCAGCTTCAGTTGGAGGGAAAAGGTAATCTGTAAACATCTCTTATCCATTTCTTTCTGTTGCTGCTCCTCTTTTGGGAATCTATTCCAAGGACATGCAGTTTGGGGGAAATGTGATAATTGTTGAGAAAGATTTCAGCAGAAAATGTCTTGAGAGAAGTTTGTCATGCAGAACGATTTTGAGTTTAAACCAGACTCTTTAGACTTGTTTTAGCAATAAATGTCACATAAGCCTCTGGCAACTGACACAAAAGCAAGCGGGGAAAAACAGGAAAAGTGAAATAGAAAACACCTGGTTCTCAATATGCTCCCTGATTTGAAGTCACCTCACTGTCTCACAGGATCAAGCCTGTCAAATTCTGACTTTGTGCTGCCACTCTGTCCCTGTGCAGTTTGACGCACAACGAAAAGCTACAGTAACCTCATCAAATCCATTCATACTTTACATGAATTTATTCATTACAATATGTAATTTTGTTATAACAGTACTTCTTCTAGTTCTCTAGTTTGTTTATCACGTTATCCTTGCAAGAGCACGGTTTGCACACTCCACAGCTGTTATAGGCAGCAATGAACAATGGACTCAAATGATTACAGAGTATTTGCACAACATCCCCACCATATTCCTGCAAAACATTTTATGAGAATACACTAACATATGCTGCAAAAAGATAACTCAGATAAGCAGTCCTGTAGCACATTGTTTTTGTATAACAAACTATAACATTGTCATAGACGAGAGGTTTTGTTGTTTCAGCCTCGTTTTTTTTCTTAATTTTTGTTGGATTACTTTTGTACATATTTCTCTCAGTCAGTCTTATACCTTTGGCCACATTTCCATGTGCAATCAAATATAAACCACAGCTTCCATCCCCTGCTGTGGTGCCAAACAAGTGGGCATGGAAAAATTAACATTTGGCAGGTGGCCAAATTAAAGCAGACATGGTTATTAAGTTAAAATATAGTGTTTTTGAGCTGTGAAAATGAACCAAAAATAATAGGATTGTTATCAAGTTGAATGTCAGACATTTGTACTGTAAATATATTAACCACTGTTTACTCTCACAGGCTAAAAGACACAAAATTATTTCTCATCTGGAATAAAATCAAGCCTGAAGAGACTCTTACTTTTCTTTCTTTTTCTTGTACTTTTTTGTGCAAAATGAACATTCAGACGGCCAGATTGTTTTTAAGTTGGCTGATTCTGTGCATGGACACCTGTCTAAGCCAGAAAGACTGCGCAGGTGTGGACTGTCCCGTTCTGCAGGGCTGCATCGGAACGGTTTTAGAGAAGGGTACCTGCTGCCCCACCTGTACTCAAAGGGGCTGCACCTGTGAGGGCTACCAGTACTATGACTGTGTCCGAGCAGGCTTCCGGAAAGGGAAAGTCCCAGAGGGGGAAGCTTACTTTGTGGATTTTGGAAGCACTGAATGCGTCTGTCCTCTGGGAGGTGGGAAGATAAGCTGTAATTTTATTCCGTGCCCTGAAATTCCCCCCAACTGCATTGAAATTGTACAGCCTGCAGATGGGTGTCAGCAATGTGGGCAAATTGGCTGTACCCATGGCAGCAAGAAGTACGATGCGGGACACTCCTTTCAGAAGGACCAGTGTCAGGTTTGCCACTGTCCAAATGATGGTGGACGGGTAACGTGTTCACCTATCCCCGGCTGTGACCTTCGTAGTTCTAATAAGCCGACCACTGAGAACAACAACCCTTTGAGAGACATTAGCAGCCGTCATAACAGCCGACAAATGACTCCCGGAGAACAGTTCTCCGAGCTTGCACTGGGAAACACTTTACCTCTGTATAAGCCGGACCCACCCAGTTTTGGCACAGGGGATTATGACCACACACTGGAAGGGCCCACATCTTCCACTATCCAAGATCTGGCCCAACCACTGGAATCTACTACAGCACCACCAAATTACCCAGCGGCAAGCTCCACTTCCCTCAGCTCCCTTGATGACAGGAGACATGAGCTCAGGGAGACACAAAGAAGTTCTGATCCAGAGACCAGCAGTGAGGCTGAGGTCACTCATAACATGGATCCAACGACTACAAAGGAGCAGAGTGAAACATCCACAACGCTAACAACAACCACACAGAGAGTGACCACGGAGCACCACAGGCCGCAACAAGAACTTGGGGAAAGGACCATTAGACCCAACAGTGGCAGAAACAGAGTGGCACAGGACACTTTAAAAGACTCAGCACACACCGCCCATGCAAACAAGGGGACCAGGCCCTCTGGCCATCATAAACACAGTCAGGGCAGTCACACAGGGAGTCATAGTGGCTCCCATTATAGCGGCCATAACGAAGAAGAAAAAGTGACAGTGGAGCCCAGCCAGCCACTCGGTAAAGAAGAGCAGACCTCATATCCCACTATACAGTTCAATCCCACCAGCAGAGCTCCAGTCAGGATGAGGGAGGATAGAGAGCAGCCTCAAAGACAACCCAAAACCCTCTACAACTACCACTCTCAGGATGTGCAGGGAGACACTGAAGGTACGTTATCATACAACGTTTTATTTCAAAGAGTTTTAAAGGAGCAGTGTGTAAGATTTAGGGATATCTATTGGCAGAAATGGAATACAATATTAATATTATATTAATAAGTATGTTTTCTTTAGTGTATAATCATCTGAAAATAACATTAGTTGTGTTTTTGTTTTCCTTGGAATGAGTTGATGTATATATATGGAGCAGGTCCTCTTCAAAGAGCCCGCCACCATGTTTTTACAGTAGCCCAGACCAGACAAACCAAACACTGGCTCTAGATTGGGCCTTTCACGTTTCACGTTTTTGCGTCGGCCACCGTATTTCTCTTACAGGCTTGGCACATGGGGGAAGTTTCAGTTGGTTGCAATCTGCAACCTCATCGCTAGATACCGCCAAATACTACACCATGCACTTTTAAGCATATTTTATGATCAACAGTATTCAAACCATAGAAATAGAATAGAGGTAGAACGGACATTCCTATTCAAATCAACGTAGCAGTGGCGGCCAAACGTCCATATGAACTAAACAGACAACGAGAAGTCGTACACTCACTGAGGTGAGGTTTTGCATTGACGACGTAAACGAGCAGTGGGATGGTAGCGTTAAGAAGCATAGAGAGCCGGAGGAAATGAGTAAAATTGAACAACTTAATGCTACATCCACACACTCTTGTCACAGCGTAGGAAAGCACATTGCTATCACCAGATGAGTGACATCTTTGCTCGGCTTATTCTCAGTAATCAGTGTAGCATTAAAGCATGGTGGACTTAGCAAGCTAGCTAGCTAACTAGTGAACAACTGGCTTGTTAGCGTGCTAATTCCACCATGCTTTAATGCTACACTGGTTACAGAAATTGAGTCGAACGGCAGGCTGGTGGCCAGCGGCAGGTCCCGCTGTCCCTCCGCCTCACTCCTCTGCCACTTCAGAGAAGGACAAGCTACCTAGCTAACTAACCAGCCATCTGTCTCCGGAGCTGTGTCCGCTCTCTTCCTGGCGAGCTGCTACAACACTTTACAGCCCTACTGACGTGTATTGACACCATAACTAACAATAATTGCCATTTTCTTTTGTACTAGCCGAACGATCACGGAAAACAGTTCAATGTTCGTTCCACTCTTATTCCAGTTCCAGGATCCTAACTTTTCTTCTTGAATAAAGTGTTTGAAAGCAACAGAATTGAAAAGAAATCTGAAACATCAAATGTTTTTATTCGTTCAATGCCCACATCAAAATACATCACAGTGTGATGATTTACAGCCTAGTAATGACGAGGTTAGGCTGTTATTATTTCCGAAGACATCATCCCTTTCTTTTTCTCACATCCTGTCTTTTGAAGAGGAATTCATAATCAGTATATCCTAGCTGGCAGAGGTCCAGGAAAAACAATTGTTAAAGGAAAGTCTGTTTTCCCTGGATAGCATTTATCTACCTTACTCGGAAGAGAAAAGAACAATACTAAGTACATGCTCATATTCGTGCATTCAACTTGAGAGAATGCTATATTTCCCTCGAGGTTTGTAAGTAGCAAATAATACTAAGCCCTGTGCTATATTTACATTAGTGTGCTGCTAATATATCTGATAAATCCTTTAAGAGCAGCTGAAATTTCATTTTCTCTCCCCACTTTGCTCTGGTGAGAGCTCCAGGGTTGTGCATCCTGCCTGTATCCTTCATGTGATTATCAGCATGTTCTCAAACAGATCAGCCCCCTTCGGGACAAATCTACCACAGGCCCCATGCAGGAGGGAAAGGAGATGATGAAGTGATTACTAGGATGTCTAGAAGATGACAATGCACTGGAAAATATGAGAAAAATATGTCTCAAATTGTTATGATTCAGGGACCTTCTAGACTGTGGGGAAACCGCATGTGATCCAGCCTCTTACACAAAGTCAGCCGGTTTCAATTATAAACAAAAGTATTTAATACTTCAGAAGCTAAAACAATTGCAAAGTGAAGTACATTATTTACAGTTACATAAAATATCACCCCAGAAAGCGTCACCACCCACACAGTGGAACAGGAGCAAGTGACCGGAAGTTCTTTCTCTCCCGCCTTACATAGTTCAAAAAACATCCCATAATGTCCGTAGTCCCTATTGGCTGAATCCAGCTGGCTCCTCCTTCTCGCAGGACCCTCGCACGGGTATGACCTGAAATGCCTGTCTGTAAATGGCTGGCTGTCCCTACTCTTCAGTTAAATACATTCAATGACTGTCTTTTATGGTTTAACACTTCTATGATACACATTGGATTCTATATAAAGATAAGGATTTGCAACTTTTGGCAAAAACTTCACACGTTTTACAAGCATAGCTGGTACTCCCCAAGTATGTGCTATATTATTATCCACCTGTAAGAGGTGCTACTAATTCTACTAAGAAACATTTGTAACTAGAAAAAACACTCCTATAATTATGATTAATTATAAATTCTTAAACACTTCTAATTTATGACTAATTATGAATTCTTAAACACTTCTAATTATGATTTCTTAATTATGAATCATTAAACACTTCCATTATAACTCTTTAAAGCACAGTTCTAAACCCACATTTCCTACAATATCAAAGTATGATGTTAAGTTACATCTATACAATAGGTCTAAAAATTCTGCCCCATAATCTTAATCTCATAATGCCATATAATGATTGCTTTAGCTTTAATTAATCAAATTCCATTCAGTGCCATAAGAGTTATTGATTAATAAACTTCATGGTATAGGCAAAACCTAATTACATCATAATTACCAATACTTTATGGCCTCATGGCACAAGTATCTCAATATTAACATACTCCCTTATGAAGTGAGTGAACTGCATTATGAAAGAGTGGATTTTATTAGCCATCCCCACTCCAGGGCCTGAATTAATTTTGTGTGTTTTGTCCAGCAAACCACAATCTGCGGCATGTTGTTAAGCCTTCTTTACAACACTGTGATTTTTGTTGGGACCTGTCAGGACATTTCTTTTCTTTCAGCACCTGGCCTCCATAGGTATGTCTTGAGTATGCTGAATGCATCGGTGAGGTGTTTCTGTGTGAACTCCACAGGTGCCTGTCAAGTTCATTTACCAGCACACAGTTGGAGAATATAGGTTAGAAATTGGCTGTTTGTTGCTGTTTGCCATGACACATTTTGTTAAGGAGGGCTACAGACTCAAGTCAAATCTGGGTAAAATGTGAAACTGTGTGCGAGCCAATTTTAGAAACTCTTCTATTCATTCAGGGAGAAAAAAAGACTTTGAGTTTGACAGTTTTTCCACAACGTCCATAACTGCATTAGGATAACGTCCAGCTGTTCCCTGGGAATTATCGCTTCATGGAAGAGAGTTTTGACTTGAAAGTCAAAGCAGGATCAAACTGGATGTAGGATGGAATGACACTGTGCTGGTTCACTGGTGAAGGTCATTGGACTATTGGAGATTTCCAGAGTGGTGACATGTTAAAACACAGACAGGAAAACAACACAGCTGATAAGGGCCTTGACTTATTCCTGTTATCAACGCCATTAGTAGAACATGCCAAAGTTATTTTGGAGAGGAAAAGAGAAGGCATGGATAACAAGAACATGACCATTTCTCTGTAAACATAAATGATCCGCCTCTGCAGTGGCCCAATCTGTGCATTTGCCTCTCGCTCTTTCCAACCAGACGCAGTGTGTGCTCAGAAGGGGTGGGGGGCTGGACCTGGTATAGGATTTCTTTGGGGGTTGTACCTGTGAGCGGCATAATAGCCATGTGATGAATGAGACCACTGTTGTGGCTTGATTGCCAGACGCTATTCACTGCTCCCTCATGAGCCGGAGTGATTACCCCGTTTCTCGTGAGGCTGCTGGTTTCCCGATCTTCCCAGTAATCATCTCATCTGAAGCACACCTCCACACATTCTCCCCTCAGTAACTTCCCACTTTACCAAGCACCAACCATAACATTGAATCTTAGACATGGATAAAATGATTAAACTGAAGCATGCAAATCTTCCGAGTTGTGGAGGAATAACTAAAGAAATGCTTGTTTTCATCCACAGTACTGTCACAGCATGCTGCATATGGGAGTAGGCTGAGCTGATGTATAATTTTCCTTATAGCATTAAAAGGAGGGTGGATTCCAGAGCTTCCCGTCTGAGAGTTCATTCCTGCTGCACCACTACTGTGTAGATCAGTTTGAAGAAGATAGTGCTCTCTGGTTAATCTGGGGTGCCTTCCAGGTCATTTCCAGGAATTTTGGCGTATCTCTTATCCACAACATGTCCTTACTGAAAAACCGCCTGATCCAAATGTCACACTTGTGTATAAATAAAAAAACATCTGTGCCAGATGCAGGAAACCACTCATAAAAAAGACCAAATGTATAACTAGAGAGCGATTGGTGATGAATTGCAGCACAATAACAGATCTGTCATTGACATACAGGCAAAGTGCAGCTGTATACAGATGTTTTTCGGACTTGCAATGCAAGCAGTCGCTAATGTTTTCTCCTCTGAATATGAAACACAGTAAACCTTTTTATACAAAATCTTACATTTATATTAATGCTTCATTGATAAAATGATTCCAGGGCAGAAAATAGTTTCTTCTAATGAGGCTTGTAAAACCAACCAGTTAGGTTATATTATTCTGCTGTGTTATTTTCATCCATCGAATTTCCTCTGGAAAGAACTGAGCAAATTTCCTGTGTTCTGGTTTGTGAACGCACTTTTGAAATATATAAGGCATAATGAGGCAATTGGGAGACAGATTCAGATTACAAGATTACTGTGGAGAATATTTGTTCAGAGGCGTGCAGTGGAATATACTTAACCAATTTAATATGCAATATGCAAGATGCTGATGTTGCCTAGCAGGAACTTTAGAAAAACACCATGGCTGCGTGCGTGCGTGCTCGGATGTGTCAAGGACATGTGTGGCATCCTAAGGAAATGCAAGCTATAAATCACAGTAATTCAATGCATCATTAGTGATAAGTCCTCCTGGCAATGTGTGTGTTAGTGTTTAATTCAGGTTTTCTTACCACAAGGAGGTGTAATTGGATTGGAGGATGCTGTATGAAACCATCAAAGACTGAAGCGTCAACTGACCTTAACCCCGATTAAGACCACAAAAAGATGGATCACACGAATGTTGGCTCACAATCTCAGGGACATTAAGACATAAACTGCCAATGATTGAAACCGGAATTGGCCGTTTTGAAGATGAAGTCATGATGACAGCAGGAGAGCCCTCCCTGTTAGGTCATATCCAGCTGTTTTTGGACGGTGATTATGTGTTTCAAAAGACACAATATCTCTGCAAGTGCTCATGTTGAAGGTGAGAAGAATATTGTATAACTCCCACCCGAGCTTAACGCGGGACTGCAGACGCACGCACATACACGGACATGCTCTAAAGCTTTCAGCATCAATCATCTGACATGTTCAACCACGTGGGTTTGTATGTCATGGACCTTTGGCATTAGCTGTTGTTCACGTTGTTGGTCATGTTCTCTTCAGGCCCACCTGTATTATAAATCACTGCCAAGTCCACAAAAGAAAAGACACACAAGCGTTGATTAGGGGCCGTGCACTGCTTTATGACACCCCCAGACATGTTGAGAGTTGCCCTTTTTGGTTGTTATTCTAGCTTCATATTTTCAAAGGGTGTGATGTCACCAGTTTTGGATTTAGACGAGAGCAAAGCATCTGGTGTTAATGCTAGTCAGATGGAAATGTATAATGACAGGCCCGGAACAGAGAGATGCTCTTCAGCTACCTTTCAAGTGTATATTTTACATCCATTGTGCAAGCACAATAAATCAACTTAGCTAATTATTGCGCTGTGAATGGAACAAGTTGCGATATAGTCTTAATTAGAAGGTCTGTCAAAGAGACAGGAAGAGACCTGGTAAGCTCGGCTAAAATAGTTTATCCAGGCTGCAACTTTCGGTTCTGAAAAGTGAAGCCAATGGGAAGGTGACTTTAACTTTCTTTCTAAAAGCTACCAGGGGGCGTCTCCTCTTGTTGTGAAAAGAAGGCCGATTGTCTATGAGAAGCATGATGTTCATTTAGTGAGTTATGGTCCCATTTAGAGTAGAATAGACGATAACGCAGGATATGCTTTAGGGCGGGGCTACATTGTGATTGACAGGTCACTGCCACGGTGTTGTCCAGTCTGGGAGTTCTCCCTGTTTTCATCTTACAACTTCGGCAAAAAGCCAAGATGGCAACGGCCAAAAACCAAGATGGCGACGTCCAAATGCCAAGTTCCAAGCTTCAAAATCCGCAGTCCACAAAACGGCTGACGTCACAGTGATTATGTTTGTTTCCCTCCAAAGTCATTTCATCCACTAAATCCGTTGCAAACATGGTGACAAACTGTATGTATCTTAACTCTGTATATATCCCACATTGTGAATGGAAACACGGAGCAAATCTGTGTGATGTTCATGACGGGGGAACTGATTTCACCTGGAGAAAATGAATAGGAAGCAAAAGGAGGAGAAAGAGTAATTATGTTCTCTGTCTTTTAATATATATTCA
Organism: Anarrhichthys ocellatus; assembly: GCF_004355925.1. Classification (NCBI taxonomy): domain Eukaryota; kingdom Metazoa; phylum Chordata; class Actinopteri; order Perciformes; family Anarhichadidae; genus Anarrhichthys; species Anarrhichthys ocellatus. The sequence goes on along the minus strand of NW_022280035.1, from coordinate 2,437,716 downwards.
CTTGGGTTCAAAGGGGACTTGTTTAACTGCACGGTTGGCACAGATGCTGTAGTTATGTATCAAAGAGTCATTGTGCCTTTCAAGGTTTAGATTTTCTCCTGTCTAAACCTTTAAATTATGCACTGCTCTAGTCTGAGTAATTGCCTTGGTCTTGTTATGTATAGGTAAATCAAAGAGAGTCAGTTCAACAAAAATAAAGTGGATGTGGAAGTTGAAATGTTAGAATGACCTGAGGCACTCTCAGATGTCTGTGCTGATTTTCATGTATTTAGAATTGCAATAAGAGGACTTGGTCTGTCCTCTGAGTGACCCCCACACTCATTTAAGGCTTACGTTGGAACAGACCGTGCTGTGAGAGACCAATTAAAGCTTCGGTCCATAACTTTCATTTGGACTGAAATATCTCAGCAAATATATGATGGACTGTCATGACATTTTGAACAGGTATTCATGGTCCCCACAGGATGAACCCTACTGACTTTTGGGATCCCCTTGGATGCATTGCCATGCAATTGGTAGACACCTTTATGTTCTCCATAGGATGAAATGTAATCGCTTAAATGACCCCGACTTCATCGAGTGCTAAGCACTAAAAACTTGCTTTGGTTTATGACGAAATACCTGCAAAACTAATGATATTCCCATGAGCCTGAGCTGTATTCTGTGTTTAGAGCTAATTAGAAAATGTATTGTTATTTCACACATGTTAGCATGCTGACATTAGCATGTAGCTCAAAGCACCGCTAAGTACAGCCTCGCAGAGCCGATAGCTCGGCTGTAGACTCTGGTTCTCTTTTTTCACATGATAATGAACGATCAGAAATCCTGTGGGGGCCAGTGTCATCACATAAAATATGATCAGACATTTGACTAAACATGATCCATTACTTTAGGAGGGTTAAGTCTACTTCTGATTGGAGCAGAAATGGAATATAATATTATTATTATTAAGTATGTTTTCTTTAGTGTATTATCACCTTACAATATTAATTTGCTGCCTAAAAATGAGCCGTTTTTATCTACATACGGAGCGGGTCCTCTTCATGGAGCCTGCTGCCGTGTTTCTACAGCGACCAAGAACAGACAAACCCATAAAAGGGGTCATTCACGTTTTCACATTTTTGGGTCGACCGCTGTAGTTATCCGACCCGCCAGGCGGGAGAGGTTTCAGTAGGTTTGCATCTGCCAAATATTACACACTGCACCTTTAAGTTAAAACACCAAAAGGAGATTCCAGATGGTGTAAAACCAGAAAGACAAATATTCTGTCCTGTATGGTGTGACTGTTAAAGACATGCATGTCATGAGTTGTGTCTTCTACAGTAGCGCAGGAGCCACAAATCAAAGCTGGAATGCGCTGCTCTGTTATTGAAAAGACACTCTTACATTTTTCCTCTTTCACTCTGCTCCAGCTCTGATTAGACAGGATGTAACAAAAAAATAGGACAATTTTACTTTGAAAGTAGTTTTATAGAGTTTTGAGTTACATACTTTTCCCTGCCAATGTAAGTGAGAGCAGAGTCGAGAAGACTGAAATTAAAAACACACATTGTACGTGCTATTTACAGTGCAGTCTAAGTCTGAGACAAGAGTGTTGCACCAAAGATGAAATACAGTTGCACTAACCACATTTTACAGCATCTCCCTGATGGGAATCCATGATGGGAAATGTTGAACCTTCCTCTTCCAGCTGAACTCACATTGTTACCATTATTTTGTGCCATTCCTCTGAAACACATGGCTGCACTAAGTGGGATAAAGCTGGAACTGGGTGTTTGTGTTTCATTATAGTTCCTGCCAAGGAGCTGTTGAAGACCTGCTGCGAGACAGGGGAGAAGTGGGCTTCAGCTAATGGTCACTGCAACAACATGGAGCCACCCGCAAAAGATAGGCACTCCATCTGCTGGTAAGGCCATTATTAAACGCCCGCTCAGATCATTTAGCTTAATTCTTATAATTAAATACAACAAACCGTAAATCATCTTAAATAGTCCTCTGTGGAAAGGCAGTTGGCTATTTATCCACTTAATTTGACTTATTAACAAGTTAGATTTCGTAAAGTGACATAACTAAAATGTGCAATGAAATGTTTTGCTACTATGGGTTTTTTATTTCTTATTTCAAGATCAGTCACATTTAAGTAGATTTTTCTTTGGAAACGCCGAACGGTCCTCGGACCTTTGACTGGTAAATTATTAAGATTTTGATTTAAACTTTTCCTTCTGATTAAATGCACATACAGTTTTTTAAAAACAGCTAACCATACTCACTGTTTCTGTCAGGGCTGCAGTCCAAACACTTAGGCAGTGCTTTCTCCTTTCTGCTTTTCTCTGCCAGGACCGCCCAACAACAGTGCTGCCGCGGTTCCCTTAGAGAAGGCCGGTGTTTGGCTGGAATGAACGCAGCCAGAGCTGGAAAGATGTGTCAAGAGGATGCCAGCGACAAATGTGGGATTGATTCCTACAAGGCAAGCATCTGTGATCAGATACCCCTCCCAAAGGGCAAACTCAGTTTACTGGGTTCACAGTCAAACATAATGACATTGTCATTTTAAAATGAAGCCTAATACAGCCTGAATTAGCGATTGATGAATGCATTCGTCAATGTAGAATTGAAAACACAGATGGTACTGTAGCCAGACAGTGAGAGTCTCTCTGTTTGAGCTACTTTATTCACGATACCTCCCCTGAGCATTACTGGTGTTGTGCCAATTCCCTGTTATTCAATTACCTTATTTAATTTAGGTAAAAATGATTTAGGGCCAATTGCAACTGAAGATTCCCACAGTCCTGAAGCTTCACTAGCTTCAAAGCAGACCTCAGCATTTGGAAATGTCAGATGTCAATTGTTTGGCCTTTGTGAAATTGTGGAAATGTGGCCTGATAAGTTAATCTGGTAAAACATTAGCAGCAGTAGACACAAGGCTATTATGGCGGTCAATGTGCATGAAGTCACAGTGACTAAGTAACTCTATTGTGGTCGCCCAGACTCCCAGAGACACATATTTGCCATGTGACCCATGTGCTGAAGGATACTTACTCACCTGCTCAGAGGCCCTTGCGCAGCATGAGCCCATTATCGACGCTATGCTGCAGTGCAGCTGTTAAATATTAGTTTTCATCTCCTTTTTGTGGGACCCCTGTAGATTAAGTAATATCAGGCCATCTACAACCACAGTACATCACGACCATTACTATGTTTCATTATGCCCCCCCATACACTTTAAGTGATGATCTTGCTGAGAGCTACAGGGAAACAGAGTGAGAGACTCTGGGCAAGAAGAGAGTCGCTCCAAATTCATGCTTGTAACTATCAAAGTTCATTTCAACAGGATTAAGAGTCTAAAGCAAGAGCTGTGAGGCCATTTAGACACAGTGAGCTAAATGTTAACGTCAGCATGCTAACATGCTCACAATGACAATACTAACATGCTGATTTTTATTCTAAACTAAAGTATTGAACAAATAAAAATGTTAGGATGGCACTAGAGGGAAGGTTAAGGGATGACTAAAGTAATTACAATTTATCCTGATGGGGACATGAATGTGGAACATTTAACTTAAAACAACCAAAAGCCTGATGGTGGGGCTAGAGGAAATGTCAAAGGATCACCAAAGTCCTTAAGATTCATCTTACTGACCTCGCGGATACCCCATTTAATATTAAGATGTGTCCCTTAAATACATGACAACCATTGTGGCACTCAAGGAACAAGTCAGGATCACCAAAGTCAGTAATTCTCCATGAACTATGTTGTCAGTACAACATTTTTATGGCAATCCAATCTGATGGTTGTCAAGATATTTCAGTCTTGATCAAAGTGGGGGACCGACAATCCGGCATTGCCATCCTCGGACCCGTGACGCTAAAAGCAAACCATGCAAACAGTATGGACCGCTGATTGTAATCCTTCTCATAGAATGTACAGCGGCTACTCTAGAGAGCTCAATGATCCATGAATACATGTGAAACGACTAACTGTGTGACCCGCAGGAGTGCTGTGACTGCTGCTCTCTGGGGCTGCAGTTTCTCCGTGAGGGGCATCGCTGTGAAGCCCACCAGTACCTGGGCTTCCACTGCAGACACGTCTTTCTGACGTGCTGCGAGAAGGAGGAGAGCAGCAATCAAGACGGCTGGCACTCCGTCAGAGAGAGGCCCGCTCTCGACTCCACTCCACAACCAAAAAAAAGTACTGTCATCTGCACACGCCAGAATGTGACTGCATTGCATGCTCCATGCCAAGGGAGAGGATGTTGTTGTAATGCACTCCAGTGCACTGCCAGGAAAAAGCACAGATTTCAAATAGACAATCCATTTTCGTTGAAAGGAAGCATTGTAGTAGGATCCCCCAACCCTGCTGAAAAAGGTTGCGCCTCATTGGCCTCCCAGAACAAAGTATAGTAGTCTAGTTCACCCCTGCGCTTTAATCCTAAGAGATCTAATGCCTGTCTGCCTGACATTGCATTTAATCCCTTTTTACTAAATCACCATGTTGGTGTAAATAGTCTTGCACTGATTTGAATTGGCTACTACAAGGTGAAAACGAAGAGTTATCTGCCTTCTGGTCATGGGTGATCAGGTGCTTTTCATTAGGTTTTTTCTTTTCTCTTTTATGGTTCTATTTCCACCTCATGACAAACACTTTGCCCAGCTTATTTGGGATTGCGGCATTTGGGATGAAACATGAGAAATACAGCAAGACATCCTCCGTTAAGTTATTAATCAGAACATTGCGCATCTTCTTGTAACTTGTATTGTTGCATATTGCCGTGCTGCATGTGTATTTTTAAGAGCCCATCCAAGGCGTTGCAAACTCATTGAAGACGTTTTGTGTTTGCAACAAACAAGAAAAGAAATCCACCTAATCGTTGTGGCCATCATGTTGTTACTGTAATTATTATATATAAAAGGTGTTTTCCTTTCAGGAAAGCTATACAACTATGTTAAACAGTATTATGCATTTATTCATATCACAGAGTTGTATTGCCACTCTCTCTCTGTGTGCTGTAGTATCCGACAGCCCGTACCCTAAAGAGGCCTTCTCCATCGGTGAGGAGCGGGACGGGGAGAATGCAGTGGAGGGTCCTGTTGATTTTGAGGACGTGGATGAGTGCCTGATATACGAGGGCAGTATCTGCCACCACAGATGTGTCAACACTCCAGGCTCTTACCGTTGCGAGTGCCTCCCTGGATACGCGCTGCAAGAGGATGCTTTCACTTGTGCACAAGGTAAAATGAACACCACCGATTGTATTTTGTCACACGGCGCTAGCAGACATTTCCAGCGATGTTAGAGCACAGGAAATGTACCATTTGATCCTTAAAATATGATTTACAGTCCGCATTCTAATTTGTCTGCACATTCACAGTGTATTATTTTCCTGGTCTCTTTGAGTTCCTTCCTGTCTGCCAGCCCTGATACTGCCTAGTAATAGTTATTTTAATCACACACTAACATCCCTTTCCTGTACCGACGTCAATGCTCACCCGATCACATCTCTGCTGTCGTCGAAAAGCTTTTTCAGCTAAAGGGGAAAAAAAACATATTTGTAAATCACTCTTTGCACAAACTGAAGGTCCGCTCAGGTGTACGCTTTCGATGTATTTTCAGGTAATGTTGTCTGCAGTGTAGCAGACTTTAATCAACAGTGCCTTTCACCAACACAAGCCTGTCTCAACAGGATACTAATGCCAGAGATCCCAGCAAATTACAGTGAGGGTTGGGGCTCACTAATAAAACCGAATGTTTGTCTCCAGGCAGCTTGTTTTCCTGTCTCACCTTCTCTGATATTACATCTCTCATCTGTATCTACTAGGCCTCATACCGTCGGCTCAAGCCTCTAACTAAGACCGCAGACGACTGAGAGTTGCAATTCTTGATTGCAGTGTAAATCCTCGCTCCTGTGACGGGGTTATTCATGTTTCTGCAGAGACGGTGGACGAGGAGAACAGACTGAAGGAGGACGACAGAGCGGCGGTGGAGCCCACTTCACCTCTCCCGCCTCCCACCCAGCCCGCCGTCCCATCCAACCCCTGTGAAGGTTAGAGACGTTCGGCTTAATAAGCGGACAGGGAGCTGCAGGCCCGACAGCCCACAACGAGCACATTCGGTCAACCTTACGCCTTAGTGGGAGACTGGAGCATGCCTCTTCATGCAGCCAAATTATGTTTAGAGGACAGCACAGGCTGCTATAGATTGAAATGTTATGATATCAAACTCACCCTCCATCGTGAGCTGTAATTGTGCTGCAAATGTCAAACACAAGTGGTGAGATAGCAACAAAGGTTAGTTTGTTTTCAGCATCGGGTGCTCATTCTCACCAGTTCTCCTCCGTATCATAATCTGCGCGGGGTCAAGTCTTGTTTGTCTTGTTTGGTTTCCATGACACCAGGGTGGGGGCCTGCCACACTGCGGGCCAAAAGTAGGAAATACAATATGACCAGGTCAGGGATCAACCTGCAACACAGAAAATCATGTTCTGTCTCCCACCCAGCTCTCCTCTGTTGGTGTTGTGTGGAATAGTAGTACAGAATATTTCATTTTAACCTCACCACGCAGTATTATTTTCAGGAAACGGCCCATGTGAGCAATACTGCACCTCAGTGGGCGGAAGGCCACAATGCTCCTGTTTCCCAGGATTCTCTCTGGTGACGGCTGACGGACGCTCCTGTGAGGGTAAGGAACTAAAATGTAGCTGTAATGCTGAGAACCTTTTCTTCACATCACACCAGCAGGGCATGTGGAAATTTTAGAATTGAAAAAAAAAAAGGCTCTCATTTTCAGTCAGAGTAGTTTGCTTCCAGTCGCGGAGAGTTTCTTGGCATGACTGTCTGCCACTGATTCTTCTTTTCCTCTAATCATGGCCTCTAGATGTGCAGGTCTGCATCACAATGTTTTTCTTTCTGGAATATATATATATATATACTGTATATACTGTATATATATATATATCATGTTGTTCCTGAACTGAGACTCTACCGGAGGCATCATCTCAACTATCCATGCATTATCCCGATAACGTGGCCAACTGCATCCCATATTCATCCTTTATTTCCTCTCAGAATGGTGGTGGGCTGTTTTATCGTGAGGCTGATAAGCTCCTGCTCTATTCTGTCTCAGCTGTCTCCCTGGGGATGTATTTTTAAGTTAAGCCATGTCCACTGGTCCGTCTCCTGCTTGTCAGCCGCAAACTGGGTAGCTCAGTGTGTTGACGAATTTCTCATTGTGTGGATGTTATACCTGGTGGCTTTGCCCCTAATCTCTCTCCCAGAAGAGGGTCCTACCTGTCTCTTTAATCCGCTTCTAACTGCTGACTGCTACACACAGACCACGGCTCCTTATCCTACACCTATTCATCCAGCGTGCACTTTTCATTATTTGTTTTCTCTCTTCACACAACTGTCTTTTATCCTTTACATCCAGACGTAAATGAATGTTTGTCCGGGAATGTCTGCCAGTTGGGTGAGCGCTGCGTGAATACTGCAGGGAGTTATATCTGTCAGAGACCGATCACCTGTCCCCCGGGATACCAGATCAACAACGACATTTGTGAAGGTACACCGCCTCTTATCAGCGTCGTAGTATTCACTTCCACCCGCAGTGAATATGTTGTTCATACCAGCAGGAGAGCATTCCTATTACTGCATGTTCACAATGTACGGAAAAACACATTGTTCAGGCAAACAATTGCTTAGACCACCCATTGAAAGCAAGTATTGAAAATTTGTTTTTTAGTTTTTAAATTCTCATTTGAGCACACAGACAAAGAGGAATAATAAAAATAAATAGTACTCCAGAGAGGTCTTTCCATAGTATTTGCTTGCTGTTAACTCTCAATATAAAGAGCTGCCTGGCTTGCCTTTGTGGGTGGCGCTCAACTTTGAGATGCAATAGTAAACTTCACAATACTTCTCATTATTTCCATGCCCCATAAATTGTGGCTGAGCCGAGGTCTCATTCACAGAGCAGCAGCAGTGTTCAGGAAGAGGGACCCCCGAGATGAGTTTTAGATGTGCTGTAAGTGCTGTTTGCTACTGCAGATGGGTTTCAGAAGAGGGAAATACAGCTAATCTGCAGCTCCTTGTCAAGTTAAAGAATGCTCAATCAGGCAAAATGAGCATTTAACAAGAAAGTATGTTTAATTGAAGCTTCCAAACAGCTGCCACTTTAGGTCGTCGTCATACAGTGCGGTGAAAAAACAAAACGCCCTATTCATAAGAGACTGTAGTAAAATGCTCCTTTTGCCTCCTCTCACAAATGAAGCAACATTACCACACATGGAAAAATTGTGTGGCTATTCATTCAATTGCCAGAATATATTTAACACAAATATTTAAAAAAGACAGAAAAACCCCCCAAAGCATTAGAAATAGAGGCAAACGAGAGCAAGAGTCTATATGCTGCTCTGTGAGGCTGTAACACCAGCATTGCAACATGCTCACAAATGCTAAGCTGCTGATGTTTAGCAGCTAAAAATATTCGGCATCTTAGTTTAGTTTGTCAGCATGCTAGCGTTTGGTAATCAGCACCGCTGAGGCTGATGGGAAAGTCTTTCGTTAGGTATTTAGTCTTGAACATTTGATTTGAAGGCACTAGATGAGAGGTCAGAGGATCCCCAAAGTTATTACAATTCGTCCTGGGGGGGATGTAATGCCAATCCATCCAACAGTCACAGATTCACATCTCTAAACCTCATAGTGGTGCTAGAGGAGAAGTCAGGGGATCACCAAAGTCATTAGGATTCATTATCTGGGAATCACAAGTCCTTGAAGTTGAATAGCAACCCAACCGAAGTTTCTCTGCATAAAGCCATGCCATGCCGTTAGCGTGGCTGAAAAGAACCCAAATCCTTTGAAATTGTCTATAACTTTTCTTTTCGTAAAGAAGTGTCCTTGTACATAGAATCTTGATGGCATTTCAGCCAAATGTATCATTCTGTCGGTGTGGGGCTCCCTCAGCTCCTGCCGACTCTGACAGGAACAACATGCTCAATCACTGCTGTTTAGAGACCGACCCGATATCAGCAGGGCTGCTTCCCAGAGCTGTTTTAGGCCTCTATACAGCAATTACGGCGATAAAATCCTGCAAACCTGCTTGAAAATACAAGGCGCTCGTGCATTATACACACATACACACACATATGCACCACATGTTGTGTTTCTTTGAGATTGTGATTTCCCTCCAGCTTCGGTTCGTCCTACGGCCACAGATGTCAGAGGACTCTTGTGGAATAATACTGCAATATTCTTTCACACACTGCAGAGGACCACTGCTGGTTTTAACTCATTCGGTGTGTTCATCTAGCTGAAATAATTCGGGCCATTTCGGTTGATTGTATAGATAAGATTCCTGAGTTGAAATACGATTCTTTTACTCTTGATTAACTTCTTGAGTAATGTCAGGGAAAGCTTTGTGACAGATGAGCAGCATGAAAAGTGAGTACCTGTACAATCTGCCATTTAACCACAGCGCCACTCAGTGGTGAAATGTGGCATTACAATGTATATTGCAGCTTGCACTGTAGTTAACACATGTAGTGGATTATTAGACTGAAACTGATATCATTTGTTTTGGGTTTTAAATGCAATTAGTCATTTACTCAGTCCTCAAGAGCTCATTTGTTCCTCTTCTTCCTCAGATATCAATGAGTGTGTGCAGCGGAGCCATAACTGTGGGATCGGTTTCGAGTGTGTGAACACCGAGGGCTCGTTCCGGTGCAACCCCAAACCTCGATGTCCTGTGGGCTTTAACCGGGACGTACAGGGCAACTGTATGGGTGAGGAAAATCAGGGGTTTTGCTGATGTCTATCACAGCGAGGTTTGCAATCGTTCCCAATCTTGGGCAGGTGATTGAGGGTAAAATGTATGGAGGTTCCATTTAATTATACATATTGTTTCTGGTTTTAATTGTGCTAATAGAGGAAATGAACTGATGTTTGTTGAGGGGGAAACAAACAAATGAATGAATATGTGGCACTGTGTGAGGGATAAATCTTATATAGCAAGCAAACAAGGGGCTTCAGCCTTTTGTTTTTCTTAACATCAGTATTTTTTGCTTGTTTTGAGAGTGAGTGGGTGAGCCAGGAAGAGCACTAAATTCCCCCACAGGTGAATCATAGTCCATGTAGGTCGTAGCTCACGCCATTGCAGGTGAATCGACGCGGCTTCGGTGACAGAGGGGTTAAATGCCACACAGACAGGAGATCAGACAGGCTGCTGTTAGGGGCTGCAGAGGGGTGGATGAAAGCCAACTCTCTGTCCTCCTCCAGTACAAACTGATGCTGTGGAATTAGCCCCCAGGGGCAGGAACTGGGGCATGTCGAGGCAGCCGACGCCCCTGTGAAAAGGAGTGCAAGAGAAAATGCTCTGAGAAATGAGCGAATTGAGGAAAATGTCAGACACGCACACACATAACAAAGTTAACCGAATTGAATGCGACTGTGTGATGTGCGTTTGCTTTGATATCTCGGTGTGGCTAAAGAGCGGCCTTCTGCTCTCTCATGCCCTGCCTTTGTGCCTTTGGGTCTTCACTCTGTCTTCATCTCCCTCCCTCTGTTTCTCTCTCTCTCTCTCTCTCTCTCTCTCTCTCTCTCTCTCTCTCTCTGCAACAGATATTGACGAGTGTGGTGCTTCGGCCCAGCCATGTAGCCTGGGATTCAACTGCATCAACACTGTGGGATCCTACATCTGCCAGAGGAAGATAATATGTAGCCGCGGCTATCACGCCAGTCCTGACGGATCCAGATGCGTTGGTATGATTTGTAGTTGTCACACATGAAGGATGCGTAACGGTTTTGATACACAGACTTGAAGACGTAGGTGTGATTGAAGTAAGAGCATCATTTTTTGTTTTTTTTCCAGTGCAGCAGAGAATAAATCATATTACTTCACACATGAAGGAGAGTCAACAAAACATGAATTCATTCATGAAGTGGTGGCAGCTGAATGTCATCATTCTCATTTCCATCTTTTCTTTCCATTCATGTGTGTCTCGTAGATGTGGACGAGTGTCAGGGCAGTCTGCATCGATGTGGAGAGGGCCAGCTGTGCCACAATCTACCCGGTTCCTATCGTTGTGAATGCCAGACGGGCTATCAGTATGACTCATTCAGGAGGATGTGTGTAGGTAGGTTGGACATTTAAATGCACCGTCATGCAGAAGAAGCACATTAATGCAAATGGAAGTTTTTTTTAGAGAGAGTAAAAGCGGTGCTTTAAATATTTTGCCCTTACTCCCCTGCTCGTTCTGTTCTCCCTCCTCTCCGCCCTCCATCACTTGTGCACACCTTTCACACTACTTTACAGCCACCCCTCGTCTTCGCCTGCCCACTCTGGCAGCTCCTGTTTATTATTCTGCAGTAGAGCTGCTGCCGTTACCCAGGCTCTGCTGCTGGCTCCTGCGGCAGCCACCGGGCCGATCATGTCTCCTGCAGCAGAGGACTCCGTCCCTGGCCCCCGCTGCTCCCACTGTTTTGTGATTCACTGTGTTGTGACTCTGATAATAATGGACTCCGCTCAAGTGTTTAGACTATCAGCAGGCAGCTGGCCCGCCTCACACCGCACTCTCTCGTTTGACACGTGCCCACGACACACACACGGGCGCGCAAACACACAAATGCAGTACACACTTGCAGAGGTATGATGACGCTGCTTCTTCCTCTCAGATGTAAATGAGTGCTGGCGCTACCCGGGCCGCCTGTGTGCCCAGACCTGCGAGAACACCCCGGGCTCCTTTGAGTGCTCGTGTACCTCTGGCTTCCGCTTATCCGGCGATGGCAAGAACTGTGAAGGTGTGTGTGTGTGCTTATCAGCGTCCGCCTGCCTGAGTGTGTGCGTCCGTGTATGTACGTGTCGGTGCATGTGGTTGTATGTTTTTTGTGAACGTGCGAGTGAAAATATGTGTGTATGAACGTGCTTTGTTGGTGTGCAAAGCTTTTGTGTACGTGCAGGAACAGTGCAGATTCCTAGATACATGTTGCTGAGGAGGGATGGCGGTGATGGGTGTCAGTGTTACATCTACATCATGCCGTGCCTTCAAGCGCAAACCAGTGAAAAAAACATAATTGGCTTCATAACAACATCGTGTTTATATGTTAGGATGGAAACATTGGAAATCCTTTGATCAAACGAATTATGACAGTAATGAGCTCCAACCTCTAATCTCTCCAGACGTGAATGAGTGTTTGGCCAGCCCATGCAGTCAGGAGTGTGCCAACATCTATGGTTCCTACCAGTGCTACTGCAGACAGGGCTACCACCTCAGGGAGGACGGGCACACCTGTGAAGGTGGGGCACGCTAGGACACATCACTAATGTACATGTTAGCTTATGAATCAGTTTCACGTGACTTACTTCCTCCTTGTCGTCCGTCCAGACATGGACGAGTGCTCCCAGAGCATCGGCCATCTATGCACCTACAAGTGTGTGAATGTTCCTGGCAGTTACCAGTGTGCTTGTCCCGAATATGGATACACCATGTCTCCAAACGGACACTCTTGCAGAGGTGAATACCAACCCTTAAAAAAAAAAAGAAAACAATGCATGCACTCGCTGTTATGTAGCTGCTTCATTACAAGTGAACCATATTGCGTTCTGCTTTGAAACTCAGCTCCAGCACGCAGGTGTCAGAGCACAACAATACTATTTGCACGTGGGAGGGATAGCCAAAGTGGCTGTTTACACCCGGGTGTGTATACAGCATGGCAGAGACAAGCACGCAGGTGTCCGTAGCCAACAATGTTGTCGGCGCCCGGGCACACATGTTTAGTTTTCTTAAACTCAACCAAACTGTGACTCGAAAATGGTAAATAATAATAATAAAAAAACTGAAAATAATAAAAACTAGACTTCTCACAGGAGTCAAACACCAATATCCTGAGTGATCGTCTTGAGTCTGTCCCATTCATCCACCACAACAGTTGTCGTACACAAGCTTTGTTGCTATTTATACTATACTATGACTTTTACTACAACTACTACTACTGAATCTTAAAGCCTTTCGGCTACCTAACTATTGCTAACTTAATTGTCATATTCAAATAGGCCGGGCGCAAATAGCTGCTGTGTGACTATTCTCACCCCGGTTCAAATACACTCCGGATTCTCAAAAGCACCCATTTAACTCTTCACAGAGTGTATAGTGATGGTTGTGCTCAGATAAATCTAATTGGTACTTTTACAGAGGCTCAGTAATTACACGGACTGTAAAATTTTATTGGCCTAGAAATATTGTTTTGCTAATTTCATTTTTCTTCTTCCTTGAGCAGTCCCCCCCCCCCCCCCACGAGGACTAGTTCTTGTCTTACATGTTTCCGCAATGAGGCTTTTCCTCAAAAGTTCAACTGTGCCGTGACTAACACGCCTCTCCTCGTCTCCAGGCAGTAAACCAGCCCTTGTGCATTAACTGTGTGCTTTAGATATCGACGAGTGTGCCACGGGGGCCCAGAACTGCTCTCTAGCTGAGACCTGCTACAACATCCAAGGAGGGTACCGCTGCATCTCTCTCGACTGTCCACCCAACTACCGCAAAGTGTCCGACACGTAAGCGATTAAGTCAGTTAGAAATCCATTCCAGTGATCAATGTGATACCTCACTGATCTTTCATGGGTTTGATAGTCTGTTATGTTTGTATGATGCATATGAAGGAGGATATTTCTAAGAGGTAAGGAAGTAAAATCACAAGAGAAATCAGTTTATAGTAGATCAGGACAGTCAGCATTAGATGGCATCAATCAGTTTAACTGATATCACGCACAAGCTCATGTACAATAGTACTTTTTATTACTAAATGCAAATTATTATTACTAATCAATATCATTGCTCATGTACAATATTACTTTTCTAGATAGTTTACTTATTTAACTATATGCATCTTTTGTTGTTATTCTAGTAGGCACTGGTTTTCTTATGCACTTTATATTTGTTACTTTTATTTTTTATGTTGTCATTTTTGAGAAATCTTTGCTACAAGTATTTCCTTCACAATAAATAAAGGTCTATCTCTCTTAATTTTTGCGGGATCAGCTTAATTCATGTACATTCTTCTTTTTGGAGATTATTTTTGATTTGATGATGACCCCATCATATTATCTTATGACCCCATAAGATAATAAATCATGTACTTTGAATTGCCTTGTTGTTTAAAACGTGCCCTCCAAATAAAGTTGCCTGGCCATCCTTTCGTCCGCTGTAGGCGCTGTGAGCGGATCAGCTGTCCCAACTACCTGGAGTGTCAAAACTCCCCTCTGAGGATCACCTACTACTACATCAGCTTCCAGTCCAACATCGTCATCCCCGCTCAGATCTTCCGCATCGGACCCTCCCCCGCCTACTCGGGAGACAACGTCATCGTCAGCATCACGCAGGGAAACGAGGAGAACTACTTCGGCACCCGGAAGCTGAACGCCTACACGGGCGCCGTGTACTTAAATCGACAGGTTGAGGGCCCGCGGGATTTCTCAGTTAACGTGGAGATGAAGCTTTGGAGACAGGGGACGTTTACCACTTTCCAGGCCAAGATCTTCGTCTTCATCACGGCCAACTCACTCTAACAGTTGGAGATGTGCTATGGTCACTAAGGACCTTTTCCTATCACTATTTAACGTCATAAAGTACACCACTGTCTGCCGTGATTGGTTTGAGCAGTTACTCTCTCCTCCAGTTGAAGTTAATATCCAAACATTGCTGTTAGAGTAGTGGAATATTCAGAAAGGAACTGCTTTACATCAGTGTCTGCTTTCACCGCAATTGCATAAAAAAGTCTGTAATTATCTTTTTTTTTTTCTTTATTTCTCACTTGAATTGCTATTGTGCATGTCATTCATTTCCAAAACACATTCCATACTCTCAAAAAGCCATTACAATCTGAATCCCAAATAATAACATTAGCTTAAAGATGAGAGACTTGTCTCCCAGATTTCTGCTCACATTCTGCTCTGTGGTGAAAACAGAAGAAATTGTTTTGAAAGAGTTTCCACGACAGTGCCGCAACGACTATGTCTCTTTGCTTTCCCCCTGCGCTGCTTTTTGTTTTGTTTTGTCTTCGAAGTATTCTATATTATATAATTTGACTCTATATGGTGTATTTTTGTATCCCTGTAATCAGACACATTATAAATGGATGTATTATATTTCTTATGCTAGATTTACAAGTTGCAAAGTATTTTAGTAAAACAATAAAAAACACCAATGTGATTTGGTGAGTATTGACTACTTTTATTTATAAGGAGGAATATTATTTGTAATTCTCAATGGACAAATTTATACTCTCTGATTATATGCAGCTTATATATGCTGTAGTGAACATTACTCCTCTGTGAAGTTGTTAAAATATATAATCTACTCTTGTTGGGGCATGTCACACAGTAGATATCCATGCCTATTTACATACCTGTTCACACCTTGCTAGTGAACCCACCACGAGCGCCATCCATCAACACAAGGCTGCTTGACGCTCGCACATTTACGACGGCTAATAAAAGCAATGATCGTGTTTGATATCTTAAGTTGAAATGATTACAGTCCTCTTGTATGTTTGTGTAACATATTGTTGGCTCCAGCAACTCCATCCCCCTGCAGATTGTAACATGTGAAGAGTTACACTCCCACCTACAGGATGAAAGCAGATCTACACCCTAGTGTTTTGGCTTCCTCCCAAAGAACTTATACAACAGAAAAAGTCTTAAAAAACAGAGAAAGGTGCACCGAATTATTATTAATAGTGAAGAAATTTGAGCCAGTTGAAGCATAAATAATTTAAAGTGTGATTTTCTTTTTAATATGCTCTAATATGTTCTTCTTTAAGCTATGAGGTGATCTTCTGCCCCCTTCTCGGAGTTCAGTGAACCTCCCAGACCTCCTGTAATCATAGGAAAGGGTGTGCGTGTCTCTGTGACAGCTGTATTAATGCGTGCTGCACATCCCAACAGAGCTGCTCGCCAGTTTGCTGGTCTCCCAGATGAGTTATACTGTCAAAGGTCACTCCAACAAAAGAAACTGATTTCTGTGATTTTCTGCCCTAATTTCAGTCCCTTACTCCTCAGTTGGTGAAAACGATAATAGCCGGTTACTCCCAACAACAAGGAAACATTCAATACTTTCTCAGTCTTCGAGTCTAAGACGTTCCTCCCGACATAACTCATAATAATAGCTGTGTGTGTGTGTGTGTGTGTGTGTGTGTGTGTGTGTGTGTGTGTGACTGGCTCAAGCTTTCAAACACACCCAGTGAGTGAGATGCACTCTTGGTATGCACAGAACATAACGAGCCCTAGAGCTGTGATTGATGTCTCTTTCCCCTAATTAGCTTTATCTGCTCTTCAAGATTAGGTGGTGCTGTGTTTCAGGGACAGTGAATCACGCATCCCAGACAGGGGAAGATACACACATCTATTATGGGTTGAGGGACACTGACAGGAAGTTTTGAAATGTCCTGGACAAATGAAGAAGGGCTGTAAGAGAGTTATAGGACTGGATCGTTACAGAAGAGACTGTACTCACTTTGTTAAAGCTCACTAGGCCTGCAAAGATATCTACTATAACTATAACATCTTGAGTTTGTTTAATTAGACATAGGCCTTTAATGATGTGATGCGGCAGAATTTCTGCGTCAAAGTCATTGGTTGCAGGGGACGTGACGGACGCTCTGGGGAAATCTGGGTTAAGATAAAGAGTGGGGAATACTTTCCCTTCAGTCAGAAGTAAATGATGACATGCCCTTAAGCAAGACACCGTCCACATTGGAGATGTTTTTTAGCTGAAACCCAGTGCCCATTAAAAACCACCCAGGACTGGGTTGGTTTGAGGGTTAGTCTTGTACACCGGTGTTAAGACTTGAACTTGTTCACTGGATCCAAATATATTATTAAATAACCCAGTAATATGAAAAGAAACTTGGTGAAAACTGGATGAAGTTAACCCATTGTGTCAGACCCAAACTGGTTTCCTTTTAACCCAGAGATGCTCATTACAATCCTGTACCGGTGGCCCATTTTCCTTGGGGTTCGAGTCTGAGATGTAAGAGCACATATTTTGAAAAACACACTTAAAATTGTGCTTTCTGTCAATCTGTGCTGAATCAAAAAAAGGAAATGGTGATGATAATGATGACGAAGATGTAAAAAATAGCTAATAAATACACTGCAATCTACTGTACAAGCGACTGTACAGCATTTATCAGGGTGGAGGTCGGAGCAAAGGCAGGGGGGAGGGGGTGATGTGAGGGGTGTGTGTGTGTGTGTGGGGGGGGGGGGGGGGGGGGGGGGGGGG
>NW_022280035.1:2382849-2420352 GCF_004355925.1 Anarrhichthys ocellatus | reverse complement strand
GGGGGGGGGGGGGTACAGACACACTTGTCTTTGATAGCTCAGGTGGTCATCACCTGAGGGGAAACCGAGCGTTAATGGGCATTCTCAGCAGCAGACAAGCACAGGCTAGCGCTCCCTCTTCCCTGCCTGCCATAAACAGGGGGAAGTATGCATCACTAGATTGGGCTGAGGCCGACTACCTGCAGTCAAGCCCACTTCTTACAGTAGCGAGCAGACTCAACCTCCCGGACTCCCGCTGCTCCTTGTGATTGGCTGGGTCAGATGTGGGTCTTGAAGCACAGCCTGTGTGATTGGTCAATTTGCGTCCCTGCACCGCAGATAAGAGTTATTCCTGTAGATTATGTTATGTGTCAACATTTCTATTATAAGCAATTATATTGACAGTGGAACTGTGATGATTGATCGTTGCCTGAACTGCTCGATTACATCAGGAGACAACAGAGTTGCCTCTGAGAGCTCGGTCTGCGAAAAGTAAACAATAGATGAGTTTATCAAAAGGTTATGCGGCAAATATGATTTCCATGGTTTGGGTCACATCAGTGTGGCCTGAGAATGAAAAGGCACAGGGCGAGCTCAGAGAAAACATCTGCTAAAGTTAAACTTAAGGATAGAAAAGAACAGACTTCAAGTTTGTCTTAACTCCTTCAGAAAAGAAAGAAAGAGCTGAGAAATGCAGACAGAAAGACAACGAGAGAGGAATTTGCCTGAGAGGTGAATGAAGGAAGGTATGTGAGGTTGCCTGTCACGTTGAGGTGCCTGATAACTCTGACTAGGTGTCATCTTATCACACTTCAGCAGATATTGCACCACATCCCTAATATTCCACCTTTTGGAATGGAATCGATCAAGCCGAATGCAGAGAAAAATCTAACCGATCCTTTAAAAAATGACTTTTTTGCCTCCAGTCTGACCCGTGAGGCGACCAGAGGGAAGTTAGATCCAGGTTAAAGATTTAGCCCCGAGGGCAGATGCAGAGGAAAGGTAAGCTCATCCCTGCAGGATCGTATCGACCTGAGGCGAAGCTCTTCTCCAAAGGCTCCCTGGGTGGGAAGATTTACTGGAGTCCTAATCACAGGTCGACACCTTGGAAACAGTTTCTCTGACCAATGGGAGAGGAGCCGCAGACGATGCTTTGCCTTGTTAACTGCCACTCTGACAGAATGTAATGCCAGACATCTTCGGCATGTGTGACTTTTGACACCACAAACCGTGTTATTTACTTTCTGGTTGTACTGTATGAACTCGGCATACGGGTGCATTTGTGGGGCTGTATAGTAAGAAATGTGTCTGTAAAGTGTAAAATTATATATTTAAAAAAAGGTTCTCGGTGTGTAGACATGCTGTTAGTTTTGGATGGATGTGTAGCTGTTTTAAGATATGCCTGACAACCCACTTCAATGGAAGTGAATATAAATCAGTTCGTGGTGCTAACGGCATTGGACAATAAGCCTTATTTTGCTGTTTCTTTAAATGTAATATATTCCTTTTCCACGGTTAGGTCACATGATGACAGCTGAGCTAAACTCCACTGAGGGAGATGTTCAAAGAAGAGCTTTAGACTTAATTTTCTAGCTTTACATTTTTAAATGTTGCAGTGCAATATCTAAAATGCTGGGTAAATAAAAGCAAGCTTAAGTTAAGTTTGATAAACACATGTGAGAAATGTGTTTTCTACGCTGGTGGCAGTGGCAGAAATGTCAGCAGGTCTACAAACTTGGTCCAGATTATATATTATATATAAGAAGCTGACGTAGTCACCATGACAGGTGCAAATATTACCTCCATCACATCAGCATCTAAGCATTATCAATGTAAGCATGTTAGCATTATTGTTAGCCTGTTAGCATGCTGTTGTTAGCATTTAGCTAGGCTAGCTAGCGTGGCTGCAGACTCTTAGCCTTGTTTTGGGTGAACGATTAAACAACCAGCTGTTTGGCACCAGGGATACATGCATGTAGGCTATTTAAACTAATACAATCCAGTTTAACAATCAGACAATGGTGTATTGATGAGGACAGAACTAGAAAATAAGCATTGTAGAGTTTATACAGGGCGTGCACTTGAGTTCAAACTGATATTTAACCAGAGTTTACTAAATCATTGGTGCCATATTTCAGTCCTCAGCATCTAGACATCATAATTAAATTTGCCTCTTTGATGATGATGATGTTGATGAAGATGATAATGCATCAGTAGACAAGAGTATATCGGTAGATCATCTGTAATCCGAACCGTTTGTGTTTATCTAACCCTACCACCAATCCCTTGAGTTGTGATCAAAAAAGAAGGGCCTCCCCAATTTAAGTGGCGAAATTTCACAATATTCAGCAAATGAATTTGCAAGATGCAACAGGTACTGTGCTGCTTTCATGACTGTCTGCATACCGATGTGACCGCAGTCTAACTATTACTCTCTTTATCTCTGGCCCCTCCGGCACCAGGGTAGAAAAACCCTGTGTTCTCTTTCCAAAAAAACTCTTCTTTAAAACTTCTGTGGGATGTGTACATTTGTTTGTGTTCACCCCTTCAGCAAAGTCAGGTCTGTCATTTATATAGAAAGCAAAGTGAGAAGAGGATTCTGGGAGATTGTATTCTGCCTATTCTTAAATTATTAGATATGAAACCGTACAGTATATCTACTCAACACAACACTCAGCTGTGTTCTCCTGCCCCACCACCTCAACGCTGGCTGTGTTTTGTTAGATTGATGTCAGTGTGTTTATCTGGTGTGAATCCTGTTGAATGAGGCGGTGAGCAGTTTCTTTTTGACTGACAGCTGCTCAATATTCTTACTCACAAACACAAGCAGCAATCAGCATAAATCATGTCATTCTCTGCACTTTATACGCTTCAAGAACTATTTTATTGTTTTTAATGACAGGTTGATTTGTTGTTATTTCTGTCTAATTGTCTAACTTGTTGTCACTGATGCACACGCTTATGACTCACAAGCAACACGCCCAGATAATGGTCTTGTTGCAGTGGGAAATTTCCCCAACTCTTCACAATAACTTGCGGGTAGCCTAGGGAACTCTAAGGATGCCCGCTTGCACTCAAGGTGTTTGAGATATTTCCAGATCCAGTTGATTCTGGAGAACAACTTCACCTGACATAGAGCCATTTTTCTGGCTGACAGAAGGGGAAAAAAAGCACCAGTGGAAAGTCTTATCATGTTGACACAGTGTCACTGCAAAGGTATGACAGAGAATGAGTTCTGAGTCCTGTCAGTTCTGTTTTCCTCTCTGACACAGAGAGGACAATTATATCAGACACTGTTTGTGTGTGGCAATGAAATTAGTTCATCGCTCTGTTTACCCATGTTGCAAAAATGGCGCTTTAGCTTTGGTTTTATTCGGCCAGGTTTTGAGATTATCTGTTTTCTGCCTCGATATAGTGCAAATACACATGCATATATGCATAGGGTGCCCTGTGGATTATTTTATTATTATACTATAGTAACAGGGACACCGTTTCTGTCCGTCCGTCAGGTCCGTTCTTGTGAAGGCCTTAAGGCAGTGGTCACCAACCTTTTTAAGCCCAAGATCCCTGATGACAGGCAAGATCTAACTATTGAGGCGTTGAGAGAAAAAGACTGTCCAGACTGTACTTACAACTTGAGGCTTTTTATTTGGCCTAATTGTAATTGAATGAAATCAAACACTTTGGTCCAGCTTTCAAATTGATGTGACCAAGAACACACTAAATTACTTAATTTCAGTGCAACATAAAAAGGAAATTATTTGTTAACCGCACACAATATGAACAAGAAAAAACACATTTGCAATGAGCAGGCTGGATGAACTACCAATATTAACTGTTGTATTTATCAACTGAAGTTACAACACAACACTGACAAAATTCTCAGTCAGTGCAACGAATGTAAGTAAGGACACATCTACATTCTGCAACACTATCTGCTCGCTTTGACATGATTTTAATCAGTGTGAAGTTGCTTTCGCGTTGCCTGTGGAGTCTGTCGATTGTGCACACGTCTCTTCAGTCACATGCCCTTATAAGGAGCTGGCGGGGCGTTTCTGTATGCAAATCCAGGTGCACGAGAACGCGCGTTCAATTTATTAAGAATCCTCATTCGGGGAGCACAGCTGAGAACACTTCGGCTGGGTAAGAACCCATTTTCAGGCGTTCATGAATCAGGCGGAGATCTTTTCTGATGTTGGTCTTCCGAAGTCCGGAAGAAAACATTTCAGAAGACACTTCAGAAAATGTTCGAGAATGAGGCCCAATGTGTTTCTGAATTTATTTTTATTTTATTTTGGAGAGCGACAGGGAAAGTCTCCGAGATCGACCGACGGGTTGGCGACCACTGCCTTAAGGGAATGTCCTCAAATAGAGTGCTGAAGGGATGAGTCCTTAAACCTGGTAATGAGTTAGCATGACAGTTAGCATTAGAGTTTATTTTCTGCAATAATCCAAAAGCCAACAGCAAAATCTCATTGGCTTTTTGTAAAGGGAACCGGTGCGATGCTGACTTCCAGGGTTGGTCTGCAGAAATACGTCATCCCTGCAGCACTCTATTTGGCAGTTGGAGGTTATTTCAAGTTGGAGGTCAAAGGTCACTGTGACCTCCTAAAATACGTAACTCAAGAAGTCATATGCTAATTATGACAATTTCACACAAATGGTATAGAACGATGAAGTGATGAAATTTTGGACAGACATGGATGTAAACTGCAACATGACCAGTGAGCGGTAATTCTAGTTAAAATATATTTTTCATTTCCATTGTACTGAGGAGGCGGCAAAGAACTTGCTAACCTTGGCAGAACACTGTCAGCATGGCTGGTTACCATTTTAGGAAAATGCACTGTATGTTAAAGTCACAATCCTTTTTATCTCCACCACCTGCCACGTAACTCACAGTTACAGGTGTTGCTTTCTCACAGCTTTGGCAGACCCACCATCCACCTGACACATCTGACCTCGCACACACCCATAAATGGTCATTCAAGTGCACAGCTGAGCCACAGACAGCAAACAGCCAAACGAAGATGAAGACTTCCTCTGTGTTCTTACTGGTACTGATATTCTGCCATCATTGCAGAGCTCAGACACAGAGTAGCGACGATGACACGGCTCAGACACAGAGGGCCGGGACTGAAGCTAATGGAGGTGAACAAGAGCTGGTGCATCAGACTGACGTCTGGGTTGAACTGAGGAATCTGAGAGACATGGTGGTGGAGCAGAAAGTAGAGCTGAGGTACCTGACGGCCAGAGTAACAGCTGCTGAGAGCATAGTGGAGGCCTTGGAGATAAAGAATACAGGTACACTGTAATAAAGGACTCACTTTATAACAAAATGGATGTAGCTGAGCTTACATGAGCAGTCTTGTTGCAGCCATGGAGGCCAGGATGACGGCTGCTGAGAGCTTGGCAGAGGAACTGCAGATGGAGAATGACGGTAAACACATTGCAGCCAAACATAACTGAGATATTTTCGTTTTGTTCCATGTTTCCACTTTTCTGTCACATTTCTTCTGTCACTTTAGTTCAAGCTGCAGAGCTTGCAGTCGTCCAGCAGAAGCTCAGCACTCTGCAGCGACGACTGACAGTTGTTGAACACCACGTGGAGGAGGTGGAGAAACAGCAGGAAGGTAAACACCAGACGGAGCGCCTTTTGGCCTGAGGCGGTGTTTTGTAATTGTCGATAATGAGAGTGACGCGTTTTGCACACTGTTTTTGCGTTAAGTTTGTTAGCACTCATTCGCTGGTTTTCATGCAACAACAAAAGAAGAAGCAACAAACTGCAAAACGCTCTCTCTCTGATCAGGCCCTAAAGATTAGGAGCATTTCTATTGCCTCTCACCGGCTCTCAACATGGCGACGGCTGAGCCAGCGTCTCGCAGCTAATGCTGCTATTAGCCCCAACAGTACAAACAAAGGCTAAAGTACTGACGGACCTAACGGCGTTCACCTGAGGGGGAACCAGAGGGTTGGTGCTCAATTCCACGACAACGCCGTTGGTCGGGACGGCATTATCAGCTGCAACAGTTACATGACAGCAGCGCAGAGAAGCAGCCATCTGCTAACCAGTAGTGCACGCTCACATGCACAAACATGCACTAACAGCACGCACAAGAAGAAGCTCAGATTAAAACACACACAGAGGAAGAGGGACTTTTCGGCTCAGGTAGACATCACATACATTATTTGTTTGCTGCCATATTAAAGCTTTGACTATCACATTTAGCACCTTTAAGGGTTCATGATTTGTGTGATGATTTGTGTGCACATGGTCATGAATGTTTGTCATGATTTCAGGACAAGATGCTGCACTGCAGGAACTTCAGAATTCCAATAAAGGTAAATGTTTGTGCTTTGTGCATGTGTGAGTATATGTGTACAGGAAGAAGGTGACATACAGTAATTCAGAATTGATTGTGTGTTCTTTAACTTTGCCACAGTGGGGAAAGTGGCTTTTTCTGCCTCCCTTCTGACATCTGGTGAAGGTAACACTGGCAGCTCAGAGTATGTTCCACTCACCTTCAAAAATGTCTTCACCAACATTGGAAACCACTACGACCCAAACACAGGTAGTCTGATCGTGTTCCTTTGGCCACTTGGTTTCATTCTTCACTTCTACCAGTTGTGACTGTTCTTTTCTGCCTGTGTTTTAGGTTACTTCACTGCACCCGTGAGAGGAGTGTATTACTTCAGATTTACTGGCCATGTAGCACACACTGATCGTAGTATGATTATGAGACTTGTAAAGAACGGACGTTTCATGGTCACGGCTGCTGACCGTAGCACCACATCCACAGATCTTGAGGACAATGCATCCAATGGCATAGCGTTGCAGTTAGAAGTGGGGGATGCTGTTTCAGTACAAATTAATGGAAGTGTTTGGGATGACCAGTACCACAGAACAACATTTAGTGGCTTTCTGCTCTTTCCTTTCTAAGATATTCCAATAGAGTGCTGCAGGAATGAGTCCTAAAACCGGGAATGAGTCAGCAATTTTGCCCTTTTTATTCCCTCGTCTCGAAGTCAATGGATTTTTTGAATGAGTTTTTGGTTAGACGCCTGAAATAAGGTCTCTGGTTAGCTTAATGGTTGAGCTTAGCATTTTGTATCTATGTTACATATTTTGTCAGTAAATATCCCACTCGTGAAAAGTGAGACTAAACATCATCACGCTGACTTGTCCGCCTTTAGCTTCGTTGTGGTGACGCTGAAGTCATGCGACCGTGATGTAGTTTGTTAGATTCACGCTTAAAAACTCTAAAAAGTGGTGTTTATTATCTTCCTGAACTAGAACATGTAAGCATCATGAATGTTTGTTTGCCACAGAGTTTATTTTCTGCAATAATCCAAAATCCCATTGGCTTTTTGTCGAGTGAACCAGTGTGATTCTAACTTCCAGGTTGATCTAAAATGCGTCATCCCTGCAGCACTCTACTGCTAACATGAGAGCTATACATGCAGAGGCCAATTTAACTAATGGCTGCAAATTTATTCAAAACACAAAAACTGCATTTTCTGTAACTTTTTGTACCATAAAACAAAGTTTATAAGTTTATGAAAATAAAAACAACTAAATTAAAGCTTTTATTCACCTCCACATCTGACTCTTCTCATTTTTTTTCAATCTTCTACTGTTTTTTCCCCATTTTAATAAAACACCTACGACTCCAAAAAAAAAGGACAATGATGAATAGGTCGTTTCTAAGTCATTTGAATATGTTTTAAGACGTGTAAAATACTGTAATTGGAATTATATTTTCTGTCTGATATGGTTTTTCCACAAAAAAAGGTATAATTACTTTGGTAAAAATAAGAAAGATCCTGAATCTATGAATATGTAGAATTTGTTCACTTTAAAGTTTGACTGCTGCATAGTGTCCTATTTCACTGAAAACTCCATTTTCAGTATGTGTGCATTAGAGGCTTGAAGTTTCACACTTGTGTAAATTACATACTGGACTGTGATTGGCGTCCAAAGACGTTTTGGTTACAGGTACATGTCTTCACCTTCAGATGTGAGGGGAGCACAGTAGATTAATGTAAGATGAAACTCTACACCTACGTCATTCTGCAAGCTGAAGGCCAAAATCCAAGTGGTGTAACAAAACTAAAAACACCTTATTTAATGGAAATTTTAACTAAAATACAAAGTACATTATTGCATGATTCTCAATTAAGCTAAGAGGCTCTCACACTCAAATCCATGCACATGAAATACTTTAGGCCTATGTACATAACTACAGTACATCTTTACCTTTTATGCAAGTACGGATGCTACTGTAGAGGTAACACACTTTATTAGTATTTTTTAAACATAGTCTTCAAACAAAGACCCACTTTGGATAAGGTGGACGCATTACATTATGAAACAAAACGGGGAGAAAAAAACAAAACTCAAGAAATTCCTCAGATAAAAGTGGAAGAAAATGACAACCCATGAATGTGATCATTGTTTCCTTTCCTTTGGTGTTTCACATCATAAACCCCCCGGAATGCAGCTGCATCAGAGTTTGAGCTTTGACTAAATCCATTCAGACTCTTTGTTGTGCAGTCATTCAGATCGCACAGGTACACACACACACCCACACACACGCACACACACACACACACGCACACACACACTTACACAACACCACACCTCAGTTATCGGTCATCTACTATGGTTCTGATAACCCTGATCAACCCACAACAGAGCCATGCTAGCTACACCTCCATTCAGTGTGATTTATTTCTCTCTTTCTTTTGCTGCCCTCTACTTTCCCTGTTATTTCCCACAATGCACTGCAAGAAGACTATCAGCCACGATCGATCTACGAGCTATCAGATGCCCTCACGGTAAAATTTCACACCCTTACAGGCAGATACAACAGTGACACACTGCGGGTAAGATAAATTTCATATCTACTGTACCACGTTTGTTGGCTGTCTAAACAGATTCTGCATTCACGTGTAGAACCTGGAAGCAACGGGACAAGATTTTGGCATCGGAAGAGTTCTGGTTATCGTTTGTAGTCCGAGTATGTGTTGACCAATCACGTTCGAGCAGGCTTTGGTTGAATGCAGGTGGAGAGCAACAGAGGCGGAACACATCATCCAAAATTCAATCTGGGAAACCAACGGCCATCGTCTGACACTTTTTATTAGTTTAAAATTAGTAAACTGGCTACTTTTGAAATAATCCGGTCGTACACGTCGTGTCTCAACTCCAACTCTGGTCTCGTATCTCAAGTTGGTAATCGTACTGTAAAAAATGAGCAGCGCACAGGAAAAGGAATTCTTGGCCCACTGAGTATAGTCTCCTTGCCCCCAGAGGCTTATCCCTCGTCAGAATTGGTTCCGAGATTGATGGATTTAAAGAGAGGATACAGCGTTGGAGGAGGGCTCCCATTCATTGTTATGAAAACACTCACGTTTTCTTGAATCCCACCTCCCAGCCTTTGGTCCAGCCTTGTTCTCTGGCTCTTGGTTATTTAAATGTTAGTTTTGCGAAGTTTTTTCACACACAAAAAAGTGTATCCGCTGAGTTACAGACGTCCAATGTAAGTCTATGGGGAAAGAAATTATCTCTTTTTTTGGCTCCATGGCATCATGTGACAGACCCAGAAATTGTATTTCCACTGTTTGACCACTATGTCGAATTTGCTTCAAAGCCCGGCGGTGTTCCTCAGGGCTCGGTTGAGACTCCTTCCGCTTTCTGTAAGACAAATGGAGGCCAGTAACAAGCGAGGAGCGCTCAAAAGAATAGTTCAGCTGTGTTTATGGAAGGAGCCTGGAGTGCATTGGAGACGCGGCGTCTCCTTTGAATCTGATGAGGAGTTTAGATCAGACCTGCAGCTATATGGTTCAGCTAAGGAGCGCCGTTAGTCTGATCAAACAGCTGCCAATAAAGGACTGCCATATCCTCTAAGCACCCGGGGGGCTGTGTGAAATGAATACAGCTTCACTGGTTTCCCTCTCACAGGCACCTCTTTGGGTTGGAAACATTTTTTCATAATTACATTTAATTCTATGTTGTGTCCCCACAGTGCCACTATTAAGGTTAAGGCTATAAGCTGAGGAAGCTTTTCAAGCTTTGTCGTCGGGGCTTTTGCCCATTTAGAGGTAGCATCATTGATCTGAAAGCACAATGCATCCCTGTTATTTTCAATATTCCTATTATTCCCATGAAGTGTATTTTAATTGTTATGTGTGAGATATTATGAAATCCACCTTTGTTCTGGCATAGTTTAGCAGTTGATGAATCAGATGGCTTGGGAAATGGATCTTAGTTATGAGTCTTTAATGAGAGAGGGTAATCCCAATTTGAAAACCCCCAGTCATTGTTTCATTAAGGTAGTCTTTCATTATTGTTGTTTCTTCTCCCTGTGTGAAGGCTCATTAAAGCTGTGACAGTGCCGGGAAGGCTCCTCTATCTCACTTACAGCGTTCACAAGAGGATCTATTGAACTGTGAATGTTTTGGTTAGAGCTGAGTTCACCACAAAGGGCTGTGTGAAGTATCTCTGATATCATTTTGTGGGCATCTTCTTGGTGGGTCAGGAGTTTTTTTTTTGCAGGTAACACGGACAGAAAAAAAGCAGACAGCAGCAGGCGGACGCGTTCGTGTAGTCGGTGAAAGTGCACCGACACTCTCATGCCTCCACTTGCATTCGTGTGTTCTCCCGCACACAAACACACAACAAGGGAATGACGGTGCTTTTTGACTTTAAAATTAAAGGACAGATTCATTATAGGATTATAAAGTCAGCGCAGAGAAAAGAATCTGCATTTTGTGAGATCAGCATCAAATCTTCACAGATAATAACTAATTATGGGGTAATTTATAATGATAACACTACAGCAATTGCAAAGTAAAAAGCAATATATTGTCCTGTGAAAGGGAGCGAGGACACTTTTATTAGCACATTTCAGGCATGTCTGTTTGCAATCTGTAAATCATTTGTATATTATACCATAAAATATATCTCTGTTCTTGGAAGTGTGCCATAATAGCAGTTGTATGGTACAGTTGTATGCATGTGGGAGCCCCCAGTAGGTGCCATTAGTCTTCTATTCTATTCTCCAAAAACATGTTTGGTGCAGGTTAAGGCCCCAAGGCGAGCTGAGAGTAAATGTGCATTCCTTTCTTCCTTTCTTGATTTAAAAGAGAAGTCTCATCTTTTTTCATGCACTTAGTTGATCTGAGATGAACAGGAGGTATTCCTTGATCAGAATCGTGACTATAAAAAAGGTAGAAGTCACTCTGGAAATGTACCTTTAATGCTGAATCCTTGAAGTTTCAAATGCTCAAGGGAAAGCATGAAAGTAGTGTTGAGAGATGGAAGATAAGAGCTGATTTCAGATGCAGTTTAAGAGCCAGCTCGGACTAGAACATTCATTTGGCAACAAATAAAGCTATGTTTTATATCTTATGCATGACATGTTTGCATAAACAGAATATTGTGCCACAATACAAAAGGTCCTGGCACCAAATGTTCATATCTTCTTCCGCTGCCCTGTTTGAACCGTGTATAGGGCAAGGTGCAGGCAACAAACACACACGCATGCCGAGACTCATGCACAAGCACAGGTATGCACACAGAGGGCAGCTCTGAGCCAACAATTCAGTGGAAATGAAGCCCTGCACCAGTGGCCTGAGTCTGCAGATGCATATCTGCTAAGAACCCTGAAAACGCCTGATTGTACTCAGATTCAAATGCTGAACATTGTAATTGACCAGACAACAGACAGGCTGCACAAGCTTTGAGTCGTATTCCAAATGACATGAAATAAGCTGCATTATTGAGTTCCATACTGGTTTGGTGCACCCATGAAGTACAGTATGAAAGTAGAGCGACATGAAAGGTTGTTGACAAAGCCCACGAGTACGGTTAGTCTGGAGTTCCAAACTCCTCGACCATCACTACACATATTATAGTCTTCGAAAGTGCGAGTTTGTGCAGTAGCTTTATCTAATAATACCGCCTTGAAAGGCATAATGTCAAGTCACTTGAAACAGCCGGGCTCAGCCAGTTTCATTTTCAGACCTGCAGTTGTGCTCAAATCTGGGTCCCTCACTGAAGATAAGGAGAATAAAAGCGGCAGCATTTTACACCTGCAGATGCAGGCGTGCCATTGTCCACCTTCTCCAGGTATAAGGGGACTTACAGCTTCTGCAACTTTGAAAACTTCTGCCACCAACCAGCAAAGTGTGCTACAGCTTCAGTTTTTTGTTTTTTTCATTAAACCTGAAAATATTTTCAAAACCTAAAACAATATTTTTGTTGAATGGAGAATATTTTCAGCCAAACACTGGGAGGACTTCCCACTGCTCTGCCTGTAAAAGCATGTAAGTTAGTCCAGTTGGAAGGGGAGTCTTTGCCAGATTTTATTTGTCCAAATAAAAAGTTAGGCAGTGGAATTGACCCTTCGCTAAGCCCCTCCTCTCAAACGTAGACTGGCCAATCATTGCGTAGCATCGGTGTAGAGTGTTGTTCCTGAATTCTTCTGTATTGATCGCCAGTCTTAAACAGTCTTAAACTGTTTAAACAGTTTTCTGCTGCCGTTTCAGTTTGACATCCTGCATGTATTCCTTCATATGCATACTGTAGAGACCCTGTAAGACTACAATCTGTCGGTTTTACTCTTTTTACATGTTTTTGTGTGAATTGAGCAAAGAAGTTATGACGTGTTAATTAATGGGCAGATTGTTGTATTTTGTTACCTTTGGACAGTTACGTCAGGCACTTTGCATCCGAAAAAAAAGACATGAAAAAGATGACGCAGTCTTATTTACTTTGGCTTGGTGTTTATCTACCTTTATGACATCTTTTTGTTGATCCACAACAGTTGGGTGGCCCTTAAAGGTTCCTAAGAGTCAAAACCTGAATATGCAACTGTGACTATCTTCACAACAGCAACTTCAGCTTTGAAGTTTGTGGAAACATTTCGTTTATTATCTCCTGTTAGACCTCGCTTTTCAAATCAAGCGACCTTGAGGTAAATTCAGGTTGGGTAACAGATCTTTCTCGACTACCCGACAGCTCAGTGAGATGTCTCACCCCTGACACAAGAAGTTCTGTTTGGTCTCATCGAAGAAAGCTCATGCCTGGTGGCTAAATCGTGTTCCAGGTGCAATGCTAAGAAAAACATGCATGTGCATTTTATTCACATACTGTTCACGTTTCATAACGCGACCTTTTCTGATTTTGCACGGCAGTCTATTCAACCAGTCTCAAGCTTCCTTCTTACGTGAGTATTTTTACCTGCAGGGCTGTGTTTTCAGTGTTTTCGCTCTTCCCTGCCTCATTGACTCTAATATGGGCTTCCTGAATGGGTTATCTTCAGACTTGTTCCCACAGGAGCTGATGGCTCAAAATGTTTTCAAAGATGCATGATGAGAATGCAGATCTTTGTGGTCTGAAACAACTGCATTTGTTGTGATTTATCCTACAGAACCCTAATCAAAACTTCAAAGAGAGTTAAATGTAGCAAACATGGAGCAGAGAGGCCCACAAGAAAGTGCAGGACAGCTGTGTTCCTCTCTTCTGTACTTGGTGCAGATTAGACGCCCCGGGGTCCTGAGGCAGTCGCGTTCCCTCCACATCAGATCGCTTATGACCAAAACGTAACCTTCTGTGTCCAGAGACCTTTAGACTTTAAGAGTATCTTGCTTTATAACATTATTATTTAGTGGTCTTTGTTTTTTGTTGTTGTTTCTTGTCTCATGTTATATATTAATGTTTCATCGGTTTTCCTGTTTTATTTTGTAGGTTCACTCCTCATGTGCCATGTTTTGTTTTACTTCCTGTCTTTGTGTGTTTCCCCTCCTCTTTGATTATGCACACCTGACCTCAATTACTCACCTGCCCCTGATTTTGCACCGTTTATGCACACCTTATTATTTTCCCTGTTTCCCGGCCACATTGTCTTTGTTCTACCCCGGTTGCTCTTCGCTTTCCAGCAATTTTAGGGTAAGTGTTTCTAAGTATAAGGTTTTTTGATTTAGCCTATACTCTCTGTCTGGGTGTATTGCTCTACTTGGACTGATTACCTGAGTGTGACCACCTGCTTGAAACTTACCTTGTGCCCTGTGCCCTGAGTGTCTGTTCAACCCAGAACCATTACCTAAAAGCTTCTGGAGCCAGCAGAATTGTTATAGAAATCAAAGTTAGACTGACTCCAGATGGTGGCAATGGACCGTGATAAAGCAAGATTGTGAAGCTTACAATGTTGCATGGAAAACAAACTAACTTCAAAATAAATCCATAACACTTTGGAACACAAACACTGGTTTCAAACACCTGGTTGAAAGTCCTGTGTTCATTTGACCCAACAACCTCCCCTGCCAGCCACCCTGTGTGTGTTTGTTTTTTTTTCTCGATCTTTATACTACGTCGTCGCACTCCCAGCGTCTAAAAATAACGCGGAGGAGTTTAGATCGTAGTTACTCGAAAGCCTCCTGCGTCTCGTCCATGCACTAAAGGGGGCCCTGTGAGTCGGCATCAGATGACGAGGGGCGTGACAAAGCACTGGTATTTTGTTCCTTGGGAATGACGACGGACTGCGCACACACATTCACAGTCCCAACAAGATGAACTGTGATCCCTTGACCTTTTCATTTCGCACGATCATCATGGTCAAAATGATCCTTTGTACAACACTTGGGCAGCATACCTGTAAAACAAGACATTCCCATCAGCCTGAGCTGTGCTTTGTGTTGAGAGTTAATTAGAACAATATAAACACGCTAAACTAAGATGGTGAACACTGTAAACATTAACATGCTAGCATCGTGACGTTAGCATTCGGCTCACTGCGCTGCTGTGCCCGAACACAGACATGGCCGTAGACGCTTAGTCTTGTTCACTGCATCCTTCACATAAACATCGTTTTGTGTCTTTGAAAGACTGAACTAATTGATCTGCACTCATCTATTTGTGGTCAAAAGCATTGGAGGCGTGGCTTCACACCTGATGAACCTCATCAGTTGGCACGAGGCAAATCCACACCAACTGCTTGGCTCTCACAGCCAACCAGCCCCGGAATGCATGCTGTCTACTCTTAAGTGGATTTGAGTGAGGGTAATACATTTTCTGTGGGTGAGCAATGGGCAGAGTTGTATAATGATGAAGAGTTGAGGCTTGCCTTGGAAGAAACAATGTCACCCGAGTAATGAGCTGGCTTCAAGTGTTTGTTATTTCAAAAGGTATTTTTCCTCTTCAAGGTGCAATCGTCATCCAGTTGTGGACTGTGCTGTGGCATGTTGATGCTTAAAGGAAAACGTGGAGAGGGATTTGTTATTGGCATCCTCAACAGATAGTCTGTCTGTAAAAGACACACACCCAGAATCCAAAAATTGTCCAAATGGATATGAAGTTGGAACATAATGTGAGATTGCAGATTTGTGGCCTTGCATTACAATCTCACTTCTCTCCTGAAATGGACAGTTCTAGTAGCTGTTGTTCAAATTCTTCTAAAATAATGAATAACTGGAATGGTGCACCAAGTAGAGTGCATATCTCTGCCAGGTGTGTCTGGTGGTCCAGTTATTATAGTTTTCTATCTATGATTTCCTGAGACGATGAACTGCTCTAAACACCTCTGGTGATTTAAAATGCCTTCATCTGTTTGATGCATCAGACGCATTTCTTCCAAGAAATCATTGACCCTTTAAAATTAAGACGTTCCCGCTAGACGGCAAAGTGAAGCCAATGCAGAAGTGCCTTACATCTGCATTCTTTCTAATGGCCGTCAGGGGCGACTCCTCTGGTAGTAAAAACAAGTCGGATTGTATAGAAGTCTATGAGAAAATGACTACTTCTCTCTTGATTTATTATCTCTGTAAACATGACTGTATGGTCTCAATTCAAGTCTTCTTCAATACAGCATGATGTTCATTTAGTAAATTATGGTCCATTTAGAGTCAAATAGACAATAAAGCAGGGTATGCTTTAGGGCGGGGCTACCTTGAGGTTGCGAGGTCGCTACCACGGCGTCGTCCGTGTTTTCGTCTTCGAACTTTAACCCTTTCACACTGTTTTCACTTCATGAAAGTCAATTGTAACATTTTGGTCGCCTAAAAATGTCTTATTCAGCATTTGGTTGTGCTTAGCTCCACCCTCGTGTCGCTTCTGGTTGCAAAACAAGATGGCGACGGACAAAATGCTGAACTCGGGCTTCAAAATTTCAGTCTTCAAACCAATGGGTGACGTCACGCAACTACGTCGACTTGTTAAATACATCAGAGCGATACAGAATCCCCACATGCGGTGTATGATATATCAACAGGTATTCCTTAAATCAAACTGTTTGGCATGAGTGAGAAGAGGATGAACATTGATGAACAGACAAAAGCGGTTACCACATTCTAATTAGTAGTTGTGAATGTAATGAGTAGCTGCCAAATCCATCTTTTTGTGTCCCACAATGTGCAGCGGCAGTTACCCTTCCCATAAAGCAACAAGTCAACTGACCTGAAACACCTGCGGCTGTTTGAAGCACACTGCTGCATTTAAATGCCTGTTGACACTTGATTAGTTGATTATAGCATGAGACACACTTCATGACTGTTCGTACAATCGGACAAGTGTAAAACACCATGAGGTCTTCTTACCGTAAGACTCATACGGTAAGAATGAGTCTTGCAAGCCAGAAAGTCATTAGGCAACGTGTTGACTGTTTTTTCTGCTTTCTACCAGTAGCGAGCATCTGGAGTTTTGAAGTTAAATCATTGTGTGCTTGGGTGTTAATACAGGAGGATTAACCTGCCATCATGGCAGCCATTTTTTTGTTTTTTTGCACATGAAATGGGGCTTCCATTTGCAAGTACAGTTATTGGCACGGGACTCTGGAGG
This sequence comes from Anarrhichthys ocellatus, assembly GCF_004355925.1. Taxonomy (NCBI): domain Eukaryota; kingdom Metazoa; phylum Chordata; class Actinopteri; order Perciformes; family Anarhichadidae; genus Anarrhichthys; species Anarrhichthys ocellatus. Next base: position 2,403,536 of record NW_022280035.1, on the reverse strand, counting down.
AATGTGCTGCTCTTCTTTTTATTGAATGCATAAATTCAGGAAGTCCAAACATTGGCCCGACAGTGCTCACCACTAACCGGGAGGATTCTCAGAAAGCATGTTGCCAAACGTAAACGCGTGCACTCAGTCAATCCCACTCATCCATGCTGGGATGATACCTCCGTCAGTGTGGCCCTCTCAAATGGAATTACTGTCATAGTTGGCATGACGACTCTCTTCAGGTGATAAAAGAGGTGTTGATACAGAAGCATCTGGCAGGCCTCTGAGCTCCAGACAGATTCTGCTCGCGCCCAAATCTATCAAACCTCCAAACCACAACATCTGTTTGGGTTGTAGATTAGCCTAGTTAGCTGATATTGTAATTTGCAATTAGCCGGTTTGTTGTGCGGAGCAAAATATTGATTTTGTCGACGCATATGTGGATTAATGATAAACTCTCCCTGGGGAGGAGGGTTCGCGCACTCACCTAAGCCATCTTCATCATCTCCTCCATGGCTCCTGAAACTGCAGGGGTTTTCCTGAATATGTTGCCCAAGGCTTGTTTTGGAAAGGGTTTGATTGATCACCAGGATTTAGGGAGGAATCTCGCACAATTTCACACAAATCATGAAAGACTTTGAGACTAAACCACGGGGATTGTTGCTCGTTGCCAGTGGCATTTAGAGTTTTTACACAGTTTGAAACCGTACGGCCGGTCTTATTCGGGATGTTGACAGATCTGTTACTTGAAATTTGACTGATGGCGGTTTATAAACTTTACAGACTCATTTTGTACTTTTATATCAAAGAAAGGCAGCCAACTTGATTGCTGTGTCAGATGGCATCAAACAGACGGGTAACAAAATGAGAGATTCACTAACCCTTCACTGTTTCTTCTCTATGTCAGTATTGCCCCTCTTCTCAATAACGCGCATATATATATATATATATATATATATATATTTAAAAAAAAAAAAAGCAAGCATGCAAAGACACTGCTTCTGTCTCTGATGTGGCCAAAACCCCGGAGGGACCAAAGCCATTTTTCATGTAATTACAGAAAACCTGCCCGACTGGCTTTGAGGCAGCTTGTGAAAGGAGGGACCGAGTCTCTCTTACATTGTACAGTACATCTAACCAGTTACTATTAGCTATAGGTAATTTCACTCGTTTCACTTTCAGTCGTCGCTCCAATTCTGTCAGGTCGTCTAAGAGTTCTTATACAGCCGGTGTGTCACAGTAAACTGGCTGGTTTAGTGAAATGTGTGCTGAAAAAGGCTATAACTCACCTCCTGATACCGCTCTCTTATATAAAGTGTGACTTATGCTCTAAAATGTGTTCTTTTGTGAGGGATGCAGTTGAACTGTTGATTCTGGATTTTTTTGACTCAGACCTTTTACATTTGGTGACAACTTGGCTTCACCGATCTACCGAGTAGATTCCACCTGAGCTTGGTGTTCTCTCGTCTGGAGCCCATCTTTTATCCCACACGTGTCTTCAGTTCGAGGCTTTCAGCCTTGCATGTGTTCACGATGGAGGAATTTTCGCCGAAACACACAAATATATCATCATATGACCCAACACTGACAACTGCAGTCTGCTGCAGAGAGGGACAGTAGTAGAAAGGAATGGCCCTCAGGACAGATCAATACAGGCTCGGTGAACTGACGCTGTCTTCGGGGTGTGCGGCAAGTCTGCAGCGGCAACTGGAGGAGGCAGCTCTGAGGTAATGTTTGTCTCTGTCTCCCTTCAAGATAAACCTGTCATTAGAGCACCGGCGGACCTGTCACATTCTGACTCTGCTTTCCTTTTTTTTTTTTTTTTTTTTTATTTCCTCTCAGAGAAATAGTGCAGAACGTTGCGATCCGATGTTATCCGGAGCAGCAGAGGAGACTCTTTTTGAGACCGGCCCCTTGGCTGTAGGGGGCAGCCGTTACGTTGCTCATGGATGATAAACTCACATAAAATTGTCTTCAACTCTGCAGTTCTCCTCAGCTCTGTGAGCTTTTTGCATTCTTTCAGCTCATGTTTTGGTTTTACGATCTGATCTTTACTAGTTCGCTCTCATAGCATCGTTTAGATGGCTGTAATGTTTAGCACCATAGCATGCAGCTGCCTCAGCAAAGAAAGTTGAGAGTAGGCCTATGCTGCCAGCTAAACAGCAGAGAAGTTAGCGACTAGCTAGCAGCTAAAGAGCCAGCCTTTTCCTAAACTCAAATAAGCGGATTTGTTGCTTAAAAGTACGAAACGTTTCTCTTTGAATCATCAACATTAAGCACGTGTTTACTGCGACACTGTACAAGAATATCCAGTGTGTTAGAAAAGGACACCAAGGGGTCTGACATGGTGTCGGAATGTGACGAGTTGGAATGAGTGTTGAAAGTCTCAGATATTTCCCTCAGGTGTTGGTGGAGACCATAAAAGAGCTGAAAGGAGTGAAATATAAATGCTGATGATTGCTCTATTTCTGCTGGATGTGTACACAAGAAACTGTAATTAACAGTTCGCCATATCAACTTACCTAAACGTGATAATATGTTGTGTCTACAGCTTGTTTCCACTGCCTCCAAGTGGCAAAACAATCTGTTATTCAGGTTTCAAAAGGTACATTTGGACAATTTTGTTGTTTTTAAGAGGAAAAAGATGAGAATGCTGTTATAATAAATGCAGTCTCCTTGTTGTTTATCATGTGGATTTGGCCATCCTGCAATTTTAGATCAACATTCATAAATCATTATAAACACAAAAAATTATTCAAAATTCTCACACTAACAATTTAATATGCACATATTAGAGACTGAATTTTAAGGTTTCAAAATTAAGTGTAATGTTCATCTGTACATTTCCTCTGGTAATATCAGGCTTGAGATGAGGAAAACTCAGTTTTTAAAGAATGCGTCCTAATTCTCTCTGCACTCTGCGAGTGTCCTCTCAGCAGAAACCATCAGCCCAGGCGTTACGATGAACCGCTTTCGGTTCACGCGAGTTTCTGTCACAGCAGACGGGGCATTGTTCGGCCTGCTCCTCCTGTCACCAGACACCTATCCTTTTGAGGAGCGGTGATTTATGATGGAAGCGATCGCTGTGGTTTTCTGTGCCAACTGACAATGCTTCGGCTGCTTTTGTTCCCTCTGCAGGAGTCACATGTGACATCAGATCATAGTCCAGATCATGTGTACACTCTTCTCCTTGCGGCAAACCGTAGGCAATGTAACTCTATTTCCGTGTCGGTGCACGGCAGGGTCTTTTCTTTTGGCTGCGAAAGAGCAAAGAATCTAAAGACTTCCTGCCAGGAACCCATTAAGGTGTTTGTCACTGTCTGGCACAGTATCAGGAGTCACTACCCATCGGGCTTTCATTCTGGATTTAACTAGGCCAAGAGGAGACACTCACTAATGAATGGCCAGCCAAAGGAAAAACAAAACATTTGTATTGCCTGTGCTCCGTATTGTAAAGACAACAACGGCAATATAACATGACAATAACCATAAATCAACGTACTGTAGGTATAAAGCCTCTGTAAAATCATTAAAGGCGAGTGAAAGTGAGATTCTCTCCCCTCCGTTGCTCTCTTTATCCCGTTTCCCTTTTGTTCTATTCTTTATCTCATTACCATCACTGAAGCTGACCTCGGAGCAGGGCGTCCAGCTGTGTTCCCCTGCCCTACAGACAAACCTCTGACCCCACGCTGAACCGGAGGATCATCTACCACTGTCACCGACTCCGAGGTCACTCGGTGCGCATTACTTCTTTCAATTCCATGTCCTTTTAATGTGGATTAGGAACTTAATATTGATTGTGCACGTGTTGCAGGGGAAGAAGTGACGGGTGGAAAAATATGTTCAGAGGAATGAACAGAATGACCTCAGATACCACCTGTCAGACATCTCCACCTTGTTTACAGCCAACACTGACTATTATTTACAGGGAGCCAAACTTTATTCAAGTGGTTATTACAGTTCATGACATCTGTGTATGAAATTAACCACACGCTTAGGCCACTTTGACCCATACGCACACATTGTAATTGTGCAGAACATATTTCTTTTGCCTGCAAACGTCTTTTCCGGGATATGCGTTTCAATCCAGCAGCAGGGAATGAAATGAAAGATAACATGATTGAAAAGGTCTGTGGCACCCGGCTTCAAAACGCTTTTGTCACCAGCATTGTGGGATACATATCAAAAGAAGCACTTTCAGGTATCTCTTTACCTCTTTTGGGTGGAAGGGTGAGGGTGTTTCCATCTCTTGGCAGAGCATGAGTGGAGAGGGGGAGAAGATTAATGGTATAATAGCTCTGACCACATGGTTTAGTTATTTAAACTGGCAGCATCAGCTCAAATTGTTTCATAGCTTTCTGCAATGATACATTTAGGAGCGTGCCTGGACAGGTTGTAAGATGCAAGAGCAGAGAATTCATTGCAACTCCCTCTGAGCTGTTCTGCCAAGAGACGGGAGCTTGGAAGCTATGAAACCATCCAGAATGTTTTCATGTTTGTGCACCTTTTTCTTTTGTTAATCGATTGCCCAACACACAGACGGGAGCTTTCTGGTTTCGTTTTGATATTGTCTCCATTCTCGCTTGAAAGTTGCGTCTTGGTGAGTCGGACGCTTGTGAGGAAAAGATTTCATAATCAGGGGTGAAGCCTCACCAGTGAGACTGCGGCTTATTTATTATGAACCTGCCGTTTTGTCCAAATCAAGAAGAGAAGATGCCAGCTCTGTAAGGGCAGAGAAGGGCCGTCACGACGCTGGAAGAAGATCAGTGATATTTTCCTAACCGCCACTGAGTCTTACGGGGTTGTAGTGAGTTTGGTGTTTTTGTTCAAAACATCCCATGTCGAGACGCCGGAGGATTACTGTAAGCTTGGCTCAGGTGACGTCTTCTGGATGGAGGGAGAGAGGGGGGGACAGGTATGAGGGCCCTCTATAGCCCTGTTCTAAACCACTCCAAAAGCAAGGAAAAAGTATCATATGGGGTGCTCAGATCATTTCGAGATACAACACCACACACCATCAAAGGTTGCTTTTAACACACTCACTGAAAGTTCTCATTACCCCGTTTCTCAGATGCATGATTGCACATTTCAAAGGCAGGTTAAGCGGGCCGGTAAGTTCGCTCAAATCGTCACAAATGGCTCCTCCAAAATCCCCCCAAGAGCTGATCCAGTCTTACCTTAATGCCACTGACAATACCTCAAAGCTATTTGACCACTGTGTTTACCTGTAATATCAGATTAGGCCATAGGAAGTCAGATAGACAGCCCCCCCCCTGTGAGGGCCAAACTGTTGTGGATCTCTCTTGCGGGGAGTGGATATTGTCTGCTATCTCTGGCTTCCATCGCAGAGTCTCAAACAGCACTCTGTTAAGAGAGTGCATGAATGAGCTCTGCGCCCGTGCAGTATCTCTGGAATCGCATAAAGACAACCTTGTGCTCTGCAATTTACTGTGCGGCGCTCAGGTGCTTGTGCATGTCTCAACCAGAGGAAAAACAAAAGTATGACTGACAGAATCATGTGTCAGAAGATTTATGGTTGGAGAGAGCGAAGGGGAGAGAAAAAACTGGAGAGCACATTTTCTCGCTCCTCCTCCTCCTCCTTCAAATTATTGTCTTTAGTGCTGTCCACTTGTTTGAGTGAAACGTTGGAAGCTGTTGAAACAGAATGGTGCACACACACACAGCCTTGTGTTAATGAAGGCCTTGTAAAATATATGATTTAACAACTCTTTTACCGTGAAATTATGAGTCATTTCCTCCTTCATTGGTGGTATATTTTCAGTCGTCTCTGGAAAAGCAAACACAAGATGCTGTCTGTTTTCTGATGGGTAACTTTAATGCTGTCATGCAGACACTAAAAGAGAACAGACTGTACAAAGAAGTCCCATCTTCAGTTCATGAGATGACTTGGAAATACAAATCCTGAATCAAATCATTGGCTTCAACAAATCTTCTGCATCAAGAGTTCAATTCCAGAAATAAATCTGATCCCCGGTGCAGTCGAGGCCGATCTAATGATAAAACGGAGAGCAGGATGGATCTTGCTTAAATATGTGTTAAAAGACTCATTGTTGGCGCTGACGCTAATTGCCGGCTGGAGCGGCTGGAGTCCTGATGTAACGGGTCATGGGAGCAGATAGGGAAGCTGTGGCAGGCCTCCAGTAATAACACGGGGAGCGAGCCAGACTACCAACCATAAATCTACTGCTACCACCAATTTCCAACTACTGCAGGTGTTGTGTGTGTGTGTGTGTGTGTGTGTGTGTGTGTGTGTGTGTCTGCTTGTGTGTGTGTTCTTATAAACAAAACTCCAAAGGGTAACGCAACCCCACTCCACAGCAACACGGATATTACACCCCCTGAACATCTTGGCATGGGCCCAGTCCTGTTTATGGAGAAACACGGCTAAGAGTATAATTAGCATTTCAGTGATCCTGACGGGTGTCTGACACGGGCTGCGATATCAAAGAAGGTGGTACTTTGTGCTTGTGACTCAATGGGGATGAAGTGACTGCGGCCTCTGTGTGGTGGTGGTTTTTGCACCTGACTGGAAAACAATGCAGGTGGATTACCTGGAACAGAAGTTGAACTACATTGTCTGTTTAAAAAAAAAAAAAAAAAAAAGGATGTTCTGCTGTAAATATTAGCACCCGAGGTTTAATGGTAAATCCTTCTGATTAATCTGACTAATTAGTGGAAACTTTAAGGGCACTTTGTAACCTTTAGAGCACCACATTTAAAAGTGTCCACACAAACCTTGCCATTCAGAAGTTAGATCGCCGCCAGTGGAAGTCAATAAGTGACACATATAAAGGACTCTGAGGTGTGAGTGTTTTGTTGGTGAGATAATGTGGTGTGCGTCTCACACGCACAAAACCCTAGTTTAGGTTTAACCAGAGCTTTTGGAGCAGCTGCCTTTTCATATGCGTGAGTCTTTTGTATCAATATTATGTAAGCTGAAAGCTTTTGTCGGACAGAGACGAGCCTCTGTCATGATCCCCCCCCACGCCCTTTTTCTCTATTCATTGTGGGCCGATTATCACTGCCAATGACACGTGATACGGCTAATCTACTGTAAATGAAACCTCATGTGTCTCTGCTTTTACTGGGGGGAAAAGTTTTTTTGTTTTTTTTTAACAAGAAGAAAAAGAACCGGCCACGTGGGAATGTTCTAAAACACAGCACAGGTGAAAACTTTACGGGCTGCATTTATCAATCCCAGGAGATTATTGGAAGCAGGTTTTCTGTCAACACCTCAGGCCCGTCTCCCCGCTCCACTTCCAGGCCCAATGACAGTGGAATCTGTAACGACTGTGGGCTTTAGCATCGTTAACATTTCCCTGACACGTCGGCCGGCCTCTCTTGGAGACTGCCCTGCATTTTCTCGGCCGCGCTGGAGTTGTTGTAGCAACTAGTGGCCCAGGAGTGAATGAAGCAGATGTGCGAGTCATCTATCACCTGACAGGCTCCCACTCCCACGACTGAGCAAGTCATCTCCGTGACAGTCTGCACCGACCGGTCTCATTAATTACTCCGGTGCCCTACCATTAGGGCACAAACGCTTTTCTCCTCTGACACGTTCAACTGCTTCCCAGTCTGCAAGATGGGCCCTCAATTAAGCCTGAATAACTTTCTCCCCTGAAAGGACATCTCTCTCTCTGCGGCCCAGTGTTGCACACATTGTACTTGTAGGAGAAGCACTTTGAGAGCAGATTTATTTCCATGGTGACCGTATGATATTGTCGTATGATTGCCTGATGATGATGTAAACCACTCTGTGGCTGCCATTTATAAAGATTTACACTTGTGTTCGTTTGAAAGTGTAAGTAATTACTCGGTTAACGGTTAATTCATACCTATAGAATGACCAATTGAGGAAATTTATTGTCATAAAAGTTCAATAGCTTGACTGTTTTATGGCAAGAAAATGTTAAAGTCGATATTCCTTTTGCTCAATTTCAATCGTCATTTCTATCTCGCCATTTACAGCACATCACAACTGTTCTCCATTGGTCTTTTTCTTTATGGCATTCCCATCTGTTCTTTTGCCACGATCGGAGTGAGACTTGCATGTATGAGGAAGCAATAACGGGAATCACGTCTTGTTAGTGTTATTCTGCTCCTGTATTCCATCAGTAGTAGTCATGAAACGCAGTAAACACAGATGTTTGAACACAGACACAAATGAACAGCTTCTATCACTTACAATATACAACTATGGCAGTGACAGCAGGGGCCAACTTACATATATCAGCTTTTTTTTTCCACAGGGATTTAAAAACGGGTCTCAGAACTTGACATTGAATATGCAAAAGATATAAATAAGACATTCATATAAAAATAGGCTTTTACAAAATATACTCTCTGAACCAATATTTACCAAAATGGAAGTGGAAAATGTGCCTGTGTTTTTGATCGGCGAATAAGTCCTGTTGAGCTAAATCAGCTTGACGTAGGCGATGCCACTGAAGGCAGTCAGTAGAGCGTACAGCCTTTGACCTCAACAAGTGGGATTCTCCAGACTAGCAGCAAACAGAGGGGAAGACAAGGTCAGGAGGTCAATGTGAGCGGCCTACAGCGGTTTCATCTGGAGCAACATTATTCTAAAACACATTATTATTCCAGGCAAATTCAAATCCAGTGTGTTAACAAGAGTGTGGACAGGTTTTTATCGCCTTAATAAACTAAAACCCAACATTTAGTTATCCATAATGGATGAATCAGTAGTTTGTTTTTATAGAATAAATTAATATTAATTATTTTCATTCTCTACATACAGTATGTTAAATATTCCAAATGGCCAAGTGTCATTTCATCTGAGCACAGTGCGAGAACTACAGCAGAGTGTCCTGCCCAGCGATCACGTCCACCACAATTCATTTGCATTGGCAAAGTCCATTTCCTAAATGTCCATATAGCTTAAATTTTTTTTTGATGTTTGGCACCCCATCCCACGTGCCAGGGTACAGTGTTTTTTTTTTTTTTGTTTTTTTTTCTCTTAACGGTGTCACTTTTTCGACATCAGTCCAAGAAGAGGGGTGAGGAGCTTTGTGTGCAAAAGAATCACGACGCCCCGTCTTCAGCTTCCTGTATACACAGCACAGTAGTTCCTCCTCTTGTATGAAAAGACTGCGAGAACAGCCTTCATGCAAAAGTTCCAGTTTGTCCGTGAACACAAGAACTCACACACGTCTCATCACACACACGCCATCCAATAAATACTCTCATTTGCATGTGTACACCTCTGTCCTCTCGCTGCAGGTGTTGCACTTGACATAGCAGCACCACAGGAACTTGCAGTTGCACTGCCAGACGCGGGAGTACTGGTGCGTATTGTACCCGCGGCCGCAGCACATCAAGTCGCAGCCGCTGATGTGCTGCATCATCGTCTTGTTGCACACCCTGCCCTGTGTCCCCAAGCTCCCCGTCACGTGGTCCGCCTCGCAGTAGTTGGGCGACTTGTCTATGTACACGAGGTCCGTGTCCATGGGCTTGCGGTAAGAGTAAGGCTTCTTGATCTTGAGGAATTTAGGGCGCTTGTTGCGGCTGGCTTTGATTGGCTCCACGTGCACGGCGTGGGCATACTTCTCCTTGAGAATGTAGCCGATCTCGCGGAACTTGGGAAGTGTAGTCCAGCAGGTTTTGGTGGTGCAGGAGCCCGAGACGCCGTGACACTTGCATTCCAGTCGCATGCTCTTCTCCAGGACCTAGACACAGAAAAACAACTCAGTAACGTCGTAACAACCGGCAACTGTGAAAACACTCCAATGATGAGTGATAAATACACTCTGGTGATAGATTAATAACAGCCGTACTGGATAATTAAAACCAATTACCATGCAGTTTACTATAATAATGATTTTACCTGCTAAACAAATTGCGTTATATTTCAATGAATTTTTTTTGGAACCCCCGGTGGATTTCAAACTGTCAATTCGCATTTCAACTCCTGCACCTCGAGACAAATGTGCAACTTAATAACAACGTGACTGACAAATACACCGTGGTTGGGGATTAAATACGGCCCCGCCGCATAGCTGTGTGATACCGTACACACAGAAGCCAAAATAATGTATCAGATTTCAGGCTCTGTGTGTGTAGTTACCACACACAGCACACAAATGTCAAGAGTGACTGTACAAGGCGCCGAGTGACTAGGATTACTGCTAAACCCTGAGCTGATGACAATGAGAAGTGCCATTGACTGCAACTGGAATTTCCTTTAGCAACAAGGTCAATTGCAATTTTCCCTTTGTTTAAAATGCTCCGGAGTTCTGTATGCGATATGGTCTCCCGAAGCCGTTGACGAGATATTTATGCGTCTGTGTTCTTGGCAAGTAAACTGTAAAACACAGACGTGTGAACAAGAACCAAGGAAAACAAGGTTTCCCTTGAGCAAACCGCTTCATAAAACCCTGGGCTTCAACTCGCTAATCCATCAGTTGTTCCGTGACCAACACTTGTGACAGCCTTTGTCTGGACGTCTTCGACCCGGGGAGCCGTGAGCGGCGCTCCTGCTCGGTGTCACCGCTTTTGATTAGCATAAATAAAGGAGAGGGGGGGGGGGACTAACAAACAACAGAGAGGCCTTTTTATTAGCAGAAAAGAAGAAGTAGCAAAGTTGTGAATCCACCAGTACAGTCTTTTTTCACTCCTGGGAGGCAATTTAGCTGTCCAAATAAGCCAATTGGAATTCATGGTGCTGAGACGCACGTAGGAGATGGTCTCTGCGGAGGGAGGCTTTTCAGCCGGCATGGGGATGGACGTGTTGGTTGTGTGAATTAGGCTATTTGGCCCAGTGAGACACAGAGAGAGAGCGAGAGAGAGAGAGGGATATGACTAAACCTGGGCAAAGCTGCTTCTCTATTCTTCACAAACACCAACCTCACTTTGACTGTTTGACACATTATTCCACTCAATCTCTAACCTCTAGACTGACTGGAGTCTCTTTGTCACTCTGCAGCGCTCTGCAGCCATGCATGCAGAAAAGGCATCAAACGAGCAGCTCCACACATCATGAAAACCGTCCGGTCCTCATGACGCCGTTGTTGTCGCTTCGTTTTCATAAGGCCCCTTTGCAGTGGGGTTCGACAGTGACTATATACCTTGCCAATTTGCAAGGTATATTAAAATTGATTTTCACTTGATGAAGATCCAATGACTGAATTAAAAATGTGGCATGCAGATGGAGTACATGTAACTGCACTAACCAAACAGTAACCCCCCCCCCCCCCCCCCCCCCCATGGTGCATGTACAAACACATTGCACCTGATTGTAGGTGGGGGTTGCCATGAAAGGTAACTGTGTACCGTCCCAGCTAATGCCTTTTTGTACAGTGTCAATCTGTTTTCCAGTGCATAGATCTGGGTTGTAATCAAACCCGGCCACTTAGACAGCTCTTCCCTTAAAAGCAGCCTTTTATTCCACTGCTTGTTCAGTCTTGGCCCCGCTGCCCAGATCTTTGGCAAGGTTCACCCACACTATACTGTAGCGCTGTCACGATATCAGATTATCACTCCGCGATTAGCGTGGCCAAGAGAATTCGCAATGGTGATTTTATCACGATCAGTCAAACTCATCTTTAACTTTGTTTATTGTGCATTTTGTCTCTTTTTTGTGTCTAATGAATCACAGTCACAATACAGGAGATAGAGAGAGAGTTTGTGATCACAACTGTCCAAAAAATTGAGAAAGGAAAGAGACGGAAAGGATTTAAGAGGCCCTGGTACATTTACATGATATTATCATATGTTATTATTGGTATATCAATATTTTGTTTTTTAAATATCATGGTTATCGTCAATACCGGTAATCGACACCACATCACGGCAAAGACCTTTAGTAGTTACTCAGTTCAGGCTTAAACTAGTTTAGTTTAGTTCACCGTCATTTTCAGTCTTTGCTTTATATTCTCTGTGCCTTGATGGGATCAGATTCTGTGATCTGATAAAGTCACTGTGCCGACCAAACAGACGTAACCCCGTTGCTAATCACTTACCTTGCGTCCCACCTCGTTATTATGGAGGTTCATGAGCGTCCTCGCGTTCTGTTTGACCTCCCGGGCGTCGATGAATATTTTGGAGAAGCCCAGGCCGTAGCTGATGTCGGCCGAGCAGCCTCCCCACTTCCAGCCTTGGTCTTTGCTGTAGAAGCCCTGCTTCTCCTTATCACAGCTACAGTCGCTCAGGTTGCCCTGTGTGCAGGCCGCTGTGATGGCGTGGGCCACCCCAGCTGCGATGAGGGCGTAGGTGAACGCAGCCTCCTTGCTACCTATAGCGGGGCAGAGGAAAAAAAGAGGGGGATGAATAAAATGTTGCAGGAGATTTATTTGTTTTAAATAGAGCATGTCATGGTGTTTTTCCTCCAGTTTAAGGGAAATGCAATAAGTACGTGAGGGGATTTTGAAGATTAATTATTAACAGTATGTGTGCTTATATCACAGTCTGGCTGACATATTCACTCAAGGGCTGCAGTGTTTTGAAACCTGACCTGGAAACTGTCCTGCCCATGAACCAAAATGGCCACCGGGTGGTATAGTCAACAAAGCGGTATGAATAAGAGGGCTGTCGACAAGGAAGGGCTATTGATCCGCTCAGAAACTGTCCCATTCTGTGTAGACTCATAAGGCACTGACATCAGAATCTTCCTCCTGCCTGTTATCTCGACCAAGTCCAGCTAACAAATCATTTACACGCTCGGGGAAATATCGGCAAATAACTAAAGGCTAATCTGACAGGACTCATACAGACCGATCCTGCAGCAAAGATCTCCAGTCAAATAAGGAGCCGAGAAAAAAGCACAATCGTGATATTCACAGCTTTATATAATGCTAACTAAGCAATATATATTCCCCTTCTGAGCCAATGTGAAACAGCCCATAATGTAATATTCATATCCTTGATCAACAAGTAGCATATTCTAATTTCCAACAGGAAACTCCTGGTTATAACACCCAGCATACCTATGTGTACATAAACTCCTCGTGTCTTTGTTCAAAACAAACATCATACCTACTCTGTGCTTCCTCCTGCCACCCGGTTCACTATGTAGAGCTGCCATGTTTTTGATAAACATCTTGGATGCGTGCCCTTGCCATTGGGGGGGGGGAAAAAAAACAAAAAAAAAAAAAAACTCGTATTGAGGCATCAATTATGTGGACGTTTTTATAGACTTGATGGGCACCGAGCCAAAAAAGAAGGTGTGTCTGTCAGTTCTGACTGCACCGTTGTTAATTTTTCCCCTTGCACTTCTGAGTGCATGAGTTCACCGCACAAGGGATGGTATGAATTCCTCCTCACCTTGTAATGAGAGGTGGAACATATTAAAACGAGAGGACGGAAAAAAGCCTGGTTAAGCTGAACTAGATGTTCGCTGTTCGCTGTTATTTCTGCCATGTTTGTTTCTCTTTCATCCCTCTCTCAGCCTCTGTATATGCACCCATAACCTCGCACAGCTTAGTGTAACTACAAAGTTCGAGTGCAAACACAGCTGAGGCCTAAAATCGCTCAAAGCTGATGCATCTTGCATCACCCGTGAGGATTATGTCAGTGCCCGGGTCACTCCTCCTTCGCTTTGAGAACAATTGCGAGCTGCGCAGCTCCACTCACAGCCTGGGCATCAACAATGGCATTCATTTACAACCACTGGCCTTCGACGCTAATCTGATCGGTGAATCCAATCTATTTGGTACGGCTGTCCACACACTAGAACTTAAACTCCTGTCTTGGGAACACAAACCCGGGCTGTTGATGAGCTCCAACCACTCATTCATAAAGGAACAGATTGTCAAACACCACTAGAGATAATCCTTTCTCTCAAACAGCTGGTACAAGCTACTGAGCATTGTGTAAAAGGGTGTTTGGATTCTTTGTTGAACATAAATAGTTCTGGCAGAACTCAAATATATTTTAATTATTTTAATTTATGTGGTTTTTACAGAGCATCTTCTGTGGTTATCAAGCGCCACTGTCGCCATAAAGGCATCATTACTCAAAATATCATTATAATTCATTAAAAGGAGGTGCTCCTGTGATCGATATCCTCAGTATCTTTTATCCACTTTGCAGTTCATAGTAGCCAACAGATGAGCCACAAAACTCCAGCCATAATTTAAGAATCCACTGAGGTTCATCCACTCTTTATTGCAGAATTTGGTCTCAGGAACACCGATTTGAACTAATTTGTTTCTCTAATTTAGTACGCTCAGGTCTTGCTTTCCTCTCGGCTTTGCCCCGCTGTAACTTATACCCGTGGTAAGATCTACGTCCTAACAGTGAGAGCCACAGCACCCATCACTGGACGGGATAAAGACCAGTGAAAATGTGTCTCCGGAGACTCTGCCGGGCTGAAAAGAAAAGGCTGCCAACATTCACGAGAGCTTTGTTACAGTGCTGGCTGCAGATAGCTTTTACAGAAAAGCCCCACTCAATGAAGAGGTTGGAGCAAAAACTAGGCCTGATGTAAATGACACTGACTCCTTGTGCTATGGATGCAATAATGCAGGGCAGATGATCATTTAATATGCAGAAAAAGTTGGTGTTGTCTGGTGCAGGTGTTGACTGGAGATCAAGAGTATCTGCTATTAGATTATATTTTGTGAGACATGTGGGAAAGGATGCACGTCAATGCCATTTTTTTTTTTTATCTTTACAAGGCATCAGGTCATAATTTGACTCGTTGATATAGGCCTCAATCTCGTAATTATTTGTGAATATTAACTATTTTTAAAGGAAAAGCATAAAAGAGCCAGAGATAAAGACTGGGTGCGCATTTTACGCACAATGCGCACACATTACGCATTGAAGTGCAAGGTGTTTGATAAACTGTGTTAACTGCTGGGGGGGGGGGGGGGGGGGTTTCAAACCGTGAACAAACGTTAACAGACAGCAACATACCCACTTTCAACTCTTTGCCGAAGACTGTTCTCTCTCCGAGCGCAGAGCAGTTCCAGCGCCCGTTTTTGAACTGAAACTGGCACTCGTTGATGCCCATTTGGGCTCCCTCTCCGATGACGATAATGGCATCGGGGCGACTCTGGCAGATTATCCGCTGTCTGGGGGCCAAACCGGGGATCTTGTTACAGATTATGCTCGCACCTAGGGCCACCACCGACGAGAAGCCACTGTGAATGGAAGATGGATATGACTGAGAACAATTTTTTTTTTCGCCCCATTCTTATGTTTTTGTTTTGTTAGTTTGAGTCGGTTTTTTTTTTTTTTTTATCCCTAAAGTGTATGAATAACATTTGAATAAATATCCGGTTCCACTGTTTTCTTTATTAAATAGTAGCATAGCTGATGGTCACAATCCAACATGAAATGTATTCCTATGGAAAATAAATTAACTCTGTTATCATGCATATTAACAGTATATTATCAACAAACGTATCTGTTCCACTTTAGAAGAGATATTTGGGCTATGGGGCACAACTAGACTCATTATTTAAGTTAAATAAAGTTTTAATTATTATGCCAGTATGCGTTTTACCATAATTTAAAGTCATAATGATGGAAATGGCATGACTGGTCATAATGAAGAGTTGCCACGGGTCTACTTTAGATACATTTACGCTCTTCCCCTAATGTTTTATTATTTATTCATAAAATCACCACAAACATGGAATACAAGGTGCTCACAGATAAAGTCTCAATACCATCCGTCAGTCGCTAAAAGTCCTTTGTGTTCGAGAATAATCTACAACAAACCTAAGAAAAGTCAAATAAGCGCAGCTCACCCAATTTTCAAATAAACAATTCCCAGAGAAAGTAAAACTCTTAGAATCCAGCGTCGTGTTCTCCGACTCATTGCGGCCCCGCTCTCAGTTTCATGCAACGATCTGCAGAGCTGATGAATAACTCGGTTCGCTTATTCTCCGATCGATCACAGCCCACAGGTAACTCCAAAGGAACTCCAAAAATGACGAAGAGCATCAAAAAATAGTACGCGCTCAGGAGAGAAAAAAAACAACCTTTTTTTTCTTTTTTACAAATTGCCGGTTAGGTTGGTATCCAAACTCCCTGTACGTGGCCCCCTTTCGCTGGGCCTTCTTGTCATTGCGAGGGTGTCACAGGTAACCCTTGGGGTGAGCAAGTACGATTATGTCTTTCTCACAGTTCCTCTGCTACCCGCAGGTCTTGGCTATATATCTGGCTCATCTATCTGGGGCGTGTTCACAGGAGACATGAGGCCCTGCTGAAGAATCCCGCCAGGGCTGAATCTCAGCGCACACACACACACACAAATATAGACACACGCACACACACACTCTCTTGTGCTGTGAATTCACCTTGACTGATTGGGATGGCTTGTTATTAAGTGGGTCAGGACTCATCCCAATGTGAAGCTTATATTTTATGCAGATGTTATCAGTTTTGCTTCACTTGATTTACTCGTATTTTTTCCACACTTGCAAAAAAAAAAAAAAATGGAGCATTACAAAAAAGTTGCAGATAAAACAATTTTTAAATAAAGAGCACTGACTTGTTTTTAATTAGATTCATATTTAGGCTGCCTCATAATAGACTGAATGACATTTTCTTTTCTCCCAGGTAACAGGTGGTTAAGTCACACGTTTAAGATATTGAATACATTTTTTCAGTTACGTTTTTTCATATTTAAAAGTAGAATTCATCCACTTCTCAGTTGTATATCCTGTGCGCGCTACCTGTTGTGCGTCTCTGTCCCGGACATGTCTCCGGATCACCTGCCTTTTACAATGGCGACACCTAGTGGCGGAGTGAAGCCACTGCAGCCGGGAAGAAAAGCGAAACAAACCTTCCTTGTCCCTGTATGCTTTCCGTAGTTTGGACCTGTTCGCTGTCACTGTGACGGGAAATAGTTGTTGAGGTGGCGCAACATTATTGATGTCAGTATGGATCTTCATCACCCGCACTTGATCGGTGATTGCCTCATTCATATTTTTACTTTCCTGACTGAGGAGGATTTGATCCGTGCCTCCGCCGTGTGTCAGGTGAGGAGTGTCAACACTTGCGGAAGTAGCTCACGTGCAATAAGAGCTAGCTCATTAAGAACTTTCTGTCTGATTACAATGATGTGTTTTCAGGATTGGAATGACGCTGCAGAGACTGCTTGGCTGTGGAGGTGAGACGTGTCTATACTTCCATCTCTGTCTTATGAATTTAAACTTTGTTAAAGTGGCAGTGTCCAACATTTTCTTTGAAATAAATCTCTGTTAAGTCATTGCTGTAGTCAAAGGGGTTCACAATGGCTCACTGATGAAAGTAGATATAAATCTACTGAATTGTGAGTATCCTAGACTAGATTCTCCTGCTGTCATTGATAGTATCGGGCCGATATCAGTATCTGTGCATCTCTTCTGTGAATAATCTTTCATATCAAAACATTTCAAAATATCCATTTCTGTGCTCTGCTCAGGAGGATGTGTCTGCAGCGCTGGAGTTTCTGTAACCTTGCTGTCTTGGGGAGTGAACGGGTGACTCACTCGTGGAAGAGATACTTCCTGCGACGTTGCCACTTAGAGACGAAGATGACGAAAGGCAGGTCAGGAGGTTACACCTGCAAAAGCCTGCGAGGACACACAGGTATGCCGTCTCTCTCTCTCTTTGGAATGTCCTTTGCATGACTTCATGAAGTCCCTCATCTGATGTTTCCATCTGACATGCTGTCCATCAGGCAGGGTGGTAGGGTTTACATACCTGCAGGGAAATTCAGCTCAGCATCCTGACATCTGGAACAGCAGCTCCACAGTGTGCAGCGCGTCTACCGATGGCACAGTCCGAGCATGGAACATCCAAAATGCAAGTGCCGACACCTTCAGCGTATCATCGTGCATTCTCAGTGCACTCGTGTTAAAGGTGCAGTGTGTAGGATGTGGCGCTTTTTGCGACCAATTAAGAAGTTGCCATATTTGGAATGTGGAGGAGTGACGTCGAGACGCTCTAGTAGCGGCAGCGACCTGTCAATCACAGTAAGCCCGCCCTAAAACATCCCCTGCTTTATGCTCTATTTGAATCTAAATGGACCATACTTTACTAAATGAACATCATGCTGTATTGAAGAAGACTTGAAACTAGCATTTTGACCATAATGTTTACATGTTTACAATGTTTACTGAGGTAATCAATCAAGTGAGAAGTGGAGTCGTTTTATATTCCATTTCTGCCAGTAGATCTCCTTACATTCTACACACTGTTCCTTTAAGTATCTATGCTTGTTTGGAGGCACAGAGTTTGATTGTATGACTTCTGTGCAGTATTTACAGGCAATGCTCAACAAAACATGTAAACGTCAACTTTACTCGCACATGCTGTGAGTCCACAAATGTACTGCAGTCACATCCCACTGCAATGCAAACTGATTTCCCCCGATAGTTTCCTCTCCTTGGTTGAAAGTAAGCAAGCGACTGGAATAAATGTCGTCCCCCGAGGCATTAAGCTCACGTTGCACCTTTGTTTCTCTCAGGGTGAACTCCTGTGGTGCAGTCCCGTGCAGGGGCCTTTAACAGCGATTGTGAGTGATGAACAGCATGAAGTGGTGATCACAGCCGACTCCACAGGCCTCATCAAGACCTGGCGAGGTCGGACCGGCCAGGAGGTGGCCTCCTTCTCTACTGGTTCTCCACGCTGTACATTACTTCAGTACAACATCGACAACAACTGGTTTCTGACTGTAAGTAACTTCAGAGTTTCTGTATAATATTAAAGCATTTTATTCATAGTAAAGTAACATGTGCTGCTCATCATATTCTCCTCCAGGTTGGGACCAGTCAGGGATCTGTGTGCACACTAGCTGACTCAGCTTTGACTCGAAAGTCCAGCGTGATGGTGTGCGACAGCTTTAATGTCAACACATTACTGGTTTCACCGGACAAGAAATGGATCACTGCTGGAAACGAGGACAATCTTGATTTAAGTCCAAAGGTATTCATGTGTGTGTTTCCTGCTCTGTTTCCTTTTACCTCATTACCTCATTACCTCATTACCTCGGGGCAAATGTCACAGTTGGAAAGAAACATTTTGTAGATTCATGTTGTTTGGTTTGTTGGCAGGTGATTTACGCTGAGAGTTTGACCTCGCCGTCTGAGGACGAGGACCCTCTGTGCCAGTCTGTGCCAGTCACTGGGTGCCAGGCTGCTGTCTTCATACCCACCCAGCCTGCCAGACTGGCCATCATCCACCACAACGAGCGGCCAAACAACAGAGCCCTCACTGTCTTCGATGTCAGCATTAAAAAGACTAAGTACAAGTCAGAGATCCAGGGTGAGGACTGAGAAATGTGCCGGTTGACTCTGATATGCTTTGAATGTGCTACTGAATCTCATATTAGCCATTAGAAACGTTGCAGCTGGTGAATCATTGTAGGAAAACCCACCATTAACTAAGCAGCTGGTACAAATACTGTTCGATTTTCTAACACATCTACCGCGGAATTTAAAGGTTCCACATTGTAAAAGTAAGATTTGCATGCTTATTATTAAGCAGGTCTAAGTGTTTTATAAATACTGTAAAAGTATCGAAAAGCTCACTCCGTGGAGAAACACACACATCCCATATTCAGACGCTGTGCCTTTAAACGAGCAGTCAGGATTTCCATACGCTGTGATGTCACAATTATTTAATATATAGACCATTTCACAGTTTTAAACATAACCATTCTAAATGTGTCCCAGTTTATTTCATGTTGCAGTGCGTAATATCTTAGGACGTGCAGGTAAATATGAATTGAGAATATATATGATAAACTGGTTGTAAGCTTAATATCCCATAATATATCCTGAAATCTATATTTTAGGGGTTTAAAAAGTAGATTTTCTTTCCCTATATATTGTTGTTGGCTTGTGCTGGTATGATTTTGAGTCTCATCTTAGTCCAGCAGGTGGAGTCCTTCCCCTTGACACTCAACCAACGGTCCTCACACATCCATCTAGCGGCCAAGGACAGCAACTGCCTAGTGATGGCCGCTGGTCAGGAGCTGTGGGTCTACTCTCTGAAAGGAGCCCTGCTCGCCAGCTTTAAGGAGCATACTATGGCCATCTCTTCTATGTGTGTGGTGGGTTCTTTTCTCATTTGGACTTTAAAAAGAGATAAATCCCGACACACACCACCTGTGTGAAAAGAGCCAAGTATAAATGTCTTCATGTTTACAGGATAGCTTTCGTGTGGTGACGGCATCTCAGGACCTCTCCTTACGAGTGCTGACATGGAGGAATGACCGAGACCAGGGGTTGACCCTGGAGAGCCGATACCACCTCCTGGGAGGCTCTCACACAGTGTCCAGGTACTGTTCTCTGTATCAACAATCAGCCGAGTCAATGCAACAGCCTGAATACAGGCATTTCCTAATTCTTCTTACGCTTCGTATGCCTGTTTTCTAGAGGGTTCACTCACGTCGCCTGTGACTACTCCAGCGTTGTGGCCTCAGCAGAAGGAAAAGACGGGAAAGACGTCTTAAAGGCGTATTCCTTCACCTCCTAAGCCTACAAGTAGTTCGCACGACCCACTGGAAGGAGGAACATTTGCTTTTATTATGAACTGTTCATCATATGTGCAGACAATTGGGTGTTCTTTGGTTTGTCTACATTTACAGAAAACAGAATGTAAGACTTGTTACAGATGAGAAACTCTATGTTATGGGAAAGGCATTTAAACACTGTGTGAAAAAAGTCTGTAAGGATATAAGGGGGGGATACTGTTCTTTTAAAGCTGAGGTATGTTGAGTGTATGTATGT
>NW_022280035.1:2339750-2367849 GCF_004355925.1 Anarrhichthys ocellatus | reverse complement strand
GTATATATATGTATGTACACACACACGCCCATTGGCTGGAAGTAGCCATGTATTGGTTCATTCACCACATTAGTCTCCATCCATTATTTGCCGGTGCAGTGGCCTTTGTCACACTCGGGATGGACTGCTATCTCTATGTTGATGTCTCCCCGTCCTCATCCATCTTCTCCCTCGTTTACTCCACGTAAAAGAAGGTTCTGCTGACTGTTTTTAGTAATAGTCACCTTTTGTCTTGTAGCCAGTGTGCGAAATGATTCACACTCAAAAGCACAATTTGTGGGGTCTAAAATAAATATTTTTCACTTCGCAATTGTCACTAAAATGTCTCTTAAAAGGTTACTATGTCAGCAGTATTTATTTACAAATAGTAATACAGAAAAATATTATTGTGGTGCTTCCTCATACTGTAAGGTCTTCTTCTTCGGGTGGCGTCTTTGCAAACGGTCCACAATCCAACTATTTTGTTACCCCGTACAACCTGAAAAGCAGTGGACTTTTTGTTTCCTTCTCCGACATCTTGTTTATTGTTTAGACTCAAATAAAGACTCTGTACGCTGTGACTGAAGTCTCATAGATCTGCCGTGCATCAGGAGAAAAGTTGTGCAGTGACACACAAGTGTGTAAAGTGTGTATAGCCCAGTTGATTGCCTTGGCTTGCATCCATTGAATCTGTGTAGGACTGCAGCATAATGACACTGGAGCACTAGGTGGGGGGGGGGACACCCCGATTGCCACCGGGTATTTCTCACACTGCTTGCGGCACACTGTCGGAGTCAGACGGAGAGATCCATCTGCTACACCGTTCAGACTTCATATGCAACATTTCCTCAACTGATTTTTGCCACACAGTTCATTAACCTTAAGTCAGCAGCTGATTAGTACACAATACGCTGTTCCCTCTTCAAACAGTGCTCTGATTCAGGCGTGCTGGCATTCATATCTTAGTGACGATATGATAAGGCCGTGTGGACTTTTCCCCAGTAATTACGCAGTATAGTACAGACTCAGTCACAAGGTAGCTAATGACATTGTCTAGCAGTGTTATGGCGGAAGGCTGTGTTCCCTCAGCTGTTGTTGATATTCTTAAATTAAGCCAGTCACAGGTGGCATCATGGGCCACACCTCAACAGTTAATGCAGTTCTAATGAAAGGCGCCAGCTCCTGCATATCGTCTGTGCTTGTATGGAGAACTTTGAAGGAGTAGGTACCTGTGGGGGGCTCAATGTTTAGACCCTCAGCCTTTCTCAGAGCTGTGTGAATGTATTAAGATAGAGGTGTCGTCTTATATACAAAGACAACAGACCAATAGAGCACCACACAGTCCCTACTTTTTAGTTATTATTTTCTGATACTGATTCTTTTTTCGGACTATCCAGACACTTAGAAAGTGGCACTTCAACAAAGACCTAGAGCTCCTCGGACCCTTGTTACGCAGAGTGTCCGTGGCCGCGCTGAAGTCATTCAGACCTCGTTCCTCTCCGGCAAACCTCCCGTCGGTGTAGCGGCTGCGCACTGCGTTGCGGAATTCAACCAGACAATCGCAACCCTAAAATATTGCTAAGCTCAGTAAAACCTGGGTTCTCTGTGCTCGGCTCGCCGGCCCTTTGTGCCTCTGAGCCAACTGGGGTTACCCGGTCTTGGGTGTCACGGATGAAGAGAGGGTTAAAAGCCAGCAGAACACAGTGTGTGACAAAGGAGAGCGAGAGAGGCGTCCCATTGTGGTTCCATTTGAAAGGATTGGGCACTTTTGTCCCCCTTTGAAATGGCAGATCACTAAAGGATATATCCCAGTGTCCTTAAACAAAGATATCTGGTGTGACTCTAAGCCCTTTCTGTGCTGTTAAATTGGTTGGATGCTGATTGGATGTCAGTGGAAAATACAAGGACACAAAACCCATCTGGTCCCTTCATAAACTCATAAATAAAGTCAGTCTCATATTACTAGATTCTAATACCAAGCTATGTTTCATCAACAGCCGCTCCTATCTTACCTCATAATCTTTCCTTTTTTCTCACTTCAGCCATTCTTGTATCTTATTACAAACTCCCAGCCCGTTGTAATAGCTCTTTCAATCCACTGTACCCAATAATTGTCTCATTTTACTGGCTTTCAGTCTGTGTTCGGTTGGGTTTTTTGCCTCTATCTCTGACCTAGAGTTAGCTAACCCTTTCAGTATTGTTTGGGTAATTATTTTACCAATAATGTCCTTTTTTGCTGGATGGCAAGTCTGCAGTTAAGGGGTAATCTTTTCTAAATGGTACTAAATAAAGTCCTAAATCCCCTTCCCCCTCGGCATAAGAGGATGAATCCCAGCCGCTATGCGCAGGGCTTACGGAGGTCTGGGAATCTGCCAGGCCCAGGCACACTCTGTAGCCTCCATAGCCAGGGACAGGTAGGGGCGTTTTGGCGGAGGGCTGGACGGAGGCTGTCTGGCGCTCTTGGGGAAACTTCCCCGTCCTGGTCCGGTAGCCTACTCCAGTGGCTGCCAGAGCCAAGCCCAGCAGTCTGTTCTCTGAGCGCCGTCAGGCCTGGCACTCTGCTGTATGAATCTCAACCTCCAACGAGGATGTGCAGATTATTGTAAAGACCACCCACACGATCATCTAGCGGAGACATTTCCGCTGCAAAACTGTCCAGACAGGCCGGTCCGTCCTCAGGATCCTCTCCCACCGAATAACGTTGCCTCCCGTGTCACAGAAGGACGACCATATGGTATCGCAACGTAATGAAAGAATCCTTCTGCCCGGTTTTAGGTAAAATGGCCCGCTGCTAATCCGTAATGATTTTAAGAGCTTTTGTCCTTAACTCCGATAAGCAGAATACCATCAGCCCCTGTCCACAGTTCAAGCAGAGGCCACATTTATTCTGCAGCATTAGTGGAAGACTGTTTGAGTTGTTACAGGTCTCAATTGTTTGGGCCGCTTGGAATGTTTTTAGTATAAAGAGTGGAGTGTTTGTGCAGTGTGTTTGCAGGACAAGAAAAAGGCATTGGTAAAGTCCTGCTTTAACAATGGGTGTCTTGGTATGCAGCCGTTTGTTGGTCGATAAGTTGTTTCCTATGGAGTGTAGCATTGTATCCGCCCAAGGGGGTGTTGTGTAATGTATTCAGTCACACTCGGAGACACTGCCTTCTGGTTGTAGTCAAAGCCATTAGGTAATCTGAATTGGGTCCATAAAATATAACCCAACCTTCAGCGGCAATGAAATGGATGGTTTTATTTTCAGTATTTATGGTGCTTGATTCCTCATATTGCAAAGCCTCCACTTACATTTGTTAGATTTATACCTTTTGAAATACCCTTAGCTTGTATGGATTCCTTTAAAACAGTCACAGAAGTCAAGATTGCACATAAGGAAGCTGTATGGCAGCCCAGTAGGGTCATGATTCTTCCAATGTAATCCAATTACTGAAGACCAGGGCCAGAGCCGGCAGGAGTCCATGCTAAAAGCAGAGGATGAGGTCATAGTAATACAACAGGGTTCACTCGGGGAATACACCAGTCTCCAGTTTCCCTTCGCCTGCACGGCATAATGACTGTAAACTCATATAAATCTGTCAACAAAGAAGCCAGTGTGCGTGCATGTGACGGAGCTAGATGTGTGTAAGAAATACACTTCTACTACTTATCCCATCCTACGTCCAGCTGTCTTTATTGTGTGGTTTCATTGTGTCTCTCATCCCAGTTTGTACTTCCACCAACAGGTTCAATCCAAACACTTCATTTTTAAGCCTATTTTTGATATTTAATGTGTTATTTTTGTATTAAATAGATGAGAAATATTATTTGTGTTGTGTTTTTTTATGGCTAAAACAACACTAGCCATTGTATTGGGTAAGTTTGCTCTACTTACTACCCTGTTGTAAAGCTAACTCTATTTCCCATGTTTGTTACATAATGTCTGAGATAGATTCTCTATTTTCCCATTTCAACCCGTGGTCCACTTAGCCCGAGGCCCGTGTACCGCTGTTCAGTTTAGTTAACGCCATCTTATCCAGTGCAAGGCCGGCTCATATGTATTTATATTGAGACACTGGTTCCTTATATAAACGCACGAATCCGCTATTGGCATGTGGGCAGAGTACACTGAGTCATTCCTTTATTAGTCTAGATTAAGTCCGTGGGTTGTATCCGAGTGCCCATAAACCTTCCTTATCTTTTGTGCAACATGATTGACACAGAAGGACACCCTCATACAAAACATGCATGTTTACGGCTTTTGGTTTCCCGCAACCATAAGGACTCTTACCGAGTCCAGGCGAAGCTCCACTCCATCAAATCTTTCTTCTTCCTTCTATTGAAATGAAGTCTGGTCTCGCCCCCCGCTCTGCATCCTGTTTACTTGTGAGGAGCCTGGCTTTTTACAGCAGATAGGAAGTGTATAAAAAACGTCTCTGTATCAGTCCGGATGTCTTTTTAGTGGATCAGAGGAAAGTCTGCTTTAGTAATCAGCAGACTTCACCAACATCCCAGATGCATTGGGAACTTTTTAAATACTGGTTAGAGGGGGATTTGCAAGTTTCCAATCCGTAAAGTAATCTGATCCCTTCGTGCACATCAACCATTCATTAAATGAAACGTTGGTCCACGTTTGGCCATATTGTGAGACGCTTTACTTTCCTGGGCTTTGACAGACGAAGAGTAAATTGAGTTTTTTCCCTCGGCGGTGTTTTTATCCCCTTGAGTTGAATATAAACAATAGATATGAGATGGGGGTGCAACACTTATTAGCATATATGTATAGCAGGAATAAGCCTGTGGTTGCTATAAGTGGACAGATGGTGGGTGCCCAGTTCCCACCCACAGATACACCCACACATGCACACATATGACTTGCCATATCCTCCAACTAAAGAGCTGTTTGGTGCCGTATGAAGAGATCAGGGATGAGATGCAGACAGATAGCATTCTCTGTTTACATGAGTTCATACTGACACATCCCTCTCTGGTGGTTCCTCTGAAATTCTACATGGTCCCCTCATCTCAAACTATCTCCTAACTGGGCTCCCATCTCGACTACATTAATTGAACCAGAGGGCAGATTCCTTATTTCAATAGGCTATCTATTCAAACATCAGGAAACCCAATTTCAAAAGGGTCGTCCCTTCGCCCCGGGGGTCCTTTTTAACTTCAACACCCCAGTGGAATTGGAGAACAGGAGTATGTCACGTACAATCTATCTGCACTCCATACCCACTCCTCCTTCCCCAGGCTCCTATTGTAAATAGGCTAGTGGGTCCGGGTCCACCCCGTCGCAGTGTGTCGTACCCGAGTCTCATGGAGCCCACGCTTTGAAACCCTCCGGCACGGCTGAGCGGGGGAGAAATTGGGAATAGAACTGGGGTAACGGGGAGGGGGTTTGCCTGTACAGCAATAACAACATTAGAGTTTGGGCTCAAAGAGAGGAGGGGCTTTAATTGGATGTGTGCCAGTCTCTCAGGGGTCCTTGAGAAATGGGGAAAGCAGCCAGAGAAAAGGGAGGGAGAGGTTTGGGATGGAGGGACACCGGGCAATGCCTGAGTTTCCTGTGGGAACCAGCTCACTCTTTTTGTTTTTTTTTTAAATGGAGGATGAATAGGGGTTCCTCTATCAGCTGGCTTAATGAGTTTAAAGAGCCGGGACTTTAAATAGAGAATAACCAGCTGTCTACTTTCTTTCTGTACAAACAGCTTAATAAATATGTATCTCATGAAAGAGAGGAATGATGTTCAGGACTTAAAGGCATCGTGTTACACTTTCATCTCGTTTCATTAGCTTACTTGAATGCCGTTGTTAGAGAGATGTATAAGTATTGTACTGTTGACATGGAAGAATAGAACTTATTGTGTAATGCAGACAATCATTTATTTGTGCAGCATGTGCATATTACTATTGTATACACAGATATTATATGCACAGTAGCGGTGAGGCTATGAGACCCCCCCCCCACACACACACCATTATTCACAAACCTGACACGGCCTCATATGGTCGGCTTGCCACCCTGACCCAAGGTTTTAACCTCACTGGTAGAGAGAACGATGTGTGTGCACACAGTCACATACAGGATTTAATTACTGCACATGGGGAGGGGGGGGTCATTAGTTTCTGTCTGGCCAGGAGCAAAAGGCAGGACCCGCCCAAGAGACCATCTTCTGGGTTTAGGAGGATGAACAGAGAGATGGGGAGATAACTTTAGCCTTGTTCTGTGAGTGGAGGAAAATTAGATCAGAAGTGATGAATAGATGCATTGAAGTGGCAACATATGAGGAAAACCTCAGGAAGGAGGTTCTACAGTCGTCGTTGCGCCCCCCCCCCCCCCCCATCCTGTCCATGCTTCATCCGGATTGATTAGATGTGTCTGGGCGCTAATGGATGAGTCTAGAATGATGGGGGAACTGCATTAGGGTCTCATATACAACATTAATGTAATAAATGATTACTGTTGAGGTTAAATGGCGACAGGCTTTCTCCCATAACAAATAAATTCACCGTCTTTCACCTCCCCCCTTCTTCCTGCAAACACAACATTTTGGAGGAAAATGGAAGTGTGTGTGTGTGTGTGTGTGCCCCAGCTGCAGCCCCAGCTGCCCCCCCCTCCTCTCCGTCATTTATGTCAATAACAGCGAGGGGCTGTTGGGCCGTGGAAGTTGTGCGTTAAAGCTCCACGGGGAGCCGTTTCCTCTGGGAGAATATGCTGAAATACACACTCTGAATGGAGACTCGGTCTTATTCACTGCTTGTTTGCTACGACGTACGCTTTGGCCTGACAGCAAAGAGCAGAAACAAAAACAACAAATAATAAAAATACTTCAAAGTATGCAAGCTCTTTGTGCTAAAAGCAAATCTCAAATAGGAGAGGCATGGCACTCCGGTGGAGGAGGGAGGAGAGCAATCTGTGCTCTGAAACTGCCATCTGTGCCGGTGGGCTGCCTCTACCGGCCGCCGCTCGCTCCATCACTGTAATTGGTGTGGTAACCATGGCGACGGCGGTTCCCCCTGCGGTGCGGGCGCGTGGACCTGAGAGATCTGAGCCAGCCACACCGGGTCAGACAGACAGGAGGAAAGACAGACGGGCTTAGATAAGGCTGACTTTGCATCTCTCTCTCTCTCTCTCTCTCTCGATAGATAGATAGATAGATAGATAGATAGATAGATAGATAGATAGATAGATAGATAGATAAGACCTATTGAGTCTCTGCCCCCCCGAGACACCGGCTTTTTCCTCCAGATTTAGCCCCTAGACAATGGGGCCGGACAAACAGATGCTTCCTTGTGATTAATTGACTGATTAAATACTGAAGACCCCGTGGTTCATCTCGCCCGTACAGACAGGTTCTCATGGCGTCCGAGAAGAGAGAAACAGTAACTCAAGTCGAGCCGAGCCTTTCTCTGGAAACACTTGGAGCAGCTTTTTATCTAAATGTTGATGGTGGAACTTGGTTTGTTTTTGGACTCGGCTTGTATTTCACTCATGAGTGGTGTGAAAAATGACTTTTTCTCATTACTCGACCTATTCTGTAGCATTTAGAAGCTGCGTTCGTCGTATGTATCATATCCACTGAAGGCTAAATAAACTGTGTGCGCTCACACTCGGGTTCTTTAGCCCACTGCCAGAGGCATAGTGACTGTTTTTCCCTGGTAATAACAGGAGCCAGCTCATGAACACCAACATTATATGGTGCCTTCAGGCTGACACTATAATGGCAGTGGCCGGCTTGATTGTCTTCTCTTTGCAGGTGTTTCACCTTTTTTACGAAGCGGGTATATGTTTCTCTCGCTCCCGTCTCTGACATATGATGAATATAGATCAGCATCATGTTTGAACACGAGATCTGATCTGAGTTATTAATGCCGAGTCCAGATTAGTGGCCGATGTGAAGTCGGAATAAAATATGAAGTGTAGTTTTCCCCCAGCGAGGTCTGATGAAAGCGCTAACTAGCGGGTAATCATTACAGCCTGATGTAAGCTGGGAGAACGTATGTACCACTGAGCTGCAGCCCAATTAGGCTGTTCTGATGCTTTTTTATTATGGTTGAGGACGACTTCTTCAGTGAGGCGTGTAAAGTGCCTCATGAGTCTGATTAGTACATCGTGTGTGTGTGTGTGTGTGTGCACTTTGATCACATGTGTCTATCTTCTCCCAACAGCTCCGTCTCTTCTGGCATCCTCTGTTTTCTCTGTCCTGCAACTCAAGAGATCCACAATCTGGCACAGCTGTGTTGTTGTGTTTTTCCAGAGGTTCACGCCCTTTCAGTCTTCTGATGAGAGTATAACGTTCAGCCGGTCCACTCGAGGCTATAGAAGTTATTCTTTTAAAGAAACATACATCTCGTAAAACTCACACGCGGTTGTTTTTTCTCTAACCTCTGCTTTCTCACACTCTCTGTAGTGTGCATTCCTTGCCTTCGGCGTGCCGTGCGTGTTGACACCACCAGTGTTGGTGGAACCCCGACGAGGCTTTGAACACTCGCTTCTTCCTCCGTTATCTCGGGAGCGAGAGCAAGCCTCAACACGGCAACACCAGGTGCTGCAGTACGGCTGACTGCAGGGCACGCTGGGAAAATTGGAAATGGGATGTGTGTATTTGTGTTGAGTGTGTGTGTGTGTGTGTGAATAATAACCCAACGGCTCTGTGCTATGCAGTGAATCAATGTGGCTCTGTGCCAGGCAACAGCTAATACCTCTCCCTCCCATTTCTCTCACCTCTTTTTCTTTTTTCCCTCCTTCTTTCTCCTTCTGTTAGTTTGGCACATTTAATGACTCTCATACATCTAACTGTTACATATCCCAGTTTCTTCTACTCATTGTTGATCGACTCCTCTTTATATTTTTGCCATATTAAATCCCTGTTTTCCAAATTCAGAGTTGCTGATTTGGTGAGAAACTGTCAGTTCAAAACCAGCGGAGAGTGAATCATAACCTCCGAGGGATGTGAATCTCTCTTTTCAATTCCCATCCCACTGAAGATTAAAGTCTGAAGTAAATAATTAGCTTCTCTGTTACTCATTACAGCGAGTGTCATTGGCTTTGGCATCACATGCACTGATCAACAACAAGCATACACAGCCACGTGACGCAGTCAGCATTCCTCACAGAAGCATGTTACACCGAACGCAGACACACAACACGGAGATCTAACGTGTCCTAATGAGGTACGGTGAGTGTAGAAGGTCACACGTTCCTTTTTATTTTCAGCAGTTGGTAACGGACAGCTAAATATAGAATCGGCGCATACCTCGAGGCGATCTGTCCCTTCTACCTCGCTGGCTGCACAGCGGAGAGAGAGTCTCTGTTTATCGTCACCGACCGACTCCACGTGAGCTGTGATTCACGAGGCAGAGGAATCCATTCAGTGTGTGTGTGGTTTTTTTATTTATTTGATTCTCTCTTCCTGCTTCTCCTCTCCTCAATGACAACTAACCCTGACCGGCCCTCAGTGTTGCATGGGGTCGACCCTGACTCTCTCTCTCTCTCTCCATCTGTATACGACTAACTGAACTGACCTAAGGGACATAGCGTTGTATTGTTCAGCATCGGTCACAGGCGGTCTTTGTCATGGCACAAGAATGCTGCTGTGGAGGCGGAAAATCTCAGCTCAACATCTGCCCACTCCGGTCCACACGTCTCTCCAAACGCACCGTCGTATACACACACATACACACACACAGCCTAGCTTTACTTTGTTATCAGATCCAGGCTGGGAGACCACGGGGGGACCGAATAGAAACTTTAACAATGAGATGATTAGAGCTGGAGCAGAGACGGAAGAATCGGATCCAAATCCAGAGAGTGTCCTAATTGGGTTTTGGTCTTAAGGCAAAGGTTTCCAAGAGGACTACCTCGTATTGATTGAAATGCTCCTGGCCTCTGATTTAAGTGTGTGTGTGTTAGTTAACGTGAATGTATCCAGTGGTTTTATTCTCCACCCCAGATCTCATCTCTACCTGCTCCCTGATCTCGCTTCATGCCACAGAAACAGCAAAAATAGAATTTTAGATTTGGTTTAATTGATCTCCACAAAGCCTCTGAGACTCGCACTATCGATCTGTTTGTGTCCTGTGCTCCTGACTCAGAGGATATCGAGGAACATGTGCAGGAGGGTGAACCCTGCGACCTATTATTGCCTCTGCGTTGACATCCGTCACCATGTAAGGTGTTGAACATTAGGAGCAGCGCTGTAACCTTTAGAGCCCAGCGTTTAGCATTCCCCCTCCCTGTTACCGAACAGTGATCACATCGCTGTAAGATGTGATCACATCACCTTCTACTCAGCGGACTTTGCCTCCGAAAGACAGTCAGATTAGAGGACAACACAGCGGTTATGCCATGTCCCAGCATGCTTTGAACACAAGCAGTCACGCTGTCGTAGCAACGTTTGTTTCGCTGAAAGATAAACCGACAGATAGCGGATCGAGTTCAACAACGCTGGCTGTAAAATAAAACCAATTACCAGAGAAACCAGTGTTTTGATAAAGGCTGTACCTAAAACAAGAACTGAAGGCATAGCAACCACATCCTTCCTTAAACTAGTCTGCATTCATGCACCCATTAAGAGTCTTTATTTATATCTTTAAAGTGGGCATGTGTTGATCTTGTGACCAGGGTAGTCAGAGCATCTGCTGTGCTGTGAGCAATGTATGAGGAAGTGATGAAAACCATACGGATAGAACTAAGATCAGAGGTGTTCGTCTCGTTTTTCTAAATTGCACTCAAACACATGATGCTTTTGATTAGTGGTAATGTACTTTGATCTCCACATGGCAGCCCTCCTTATGAAGACCAGCCCAGCAGGGTGTCTGGCCTCAGCCCGTCATACAAGCACTCATCTGGAATCTGGGATAAAACTCTTGAATTGTTGACTTCTCCTCATATAGCGTCATTATGTTAGCCCCGGCCCTCTGACAGTAAATCCAGTCCAGACAGCCTTTGATTAGCGATACAAGAGATAATCCACGCTCTAATGTAAAAAAAATTAACTGCAACATATGGCAAGCTGAAGATAAATTATGAATTGGGTGTGCAGCTCACGGTGGGATTACTGGCGTGGTCGCGTGCGGCCCCTATCTCCCCTCCCCTAAAAGTAGCCCAAACCCACGCTTGGGGAGTTGGGATTAAAGGCCGTGGGTCACAGGGGTTTGGCTCGGGGCTCTACTGTTTGAAGGACAGTCCTCTCGGATTGGATTGATCGGAGTCCCTTCGATATCCACCGTACATCAAGATTATAATGATGGGATTCCCCTGCTTTCTGATTGGGTTAATCCTGTCTGACTTTCTAATCAAATACAGCCTCCTGCTGTTTTTTTGGAGAGGAGGGAGGTGTTTGGGAAGGTATGAGGAGAGCTATTGAACAGATACTCTTGTCTACAGTTACTGACATTAGTTGTTTATTGACAGACACTTTGGCTGTCGATAAGCATCAATATGAACCTTGGCTTTATGATTATTAAAGCACCTCTTAGTGATTAGGACACCGTGATTACTACACATGTATGTCCAGCGTGTGTAGCACTTTTATACTAAATTCGGTTGGTCCAGTCACTTTGTGTTGTAGGGCAGCAACTGACTATTATTTTATTTTCAATTAATCTGCAGATAATCGTCTCGATTCATTTTTTGGTTCCTGAAAAGTCAGAAAATGTGTGTTTTAATGTCCATTATAGTTCTCTTAAACCAAACATGATGTCTTCAAATTGCTTGTATTTTCTGACCAAGAATCCCAAACCCATTTCAAACTGCTTCTAAATAAAGCATATTGCGTCCCAGCGTGAGGTTTATCTTTTCATCTCCTCATTTGAATCGTCCTCTTTCCTGGAATGTGAGAGATATTGCAGCCGCCCTGCACGAGACACAATGTCACGCCCTGAAATAGTTTTACACGTTCGCATATTGGTCTAAGTCCTACAAGTAGGCCAGAGCAACTAATGCAAATTTCCAGATTTTCCTTCTCTGAAGGAATTACTGGGATTAATGCAATATGCAGTCGAACGGAGAAAAATCCCGCGGCAGACGTAAAAAGGTGGCAGGTCAGAGAGAGGAGAGAGTGCGCTGCAGCTGCAAACAAGGTCAGATTCAGAGCCTCAGGTGACTTCAGATCAATGCCCGCTGGGATCACCGGTGGTTACAGGAATGGAGATCCAAAATCTGTAATCAGGGAGATGATTATTTGGTGACGGCAGAGAGTAGGAGAGTATAGCCTAACCTAGATTCTGCTGCAGTTTAGGTCTCGCTCTCCCGTCTCTCCCTGTCTGTCTCTGTTCATTATTTGCTGCATGGCAGGCCATTTATAAATTAAGGTCAGAGTTAAGGCGGCACTATTTATAGTGAAACTATCTGCACAAACTACACGACTAATCCCGGCCCTCTTTAGCTGAGAATATTCCCAGCAGCAGATATGTCTTCCGTAGTTTTTTTAATCTCCATGAATTTCATTAATCTGTAAAAATCGACCAATATTTTCTGACCTTCCTGAACTATGATCTCTGAAGGTATTAAAGAGTATTAGAACACATGATCACCCAGACGCCACTCACCATTTGCTCTACTTTTCCCTGTTTGGAGTCACTGCGGTGCAGGGGAGGGCAGCATCCTGCGGGTAAGGGAGGGAGAAATGGGGGAGCAAAGGGGGGGAGGCGGGATGATGCAGTCCAGATGGAGCCGAACTGATTATCTCTACGAGGCGACGGCAGTGTTTTAGGGAGGTTTTTGAGTCCCCGGCTGAACCGCAGTCGTAGAGATTAGTGTCACTTTAATCACAAAAGCAAACTTTTGTCGGTTACAGTTCTTCTTCATCCTCTGATTTGCATATATAATTTTATAGTATCAACAGTGAATTAAACACATAACCTCCCATATTTCTCAAAACTATAGCGTCTGAATAACAACTCTTTTCCTCCTTTATTGTGTCTCCAGGCCTTCGGACAAGCCTACTCCAACCACAGGAAGGTGGCAGCGGATGGGGAGAGCCGTGAGGAGTCTCTCATCCAGGAGTCGGCCTGTAAGGAGGCCTACTACGAGCAGAGGGTCCTGGAGCTGCAGGCGGAGCTCCGCCAGGCGCGCAACATCCTCACCAATACCCAGTCTGAGAACGAACGGCTGAACACCATCTCCCAGGACATGAGAGAGGTAAGAGTCACACATACGCAACCAGAATCGGAGCACAATTATTACACAATGTAATCTGCAGTTCAGTCAGCTGGATATGTGTCATAAGAAGCTACTAATGCACACTGCACACGTGATGTGTGAGAGGTCAACAAGAGGACTGGGTAAAGTCCTCTCTAAGAGTCTTACTGTTCATCAGAAGACGCTGTTTCCTGGTGGTTCTTTTTTCCTGTGTCAATACTTTTAAATTGAACTCACTTCCCAGTTGAAGCAGAGGGGGTCTGCCGCTGTTTGCCTGCAGCTGTTGAGAACAACGGATGTGTTTGTTGTTGTTTTTTAGGTCTGAAGCTGCAGAAAACATAACGGATATTAATCACTGATCAGCTCTGTGTAGTTGAGCCCAGGAGGAAACTGCAGCTCTTATATATATATATCTATCTATCTAGAGATATATCTATCTAGAGATCTAGAGATATATCTATCTAGAGATCTAGAGATCTATCTATCTAGAGATCTATCTATCTAGAGATCTATCTATCTATCTATCTAGAGATATATCTATATCCTGTCCTGTACTCCTTCTCCAACACTGTGTTGCGTGGTTAATTTTGGAAGCAAAGAAAGGTCGTACAGATTCCCATCATATGACAACTGAATGCCTTGAATGTGAAATGTAATTATCACTTAATGCTGCTGAAAATCAATCAACACTGAATTCATAGCATTAAGATATTTGACTTGATTTATGTGGTTTGAATCCACCGTTTAAATGTCACTTAGTTTCAAGTTGTGCAATTCTAAATTCTTTTTTTTGCCTCCATATTAACAGAGCTCCACTACTTGTCCTCCCTAAAGACAATGGAGCATTAAACACGGCATGCTGCTGCCTCTCATGCCCCCCCCCCATGGATACAGTAAAAGCATCTAAGTGTAATTATTCAGTGTCATCTCTTTAAAGTGAAGCCAGTTTCAAGTCGTATGATTTGTCGCATGATATATCTATTGATAGATAGATGTTTTTTCTTTAGTGCTGCATAATTACTGCAGCTGCCTTCATTCACCTCTGATACTTTGACGATTGCTGCCCAGGCCTGTACTATTCAGGGTGGAACTGCAGAGTCCACAACTGTTGTGTTCCTGACATGCTAAGACAAGACTAACCGCACTGTAATGACTTCAGAGACCAGGCAGATCGAAGCAACACCTTGCCTTCAAGCCTCATGCGATACGCTCCGCTCCTGTTGTGATGCAGGGCGGAGTCGTAATTACAGATGGATGAAAAACACAGGTTCCATGGGAAACATGCTCTGATGCGAAAGATGGCACGACTCCACCTGAATAATGAATCAGTTAATATCTTCAATTTGTGTGAACTGTTGAATGACGGCTGTGGCGTTGGTGACATGCCTCATTATAACAACTCCTCCTCAAACCAGCCTTTTATTAACTGAACAAGCCGTGTCTAAATCTGAGCATATAGCCTTCAGAGATTCCAGCAAACATTTCTCATATTCTCTCCTAAGCTTACCTGACTATCACAATGCTGACCTTTTTATTGTCTGCGCCCCACATTGGACAATGTCTGACCCGTTGAGTGCTCCATTTACATATACTCACAGCTAATTGACCTCATTAGAAGAGACGGGGTTGCAGCGCAGTGCAGAGGCGTGCGAAGATGCATGTGCGATTTTGCATTAACAGGAGAGCCGTATAGGTTGAAACGGACTGAGAAATGTGCGAAGCTTTGAAGAAGCCTTTTTGACGCAAAGAGAGAGAGACGTGAAAGGATGAAAAGAGCCTCTCACCTTCAGAAGCGCTTCTTTGGCCCACGCTCCCGCGACAGCCGTGTACCAGCTGGAATACTAAAGACGACGTAGCAGCTTTGAAGTCGCAGCTTGTTTTGAGGAGGTGGGCTGTGTGAGAAGAGAAGGAACAGACAACTCTTGTTCAATGTAACTTGATTTATTTGACGCGTCTCTAGGTAGGTGCACGGTGCATCACGTACTGCACCAGGAAGGAGCTCAACCGCATGTTGGTGCTGAAACACCGGTATTGTTACCCATTCCGTGCATCCCTCTCCACCCATGCACCAAATAGGCCCATGTGCTTCTGTGCTTCACATTCTGCATCATGACAGTCAGCCCTCCTCTCTGTATAATGTTCCCACTACATGGTAGTCAAACCCATCAGTATTCCAAATCGTCCTGTGTTTGTGCACAGCAGATTTAGCTGAGTCCTCTGTTTTGCAGGTCAAGTTGGTAATTCCAGTGTATTTCGGGGGGGGGGGGGGGGGGGGTTAAAAGAGGGCTCCCCTTCGGAGTGAGTCTAAAATCTTTGGCAGGCAGCTGCAGGGACTGCTGCTGTTTACCGTGAGTCACTGCTTGAGACAGATGTCAGCAGCTTTTTTTTAGTGAGAGACTTAAAAACGGCATGTCCCTCAAAATGACTTAAGTTTCGTAAAGCTCTACATTCTGCTATAATTAGGTCAGCTGCTGCTCAGCTCTTAGTCTAAGTTGGTATAATTTGGGCATAATGGAAGCCAGATGTGCCTCACCAGTATAAACCTTAACTAACTGCAGTCGTTCCAAGAGTTAACTTAAACATTACTACATTCTATAAAGATATCGTGCCTCTTAAATCTCATATTATTTAGAAAAATGTGTACAGTGTTTCTCGCATGTCTGATCTACAGCTTCGGTGCAGCTGGTGGTCTGCATGATGGCTTTTCTGCAGGTACCATTCCCATTATAAACACCCTGATGCAGCAGTCGGCTCTAATTGGCAGGATAAAAGGGACCCGGAGTGTAAATTGGCCCATGTATGGAAGATAATGACACCCTTCTAATGGTACTTCTGTGGGTGCTAGGAGGAGTATGTGTGTGGCAGGCAAATGGAGGGAGCCTGGGCACTGAAGCTGGCATTGTGACCAGACTGACAGGTCTGAAAAGAGGCCTTTGTCTCCCGGGTTTCAAATTAGCCCAAATAGCCCAGGCAGGGAGAGAAAGAGAGGAGAGGAGGGGGCACTAGGAATTCTAAAATCCGTTGGAGAAGGAGAAAGGCTTAATGAGAGTAAACTCGGCACCAGTGGTGGACCGGGCTGCTATTCTGGGACAGCCTGGCTAATCATATTGGGTCAGGAGGTTGATTACATGACTCAATTTGATCAGGGAATGCAACCGACAGTTGGGCTGTAACTGTTGCCTTTTGTTTGTGGCTGAAATTGGGGGATTTGTTTTTCTGCTGCTGCACATCTACAAGGTTCCTCTGGAAAGAGCTTTCTAGCACAGCTGAAAGAAGGCTTATAAACGTGTCTCTCTGTGTGTGTTATTCACAAAGTCATCACGAGATGATGTCATTATTCTACAGATCTGGAGGCTTCGGTGTAAAACAGAGCTCGTCTTTGTAGTTGGCCCGTTCATTCACAACCATTTAGTTACAGCGCTTCAGCTGGGCACCGACATCACGTTCAATCCTGCCAGGCAGTGTTTCAGCCCCGAGTGCCAATAAGACACATTTCACTGCTACGCTGCAGTCTACAGGATTAAACCTCCATAAAGAGCCAGTAACGTTGTAAGGAGGCGCACTCTAATAGGCATGACTTAATTAAATTCAATCGCATGTCTTGAGAGGAATGTGCCTACAGTGATGGCTGCCACTATCCTTGCAGAATGGGAATCCCCATTGCCTGCCTCTTTTAGGAAATTATCAAAGCAGAGCCAAAGATAAAAACACTCATAAAAAATGTAATGGATTTCCACCTCAGCATCACCACATGGTTGCTTGCAGTACTTCCTATCTACGTGTGCATCACTCAGGATGCTGTGCTGCTGCCACTGTAACCGTTGTCATCCTGAAGTGATTCGCTTACGCGGATCATTTTCCATACAAAGACATAAATTATGATGTAGTGCTGTTTGTCAATCACCATTATGTGCAGGCCATTCAAATGTTAAACATGATTGGTTTTTCCACCTCATTGACACGGATCGACGGAGCTGTCAGGCTTTCCCCTTAATTGAAGTGCTGCATCGACTGGCCTGATTAAACAACGTGAAGTGAGGCGGTCGAGAGATGGGGGGGGGGGGCATTTGCATTAACGGGATGAGTTCAAGAGGTCGGAGGAGGGCAGAAGTGTAAAGCTCATTGAGAGGAAGGCCTCTGTATTTATTGCAATCAGAAGAAATGAGAGTGCACGGCTGCAGGTTTTCAGTGGAGCAGATCGACATGAGAGCAGGATTTTTAGTCGTCACGTCAGTGTTCACAGCATCGAAATAAAGTAGACGTAGAACGGACATTTCCATTCAAATCAACGTAGCAGGAAATTCACAGCGGCGGCCATTTTTATGTGTATCGTTGCGACCAGTATAGCATTAAAGCATGGCGGAATTAACAAGCTAGCTAGCTTGTTAATTCCGCAATACTTTAATTAATGCCAGAGGCAGCACCGGGTCTAGAGGTCCTTACGTCTCACTTTCAGCTGCTCCCGAGAAGGAGAAGCTAACTAGCCAGTCCGCTCTCTTCCCGGTGAGCTGCGACAACACTTTACACCTCCACTCACATGTGTTGCCCCCAAAACAACCAACAGCAATCGACATTTTCTTTTCTTACTAGTCAAAATGACCGCGGTAAACGGTCCGATGTCCGTTCTACTCCTATTCTATTTCTATATCTGACACGTTGCCTTGATTATTGAAAGGTCAGAGTTGAGCGGTAAAGAGATCCAAGGACGGTTGCTCTTTGTTCCCTGGTATCATCGTCTGACGTGAGGCTAATGTAACAGGACTCCTAGAGGGCTTTGGGGTGTTGATGTCGACTGCCTTATTATTCCTTGTGACATTAATGCCAAGACGGATCACCTCCTGTCATGTGCTGGTTGGAGGGGGTGGGCAGTACGAAAAGACAAACAGAAAAGGTTGGAAAATTGGTCTCTGAGGAAAAAGACTGATACGGCAGAGGAACATAGCAAGAAGAGGTGTGAAAACTCAGACACGTGCCGCTTCGGTTTCCATTTTTGCGCCAGCCTTTGAGTGACCCACAAATGACTCTACAGCCTCCAGATGTTTTGCAGGTTATCTGAGCACAGCACCCAACATCACCTAATCTCACTTCCACCCCAGCTAGCCGCCTCATGGGTGGCACGTCTCACAGATTGATGGCTATTTTTGTCCCTTAAGAGCGGTGCCTCTCTAAAATACATTTAGAAGGTGCCATTGATCCCTAATAATGTTTGTCCTCTGGATCGGCTGTAAGGAAGCTCTGACAGTGTGTCGATCTTGATTTAAGCCCCCGGCTCACAGCACCAAAGAGGTTTCCCCGTGCCGGATCAATGGATCCTAATAAATCAACCACAAACACACAAACAGGCCTACACATTCACTCCAGCTAATGGGTGTGCATATTCTCACGTGCACGTCTCTCCACTTTCATCTAAACAACCTCAAAATCTCTAATTCGCTGTTGAGTGCGTGCAGGCACATTTTCGCCCTGTGGGCTCTTCAACAGTGACACGCTGGACAAAGTACCATCAGCCAGGCGCCCACAAGGCTCCTTTCACTTTTTACTTTTTAATTGTCTCATTGAAAAGTGTGACCCTGACTTGTGTTTTGTCTCCGTAATGGGGTCTGGGTGGGCTGAAAAGAGTGACAATCGCTTGCAGCGAAGAAGAGGATAAAAGCAGATCTGCTTTCAGCGATATTCTCAACTCGTGACAGTAGCGATAGGCCCCTGAGCTTCATTATTCCTTTGCTCTGTCTAAACCTACACTGGGGGAGGGGTTGAGCTGTGGCGCATCTGTGATTCATTTCTTGTCTCTCCTGAAGGTGATCCTGCGATGTTCTCGGCTCCGTAGAGTTAGATTTAACTCATGCTGACGTGACCTTGACTGCTGCAGAGCCTACAGGACATAGAAACCTTTTTGTCATCAGTTTACTGAAGAGCCCGAAGTGCTCAGTGGAGCACAATATCACCAGAGATCTACAAGTGGAAGGGAACATGGCCGTCCCTATATCTGATACAGATATGATGGAACTAAAGCTCCGTAGGAGGAAGGAATTCAACTGTGACTGATACATGGCCTCTAAAACCACACTGACACATGCAGAGGAGAGGAGAGGAGAGGAGAGGAGAGGAGAGGGGAGGGGAGGGGAGGTGGGGGTTGGAAAAAATGAGAGCAGAATTGTTGGTGGGAAAAGCAAAATGGAGGTCAGTGGTTTTAGAAAGAGAAGCCGAGAAAGTGGGTTAGAAAAAGAAGCAGTATTGACCTGCTCTTGGTGTCATTCCACTTGGGAACCCCTCTGCACTTTGCAATAGTTTGTAGAAATCCAGCGCAAAGTGCAAAGTGGGATGGAGAGTGAAAATGAGGTCAGTGGAGTGAGAGTGCGAGAGAGAAAAGAAAAACAAGATAAAACTATAGTTATATTTAGCCTGTCTGTGCTGTCACATCAATAATACACTCTTGGGCAGCACTTTCGAGGGAACCAAACCATGGAGTAAAAAGCTAGTATGGATTAGCAGAAATTCATATTTACAAAAACTCTCTGGAGTTAATAAGAACTGAGCGGAGCCTTCAACACAGCATTAAAACATTCCTAATCTACACTTGAGTTAAGCCTGAAACTTTGCCACCGTGGCTTACTGAGCGACGGAGCGGTTTCCCGCTGAAGTCGAGGTTATAGCGGCTCAAACACGTTGAGACATTACTCTGAGCTTTATGGATTTAAGCAGGCTCAACCCCACTGGGCTGTCAGAAGCAGTTTAATGGCGAAAAAGAAAGCTTTGGAGTTGAAAGTGGTAGATTTCAAACAGTGCAGTTGGAAGAAGCTCTGACCGAAATGTGTGCTGCTCTTGTGACATCTTGCAGCACTGTATGAACCTAGAGAGGGTTCATTGGAGCAAAAGATAGTGTGCTGTATCATGCGTGCACACATGCATGCACTGCCCCTCACTGTGCCTTTAAACATCTAATGTATGTTTATGGTATTCCTGAATAACCCACCCCCTTTGCATGGAAGTGACACATTTGTCTGCGTGTGTGTGGGCGGATTCAAGCAGCTGTTAAGACGTCACCTGTAGTGACAGCAGGCGGGGGGGTCCTCACTAACCACACACAGGCCCACGCTAATAAAAGGCCCCCACACCCCAGTGTCTAAACAGCCACACTCACACAAATACCACAATATATTTCAAACATTCCCAGGAGTGCGCTCCTCGTGATTAAATGCTGTCCGCCCTTTATAGCAGGGGAGTGGGGGGATGCACATGGCCGCCGCAAACCCTGATGAGTTTACTCAAATCAGCTTCCGTCAAACAGCGGCTCGGTGTAAACCCACCCCCGGTCTCTGAGGGGCTCAGTGCAGCAGAGGATGTGGAAGCAAGGTGAAAGGTCAAGGCCCCGTTATGCATTGTAATCAGATTGGAGGAGGATGATAATCGGGTTCAGCGGTGGCCTGTATTCATCGGCA
This sequence comes from Anarrhichthys ocellatus, assembly GCF_004355925.1. Taxonomy (NCBI): domain Eukaryota; kingdom Metazoa; phylum Chordata; class Actinopteri; order Perciformes; family Anarhichadidae; genus Anarrhichthys; species Anarrhichthys ocellatus. The sequence continues at coordinate 2,347,305 of NW_022280035.1, read as the reverse complement.
CCGGACGGCACTGAGCCTCCAGCTGAGGCACATCACCCTGGCCAGGAAAAGACTCCCAACAACCAGCTGGCACAGCTTTGTGGAGTCAAGAACAAGAGATTACTGGTGTGGACGATTATGCTGATGTTCTTAATAAAATAGTTGTATATGTAGTTTGATAGTCCAAAAGCATACAACTGGAATATCTGAATCTATTCATGGTTTGACTGATTCCAGCTCTTTTTTTTCTTTGCTTTAATTCACATTTCTCTCAGAAGTCAGGACCACTGCACGGAGGCTTAGCGGTAGGACTGATCAGTATTGTAAGCTCATGCATTATGCAGTAATGCACCAACACCAGGGCTTTTGCACAGCAAACGCCCACGCTCATTAGACATGCGCAGAGAAACCCAGATGAATATTAATGCACCTTCAAACGTCAACTCGCCTCTACACACAGTGATTAATTATTACACAGAGCAAACGAGGAGCGTGTACTCTTCATCAGCGGGGATCCAGCAGCAGCATGTTTGTCAGTGAAGTCCTCCCTCAGTAAGCCAAATAAGCGATAAATCAAATTATAGAGTAACAATAACAAATTGTTTATGGTTGCATGATAGTCTCCAGAGTCACATTAGGTAGAGAGCGTGGTTATTAATAAAGCTGTATTACTATTTATACTATACTCAGTTGTGAATATTGTGTGACTAGGAAGTTGTCTTTAAAGATACACAGCGTGTAGTTAGTTTCAGGCGATTATACTCTGATGAAAACAAAGTTATGAATATTAGATTCTATTTCTGCCAATAGATCCTACGAAATGCTACACACTGTCTTTAATGGGGTCTGAGCACATCACCGTTGAGGGGATCGAACTTGTGGCCCTTCTAGTTGTTAAAAGCTGTTTCTAGCCATCAGGATACACATCGCCACCAGCTTATCACCCGCTCTCTTTCAATAAGTAACAACACTGAAATTTATATAGGTCTGCAAAGCGAAAGCCTCTCAGGGTTGACTTCCTGTGGTCGTTGAAGCGGTCCGAGAGCAGGGGTTGTGATGCGGCCCGGCCTCGTGGTCACAGCGTGAGAGGAAGGGGCCACCTGGCACGGGATTGGGAGGCTAATTGTCCCGCTGGTCTGAGGTTCTATTTGCCAACTCTCCTGAGAGGAAGACGCACATCACACACACTCAGCCACAAACACACACACACATGCAAATCCTAACCACACTGTAGATACAGAGACTGTTGTTCTTCTCTTGCTGCCTCGCACACGTAAATATTCTGCACTTTGCAGGAGGTGACGATGCTGACTGTGTGTGTTTCATCAAATCCACGCAGACCCATAACTGAGTGCACCTGCACACACACACACACTCTAAACGTTACTTGTCGGTTGGCTCAAAAAGGCCTTCTCTCCTTCAGCGAGTGTCTCCTTACTTCAGAGCTTTTATCTGCTGTTTCTCTGAGAAGATGCCAGCTAAGATTTCCACCACCCAAATGTCCTGCTGGGCTCTTTATTTTTTTGGGGATGAGCTGGTCAGCCGGGGATGGGAGGACGACGGTGCCGAACCTTAAAAGAAGAGGACGGAGGGTTAAACATGGCGATGGACGTAGTCGTGAGGACACGGGGGGGGCTCAGCGGGGACGATCAGATCCTTCAGTCGGGGGAAGTGGGGGAAGGGCATGTCTCTTACCTCTCCTACCTTTTATATAATTACTGGTGCCTTTCCTGAGGAGCAAGAGAGAGCCAGCTGCACTTACAGTACACACAGGATTGAGAGTTTCTTTGGTCAAGGACAGAACACACTCAAAATATCGGCACATATTAACTGTTAGAATTTTTTTCCAATTAAAATCCAGACACTTTTTGCATTACCTCTGATTTCCACAATTTGCACTGATCAGTCCTTGTATCCATCTGTATAGAGACACCAAGCCCCTCAATAGAAAATTAGACCAGTAGAGTGCTTCCCGGCCGTTGAATGCCTTTCAGCATGAGAGAGAGAGAGATAAGTAGGCTTCAGTCTCTGCGGCGCCATCGGAGCTGGCAGGCTGGCACACTTGTGGCCCACTGCCCAGAAGGACACCTGGCACCTCCCTCTCAGTCTCAACACGAAGAGGCACACACACACGCTCACACTCACACACCCACACATGACTGGTTTGGGCAGATGGGAGTCCATTCTTATCCAGCAAGATTTAGAGCGTTAACGAGCCAATGTGACACTAACGGTTAAATTAAAGCAACGATATCCCATCAATCGCCGTCTCTCCCACACTCGGTCAAACAAGATTTAAGTAGTGGTCACTGACAACTCTTCCTCTTCTCCCTCCCTCTTCCTCCTTTGGCCCCACAGAACGGCCAGATGGTGGAACTGCAGAGGAATCAGCTGCGTGACGACGTCAAGGAGTACAAGTTCCGGGAGGCTCGTCTGCTGCAGGACTACACCGAGCTGGAGGAGGAGAACATCTCGCTGCAGAAGCAGGTCTCCGTGCTCAAGCAGAGCCAGGTGAGGATGGAGCAGGGCTGCAGCTGTAGATGCACAAAGTTTGAGTCATGCAGCAGAGCAGCCCCTTCTTTTTACCTTCGCTGTAGGTGATCATGCGGTCTTCTTTAGTTGGGCTTAATTAGGGGCAGTGCACCTGTTGCGTCTAAGAAACGCTCAGAAAGCGCCAGCCGGGCGCTGCTGTAGTGCCTGTCGTTACTCAGCAACTAAAACCTGCACGCTGCGACGATGATGAGGATGCAGTTGTGGCGATTTAGCAGTAAGCCTCACTGACTAAACCAAACGCAGTCAAAACAAAGCCCAGTAAATCCCTCACAGTAGCTTTACTGCTCCATTTGTCTGTCAGTTTGTCTGACCTTTCAACGCGATGTTCTGACTGCAGTAAGTCAAATAATCTGTGCAACAGATCGTAAAGATCTGGGTCGCCCTTCACTAAAATGATTAACTTCTCCAGATATTTACCGTAGACTGGTATTTATGGAAGAAAGAAAAGATGTCCGCCAGCTGTGACTGGTTGCTCCTGGTCACATGACATGCGGTGCAGTGTTCCAAAATTTAAATTTTTTTTAAATCTCCTGGCACTTTGAAAAAGAGGCGCTTGGGAACGTTCTGCACGTCTACATTTACAACAATGATTCTTTTTATTTTACACACATGTACCGTATAGTGCCATCTTACAGCATCTCAGTAGCCCTACAGGCCCTCCACCTCCCACTCATCAGCTCTCCTTCTTGTACTGATTCGACAAACATGAGCGATTTTAATATTCAGATTTAATTACCATAATAAAAACATCCTCTGATACGGTAAAGAGATGAGCAGCTGCCGTCTGGTTGTAGAAGTGTTTGACAGACTCTTTAACAGCTATCATTCTTTGGACAGAGATTCTCACACCTCATGGTTGAACACACACTTCCTGGTGTTAGTCAAATGAGTGGAAAGGAAAAATCTGCACATCTGCAAACATAAAACAAGAGCTAAATATCCAAGTAGGACATTTTCATTTGATGTCAGCTTTTATGCTTGAGCTGTTAATTCTTTCCATGTGCCCTTGTCATCTTAGATTCTGTTCTTTATATTCATCACAGAGGGCATGAAACTAAACAAAAGCGATATAAAAAGGATTCCACAATCCAATTAACAAAACTAATTAGAAAGGGAAATTATATGGATATGTCCTCAATTAACATTATCTTGAATAATGCCGTTCTTTTTGATCCAGCTGGTTTGCCACACAAGAGCCAGCCTGATGGCTCGTATTCACTGGAGCTGCGTCTAGTTGTATTTATTTCTCCGTGAACCTAAAAAACCTCATTAAAGGTGTCTCCTCTCCTCTTTTCCCCAGGTGGAGTTTGAGGGTTTGAAGCATGAGATCCGTCGTCTGGAGGAGGACACTCAGTTCCTGAACAGCCAGCTGGAGGACGCCATCCGACTGAAAGAGATCGCCGAGCGTCAGCTAGGTGAGGCCCTGGAGACCATCAAGACTGAGCGGGAGCTGAAGGCGTCCCTGAGGAAAGAGCTCTCGCACTACATGAGCATTGGAGACACGCTTTGTCAAAGGTAAAAAAGAAAAAGGCACACAAACAAAGCGCTCACAGGCCTCGGTCCACACCGTAAGGGACAATAAGTGACGCTCTGCACCCCTCTTTTCCTCCCAGTCCTCTCAGCATCTCTCTGGATGGACTCAAGTTCGGCGACGACGCCGGCACTGAGCCCAACAACGACGAGGCTCTCCACGGGTACGAGAACGGCTTCACCAAGCTGGCCAATGCCATCACCTGCGACAACCGCATCTCCGCGCCCAAGAAGGACGATGTGTTCCATCCTGCGCCCAGCCTCGTGGACGACCTGCTGAGCGAACTCAACATCTCGGAGATCCAGAAGCTCAAACAGCAGCTGATGCAGGTTTGTTCTTAACCAATGAAAACATTGTCTGTTAACAGTAGAAGAGATCGCAGACCTCTACGATCCACTTTAAGGGATTAATAACTGTCCATTCTGCAGATAAATAACAATCGATAAATCGATTGCAATCTCACAGATCGGGGTGCAAATGACTTGTTTCTGCAGTGTGTGCGTAGTGAGAGAATCAAGAGCAAGATAATGAGAGTCAAAAGCAATAAAGCACCTTGAATATCTCTCTAGATGTTCTTGATATGAGAATAGATTGGTGACCACAAAGCCAGTTAACCACAAGTTAACTACAGCCAACAAGTCTTGGCTTGTAGTGTGGAGGTGTGTTTGAAAGGGTGAGTGAGTCAGTAGATCCTGACCTGCTGCAGGGATCTCAATCCCCTTCTAGCAAAGTTAATCCAGGGAGACACACACACACCCTTCAGGCTCTGCTGGGCTGCGAGGCGGCGGGTGGTGGCACCAGTGGACCTGCCATCTGATTGGGCCCCATGGTTTCCAGAAAGTATGGGGAACCTGTGGATAATCACTGAGGTCTAAAGGATTAAGGTCTTTTTTTTCCATCAAACATAAACACGGATGCTGGATTAATAAAGTAAAGTCAAAGTTACCTCAATGCTGCCCTGCTTTGGGCACTGTTCTGGTTCTCGACCCGGCTGTGACAAAGCCCCGTGTTTGATATGACCCAGCAGCGTGTCACACCGCCGGCTGAAGCCTCCTGCCGGGTCATTCCACAGATTCCAGGCAGGCATCAGAGCAGAGCGAATAAAAGGCTTCCTTTACTCATCAAGCCACTCTGTTCCTCTCCTGCCGCATCTCACTCTATTGATTAGGTACTCAATGATCGATCCTAGACGTCCGCTCCTCGGAGATCACCCTACTAGTCCCTGGTAATGTATAACAACATCCAATAGGGCTTCTGCAGGAGGAGGATGGGCAGTGATGTTTGTAAGCTGCCCACGAGCCCTCTTCCAAATTTACATCATGTTGTAAACATATGATTATTTATCTAAATATTAGTTGACTTATGAAAAGTTTTATGCGTTAAAGTTTTTTAACATTAGATATAAGGAATGTCCAGACTGATCATCATTCTGTATTCCTCATAATAAACAGATGAGCGTGCACACCATACTTATACATTATTTACTGATCGGCTTCTGAAATAGCTCAGTGCTTACATCAGCACCACTGTGTGCATGTGTGTAAGACGAGCCGTCCAGTGACTCTGCCAGCGCTGACCTGAGTCCAGTCCAGCAGATTGTCACGGTCATCCTGACTCTGGTGCTGGGCTTCTGGCCAATGCGCCTCACATACCTTAGCAAACACAAGCCTGATAGTGGGTAGAGTTACATGACAGATAATCCACTAGTTTTAACGTGATCTGTTTTCAAAAGCGGGAATGGGCGCGTGCAATAAGCCAAGCGGAGAGTACTGTACTTTCATTGCAGACGTGCGGTGTGATGACGTCCCGTCTTATCGCTCTTTGTGTCTCTGCCTCTCTCTCCTCAGATGGAGCGGGAGAAGGTCAACCTGATGTCCACCCTGCAGGACTCCCAGAAACAGCTGGAGCAGGTCAACGGCGCTCTGTCCGAGCACCAGGAGAAGGTCAACCGCCTCACCGAGAACCTCAGCGCCATGCGCAAGCTCCAGGCCAGCAAGGAGCGCCAGTCCGCCTTGGACAACGAGAAAGAACGCGACAGCAATGAAGACGGAGACTACTACGAGGTGGACATCAATGGACCGGAGATTCTGGAGTGCAAGTATAAGGTACAAGGTCTCCTTATAGTGGACAGAATCTACATAGTCTACATGTCTTCTTGGTTTATACTCAGCTGTATGCATTCTCAACCATTGATCTTGCTTTGCATAGGTCGCTGTGTCTGAAGCAGGAGAGCTGAAGGAGGAACTGAAGACTCTGAAGACAGAATACCAGGCCTGTCAGTCGAGTTACGAAGAGGAGCGCACCCGTCTGGAGATCGACGTCACAGCGCTGGAAGTGAAGCTGGCGACTCTGGAGAAGACCAGTCACACAGAGAGAGTAGAGAAGGCCAAGCTGGAGAAGGAAGTGCGCAAGGTGAGATGTTGCTTTTTAGATTGACGTTTTGACGTTTTTAGGAACTTTGTAAGACGACAAAAACGTGCTTAATTGACGCCTTTCTCTCCGCGTCCTCAGTTGAGCGACGTGGCAGGCGAGTCCCAGGGCAGTCTAAGTGTGGCACAGGACGAGCTGGTCACCTTCAGCGAAGAACTGGCCACCCTCTACAACCACGTCTGCATGTGCAACAACGAGACACCCAACCGCGTCATGCTTGACTTCTACAAGCAGGGCAAGGGTGGTCGGAGCAGCCCAGAGGGCCGTGGTCGCCGCTCCCCCATTCTGCTAACCAAGGGCCTCTTCCCCGAACCCGGTAAGACCGACCAGAGCGACGGAGCCCCTTCACCGGTCTCCTCGCTGCCTTCTCCCGTGTCGGACCACCGCCGCGAGCCCATGAACATCTACAATCTGGTGGCCATCATCCGGGACCAGATCAAGCACCTGCAGCTGGCCGTGGACCGCACCACGGAGCTGTCGCGCCAGAGGGTGGCCTCTCTGGAGCTCGGCACCGTGGCGGACAAGGACAAGGAAGCCTGCATGGAGGAGATCCTCAAACTGAAATCTCTGCTCAGCACCAAGAGGGAACAGATCGCAACCCTGCGGACCGTCCTCAAGGCCAACAAGCAGGTCTGTTGTTGTCTTTTTTTTGCACTTATTGTCGGCTAAAATAACCGTGTCACTCCCAAACATACGTCTGTTTTAATTGAAACATAAGAAGGAGCGCTCAGCTATTTCAGGTCTATTCAGCTGTTGCAGCAACTGCATTGCAGACAAGATCTATAACAAACACTGGTGGAGACAGCCGCCATGATGTCAGCTGTCCAGAACAGCCTCCCAAAGACACATTGTGTATGCAGTTGCTGTGGCAGCCCTTTAAAGTGTATGTGTGGTCAGTCAGTGATCATTAGAGCACAGACATGAAAGCCCCTCATAAACCACACACCTATGGGTTTCAAAGCAGCAGCTAACACTAACGACTGGAGCCTGCTGGGCCGTACTGACTTGTAAGAAACAGGGGATGTGGTCCATATTAACAGACTTCTTGCGACAGGAAATACA
>NW_022280035.1:2337547-2339650 GCF_004355925.1 Anarrhichthys ocellatus | reverse complement strand
CCCCCCCCCCCCCACACACACACACACACACACACACACACACCCGACGCCTTCCAGCTGCTCTGACCCCTTTTGTTCTTCTCGTCCACCCACAGACAGCAGAAGTCGCTCTGGCCAATCTGAAGAGCAAGTACGAGAACGAAAAGGCCATGGTAACGGAGACCATGATGAAACTGAGGAACGAGCTCAAAGCCCTGAAGGAGGACGCCGCCACCTTTTCCTCCCTCAGAGCCATGTTCGCCACACGGTAAGAAGCACGCCACCGCCTGATTCGCTTTATATCGTCACATAAGCGGATATTTACCGACATGGTTTTGTCTTAATTCCCAAACTGTTCAAATTTAGATTAGTTTGAAGAGGCAGCAGTAACACAGCAGACTACATGCTATTCTATCAGAGACGGTTAAACTAAAGATTAAGATTATAATCGTAGTGTAATCCATGGGTACCATGTGTTGGCCACTCCTCAGTATTATTGTGACACGACATGTTTACGGTGTTTGTTTTGGAGAATCGCGGTCAGGAAGGGATACTGGCACCAATACTGGCTGTAGAGAACAGAAGGTGTCTAATCTGGGTATCATTCAAATATGTCACTTAAATAGTGTTTTTGACGTGTGTGTGTGTGTGTGTGTGTGTGTGTGTGTGTGTGTGTCAGATGGGCTGACGCACTCACTAATCTCTTCTGATTCCAAAGAGAAGCCGGTCAAAGGTTCCGTGGTTAATCCCACCTCCTCTTGGTCTGGATTACACATTCACCCCTCTCCACGTAGCAGACTTAAGTGCTCACACACTGCTTGTGTGTGCATATTGCGAAAGGTACTAAAATACGTCCTCTCTGTGAATGTTTTTGAGAGGCCGGTGCCCATTTGTCCCGTAAATATCAGCTCTGGTCCAGATGGCGGAGCCGAGATGCTGAGACGGTCTTTCCTTCTGCATTCAAGGCTCCTCCAGCAGCAAAGCTCAAGCTGTGCAGAGGGAGGAGAGGTAGAAGAGGAGGCTGGAACGAAGGTAACAGGGGCTGCAGAGGATGTGTGGGAAAGCTCTGCACCCCTCACCTTCCCCACACAAGTAGTTCAATACCTGTCCCTGAAGTGTGCCTGCTGTAGCTCCATACGGCGTCTAATCACATTAGTAACGGGAGGAAAACTCCTCCGTCTGCGAATACGAGAGTGTGTGCCGTCATGGGTTTTTTGGTGCACTGCAGAGCCAGACAGAGACAGGATGTAGGTGTAACGCTAAACCATTTGGACCAAAGACAACCGGGGCAAAGAGGGAACCAGATCTTGCTACTACTAATGACGTAATTGTTTACCCTCTAGGGGCCCGAGAGTTGTGTCACTTCATAGTTCCCATCGCACCAGTGCAGGAAAGGTGCGATACGATATTTGCTGTGAAGGCGTAGATCTGTTGTGAATCGTCTGTGTCTTTAAGCCTCTTTTGCCGGAGCGGCTTAAGATAATGACGACACATCACAGCTCGCTGTTTACCTCCTGCTTCGTCGCATGTGTGTTCGCACAAAAGCAGCTCACCCTGATGGCGATGCTCTTGAGGCTCCAGGCTCCAGGAGCCTGTCCACGTTCCGGTGCCTATGCATGAATTACATTCTGTCTGTTTCTGGGATTCACATATTGGTATGTAAATTCTGCCCTATACGGCACAGAGCCGGGTCAGAGGACTCATTGAGAGGCCGGGGGACTCGGCAGAGCGAGGTTTCCCACCCTCCCTTTTGTGCCCCTCTTCCGTCCTTCCTCACTGCCAAACACCCGTTTCTCTAGTCATCTGGAAAAGAAAGAGAGGAAGGGGGCGGGTCTTCAGTTAAAGCCCACTACAGGAGCCTAGTTTGACAGTGATCGCCGCTCTGTAAAGGTGGATTTCTGAGACGTGGAAAACTGTCGGCTACAAATGTGTGGTCTTTTGTCAAAGGGGAGTAGAATTGTAAAAAATATGTAGGTCTCGTAGATTGGAGTTACTTGAGATGTTTAATGTGTGTTTGACTGATTGAGAGACAGGGTTGAATGTTTTGCAAGTGTCTGTAAGTGCTTCTCCCTCTCTCTGTGTGTGTGTGTGTGTGTGTGTGTGTGTGTGTGTGTGTGTGTGTGT
>NW_022280035.1:2336003-2337537 GCF_004355925.1 Anarrhichthys ocellatus | reverse complement strand
GTGTGTGTGTGTGTGTGTGTGTGTGTGTGTGTGTGTGTGTGTGTGTGAGTGTGTGTGTGTGTGTGAGTGTGTGAGTGAGTGAGTGAGTGAGAGCCTTTCCAGCTGCAGTCTCTGGTGTAGTTATCTAACATTCTTAGAGACATGCCTCGACATGTTCTCAGCTCCTGATCAACAGTCACACTATCAGCCCAAGTCACATTTCCTCCTCAGACTTTACACGGTCGATCGTCCTGCTGCTCCGCTGTGTTCCCTCTCCATCATTCACTCTGTCACTCTGCTCTCGCCTCCTCCTCCCTGCTCTCTGCGTGATACCCATCCCACCGAGACCAATCGAGTTCCAGACAGCAGCTGAGGAGGCTCTGTGTGCGTTTTTTTGTTCCGTGGGCTCGATCAATATTGATTGTTGAACCGTGTTTGCATGAATGTTGCAATAGCTGAGGTTTCCGAGTGCAGCCATAAATGTCGTTGGCTTCCGTAAATAATTACAGCAAAAGAAGAGGCCGTTTGTTGGTGGTGTGAACATGACGACTGTTCATCCAGCGCCCGTCTACCGACCCCCATCAGCCATTGTGCCATCACAAACCATCAGCAGGCCCAGAAGGCTCCCATTGTATCCCTCCAGTCCCTAGAATAGACTCCTCTGTTTTTTCCCGGGGAAAAAAAAACAACACACGCCCTCTCACTGACCCTCTAAAGGCGCACCAGCCCCCCCTCTCACCCCCTCCCTACCGGGTCGTCGCCCCATCTCATACTGGGTTTAATGAAGCAGCACTGATCCCCATTGTCTGGGTGTGTGTCCCACTGGGAATCAAACTGCACACACACAGGGGAGGGTACGGTGTGTGTTTGTATGGTGGTCCCGCGAGGCCAGAGTTCAAGTTGCTCACAACCACGTGCAGCGCCACACACGGCAACAACATCTGCGCTCGCTGGTGTTTCTTTCGGTCTCAGTTGTTGCCTTCGAGGTTTATTTTTTCTGAAAACAAGAAAGGTTTAAGAGATTCAACTTCTCTTATTGCAGCTTCTAGAAATAAGTTACGATCCCGGAAAATCACACTTGAATCTAGAAAATATTAATTTTGGTTGGAAATATGAATCTCAGCCTACTGGCAGATTTTCTACCTGTTTTCAGAAAATAGTTTATGACCCAACAATAACATGATAACTAAGTGGGAGTTTTCGGCAGTTCAATCAGCCACTAACCAAACAATAAACACCAGATCTCACATGCATACTTAGAAAATGACAGTAATAGCTTCATCAGAATACAAAAGATGAACAGCGTTACATAATGAAAATGTCTGCATTCCTGTGGTTCTTAAAAGCTTAAATGAGTTTTTGAAGAGTCGCCACAGGTTGGGGTGTTCCCAAATAAAGTAAATGGTTAAATACCAGACAGAGAAAAGGGAAAAGGGTGAGGCAACCCAGCGGTTTTATTTCAGAATGTTTTTGAATGCGGCATCGTTAGAAAGTAAGGCGCTGCTTGTGAACATGACACAACAAGGAGGTGACGGAGAGGGGGGGGGGGGGGGGG
>NW_022280035.1:2323189-2335903 GCF_004355925.1 Anarrhichthys ocellatus | reverse complement strand
GGGGGATCCTGGAGAGGCGAGATAAGAACCAGAGGAGAGGATGTGATAGAAAGAGGGATGAATGAGAGAGCAAGGTAATGAAAACGGGAAAAGGTTTTTGCGAAGGAGAACAGCATGAAAATGAAAGGAGAGCACAACGACAGCAGATGGAGAGTGGAGATATGAATATGAACCACCCCCCCCCCCCCCCCACACACAAAACCCCTTTGGGTGACCCACTTTATGTACCTGGCCAGCCTTAGACACACACGCGCATACATGCAAGGGCACAGAGAGACGGGTGATAATGTCGCACTGCAGCACTCTGTGATATTTAGCGGTAGGGGGACAGCTGTCATATTTGGTGCTGTTTTGCACAGAGATGGGAGAGATCGATTTAAAGTGATACACTCTCACTCCAACTGGAAAAGTGGAGATCTTGTGTGAACAGCTCAGAGCAACGAACCGTATTCTTCTCTCCCCGACGTCATTTTTCCCCCCTCTCTGACTCCCCTCCTCAGTCTGAAAGGATGTCCTCAGTGGGCCCTAGGTTAATCCTTTCATCCTTTGTGTATGTTATCTATTCTTAACTTGTACCGCACATACACTCCTCATAATGTTTGTTGTAAGCTACGCTGAGACGTCTCCCCCGTTCATGATTCATGAATGGTAATTATACCGTTTAATTAACAGCGTCCATATTAACCTCAAAACATGCAGAAAAAGAAATTTAGCATTTTTTGTTGAAGTTGCTCTTTTGTTGAAATGGAGTAATCTTTCAGGGAGGGCGGGATGAAGTTTACCATGTTGCAGTATAAGATCAGCAAGTGGTGTCCGCCAAAGAAAGATGTCGCTGTGTCTCATACAATATCTGCTGAAATTACTCAAAATGAGCTGAGCTTTGGCTGATGAAGTCATTAGTTTATAATAATGATGGAGCTCTGCAAGTCTCTTCTGGTTTGTACTGTGCGGATCAACGGCTCCACCTGGTGGTGCCAAAAACCACTGCCTACCTGGGGGAAAGGTCATGATGAAAGTGTTTGAGTTTTGGTTGTTTTAGTCTTCATGACTGTTGGTGTTTGTATCTCAAACATGCAGCTCAGGTATGCTGTTTTGCAATTGCTTTAAAGCAAAAAAGAAGCCACTAATTCTGTGCTCCATAGAGGCAAAGGCTGTTTAGTATTCTCGGTACTGCCAGTGCCCCCTTGTGGTAGGACACAGAAAAGTATTAATGTTGTAAAAACATGCTGATCGTCTTCATCTCCAGTCAAATTGAAACCAGATATGTTCCTGACGTTTTCTCTGTGTCTGTCTCTCGCAGGTGTGACGAGTACGTCACCCAGCTGGACGAGATGCAGAGGCAGCTGGCTGCAGCAGAGGACGAGAAGAAGACCCTCAACTCTCTGCTGCGGATGGCCATCCAGCAGAAACTGGCCCTGACTCAGCGCTTGGAGGACCTGGAGTTCGACTACGAGGAGACCCGCCGGGGGGGCATCGCCAGCCGGGTCAAGGCCCGCAGCAAGGCCGCCAGCGGCACCTCCGCCCTCCCCCACGTAAGTCAGAGTCTCACCTGCTCTGGCTCCGGCCGACCAGTGCTCAACGCCATGCCCAATGGCATTCTGGGAGGCCCGCCGGCTTTTTGCAGCGAGAAGTACAAGATCTACTGTGACTGAGGCGGCTGAGGAGTCCGCAAGGGACTGCTGTGTACAGAGGGGAGGGGGGGGCCCGCGGGCCCGACCCTCCCTGCCTTAGTGTTAAAGAGCCCCACTCTGCTCGCTTAGCTCCCTGCGCTCCTCTAGGGACCGCTGTGTGACTAACCAGCTGCTCATGTGTGCTCGTGTAAACGCTTAGGGGAATGCCGATGTGTGTGTACAGTGTGCACTAGACGTTTGGACTGTGGTAGACATATATGGCATGTGGATTATAGGGGCCCCCGGTATATTGGGGGTTTTGTGGGTATAATGGCGTGTCTATTCTTTCCTCTGTCATAGTGCTGTACGTATGACGTAAACAAGGTGGCAGCTTCTGTGCTCGTTTGTTCTGCCCCCCCTCTTCCCCTGAGTGTATTGCCTGGTAAGAGTAACACATGGCGGGGATTGGGACTTGTAAAGAAGATGTCGATCTGACGGTTTTGTGTCTGTCGGCATTGGTGCTCCTTTAATAAAAGCCCCCTTCTCTCACCATCCTGCCCCCTCACCCCGCCCCCACCCCACCCCCACCAGGACTGACCTGCGTCCAGCAGCCCACCGTCTAAATCAGGTCAAAGAAAAAGGAACTAAAAATATGCAATCTCCCTCTTGCTTTCCTGCAAGGGGAGCACACAGTGTGATTCTACACAGAAATTTCAAACGTGGGTTTGCTACTGGGTTTGTAATGGAATTGGTGGGCAGAAAAGGAGCACCTGTGACCACAGGTGTTTATTTCAGGGTTGTTTTAAAGCTGTGACGCTAGCACACCAATACAGTAGGGTCAGTAGAATCGCATGGCTTCGCAGCTGAAAAACGCTTATGAGCTTCTTCTTTTTTAAACTGTTTCTATGTCGTCAGGTATGTGGTACAGGAAGAACTCCTGTACTACAGGGCTCTACGTTGTGAAAAGAGGAGTTATTCGGTGTCTGGTGAAACGCAGGAGGGCTACTCCATGTGACCCGTCACGTTGCGATGGATTCTTTCAGAGCCATGTTATCCGAGAGAAGGACGTTTTGACTTATCGATCTCCATAAACCCAAATTAAGTGCACTTCAGCAAAGGTGCCTCAGGTTCCGACCTCTGTTAAAATGGATATATATCGATTACTGTGAACGGAGATACAATATAGTTTTGATTCAAAGGCGATTTTTTTTTTTTTTTTTTAAATGCGGAGTAAATCCTAGAAGAGCACAAATCAAAAAAGAAAAAGGCGCCCACGCGTGCACAACGAAATCTACGAACAAAAACCAACCGACCGCTCGGCAAAAGTGCCTGTCGACCCAAACGCTTGATATATTTATCTATCTGTTGATGTAAAGCCCTGTCCTCGTGTCTCCCCCACATCCTCCGTCTCCCTGTTCTATTTTTAGATCGCTCCGAGCTCTCAAATGATTTCCGTGCTGTTGCGTGGCTAAAAAGCCTTCCCTCGTGTCTCTAATTTGTGTCTTTTGTCGCCCGGTCGCCCAAAATGACCTCCTCTCTTTCTAGATTGTCAGCAGCTTGCTCCTCCAGCATCACCACTCACCCTTTAACTAGAGCGAGGAATTGTGGGGGAAGTTGCCCTCTGAATATTTTCGGTCAGGTAACGTCCTCACATGCGCCGCGTTCCCGATATTTGCCTGTGTGTGTGTGTGTGTATATCAGCGTTAACGTGACGGGCCCTCGTGTGTATTCTGGTTTTAACCTTTTGCAGATGGAGGGTCTTTGTTTTTGTTTTCTGGTGTGTGAGGACAGAGCGAGTGACTTACTGTTTTTGTATTCACAATAGCTTTAACCCCTCGCAAGCTAGCATTACGCAAATAGGAAAAAGAAGTGGGGCTTGTGTTTTTATAAATCCATGTACTGCTTGTGGATCATAGACACATTAGCTTTATGGTGCTGAAAGCAGGGTTGATGAGGAGATCCTGCAAGATTGATCAAATTATGTGTTTTCTACTACCACTATGCTATATATTGAAATCTATATTCTTAATATGATCATGTTCAGGTTATAATCTTGCAGGATCCGACTACAGTATTCCTCCCTCTCGGATGTAAAGAGAGGGAGCTTAATTATTCCGCCCGAAAATGGAGTCAACCCTGCTTGAGAGTGCATCCGTAAAGCCACCGCGCACAGCGTAGACAGACGAGGCTATCGCACACACACCTCCTTCAGAGGTCAATCACTCTTCAGTTTGAGATTCGCTTAACTTCCAAGTGTGATGCATTCTTTATATCAGTTTGCTCTGACGGGGGAAACGGTTCGGGGAGTTAGAGGAGGGAGAACTACTCTCGTCGTAGACCGGCTCCAGAGAGAGGAGATGGAGAAAGCCAGATGTCCTGGCTGAGAGCTGACTCTCATACAGGGAGAAACTCCCGGTCATTATTGGAGGGGAAATTTAAATAACACTGGTTGCTCATTTGACCAGAGGACACTGATTCATTAGGGCCCCGAACCCTTCCCCCTTGTATAGGCTCTGTGGAATCACGGAGCGGTAGGTGGACCCCAGGATGGGATTGGGACTAGAACCCCGTCGCCTTTAGAAAGATGAAACTCCCACGTCGCTCCGTCCGGTTTGAAAATCGATGTCTGGCGTGTCTGCTGTCGTAACAGCATGCCACCTATAAAGCTCCTCCTACCTCTGCTTGCAGGCTCCGCCCATGTCACCTTTTTTTAAAGTTTTACCACACAATGCATCCAGTTTTTGATTCCCAGTAGGCCTGCATGTCAACTCATTCTCCATTAACTTGCATGGCTCATGAACGAGACCTCTTTTTGACCCCGGGGTGGTGGGACGAGGCTTCGTGGTGCTCGAGAGTCATTGGCTTCCTAACTGCACCCGCAGGACGGTCATCACGTCGGGGGTTCCTAACAGGGCTTCCATTGCGTTGACTAACTCCAGCCGCCGTGCCGCTCTGAATTGACAAAAAACACCAATGCTGATAACGTTTGTTTCTTCATTTTTACAGTAAACACAGTAGTTCCGCGTGGACGACGAAGTGCCAACACAAAGGTCCATTCTCACTGCTGAGTTCACCGAAAAGAGTTAGCACTAATAGAACATTAGGACTCGAAGACAAAAAAAATACTAAACGAAAACACTGATTTCCAGTCGAATAAAGTGACTCACTTTTTAAAAGGTTACGGCTGTTAGAACGACACTTTTGCATGCTGCTGCTGCTGCTGGAAGCCAATTCCTCAGAGGTCCAATGAACTGATTAAAAAGTGTGGGTTTGTGATTAGCTAATCTAAGCCCTCCAATGAGAACACAGGGGACTCTGGGTCTGGTCTCATCTTTTGTTTTGTTCTAGTTTATTGTTTTTATTTTGTAATCTGTGCACTTTCATTATATAGGGTTATAACGGACTATTATTAACCTGTAGGAGTGGTAGTATATGGTTTGTGAGTTATTCAGCATAGGTTATAAGACTTTAGGATTATTCGTCATCCTGAACTTAAATAACAAACCATTTACTCTAAAGGCTCCACAAGCCACAGACCTGCTATTATGACTTTATCCTCAAGATTTTATCCATCAAATAATCATGTTTTGAATTGTTTTGTTACACCATATGTTAAGCTGTTTGTTTGTTCTGCTGCCATGTTCTATACACAAAAACAAAAATCCTGGGTGATCAGATTCTGGGGTTTTTTCATGTATTTATTATTCCTAGGAATAGTTCGAAAATAACACAATGAAACTTGACAACGCTCTGACTCAAATAGGTAAGTTGTGTTTCGGGGAAAAAACCCAATTGAGTGGTATGATATGCTTTTCCTCACTTCTTACCGAGGGCGTTCCACTGAAACGGGATCACTGACCGCCAGCATTCTCTGCAAGTGCGACAATTAAATTCCAAATTGGAATTGTTTCATTCTCTCTTCGTTTATCGTGCCAAATCTTGGCGCACCGTTTAGGTTGAAAAGAATCGAGACTCGGAAAGAAGACAAACCGTCACTGAGACATGATGTAGTCGGGGGGGCGCCGTGGCTCTGCAAGCGAGCGCCCGGGGTTTTGCTTTTGGTTTGTTTAGTTCTTCGTTTCTGACCAGTAGTGCCTTTCATTGTTTCAAGGGAGAATCTTAGACTAGTACTTTGTTTTGTTTTTTTACAGGCGAGGACTTCGGGTTCAAAATAACTGTGAGCAGCAATAAGTGCAAAGGGAATTTTTCCCCGTCTGCATAAGTGATAGTTTTGAAATTAGCTCAATAAAAGTGAAATTGTATTGAATTCTGCAGGTCAGTGATCCCACTCATTAAATTCAGGGGTATTAAGAAAAAGGTTGTTTTTTTTTTAATCAAACTTTGGGAACCAAGTGAAATCCCTTTGGCCTCCTGTTGTTGAACAAAATGCTCCGAGCATCGGTCATGTGTCGGAGCAGGTCGGTGTATTATTGGAAACATCTCCGCATCTCTAGCTTTGTTTGGTGAAGGTAAAGTGATATCAATAGTATTGTTGAAAAGAAATGTGCAGAGAGCGCATTTTCTTTTTGTCCAATTTGAGTTATGTTTGTTGTTGTTTTTTATTATTATTATTGATTTTTTTTTACATCATTTTTGAGCATTATGTTTTCAGGAAACAGAAAACAAAATTAGCATCAACAAGCTTGAATAGTGCCATTACAGCCAATGCTTGTTTGTTGAGGCGTTAAAACTTACCAATACGGACGGGAAGCTAGGAAATAAAAGTGCAATTCAGATAAAAGTTTTACATTTTACAAAAGGAAAAAGAAAGTTTTCTGTTTGCTGGAAGCGATAGCGTTGTGATAATACAATTAGCTGTGCAAACTTTATATTGTCATATTGTGTTTCAGTATTGATCCATAATGAGTTTGATATCTTTATATGAAATAACGACTTCACCTGTATGTTGGTATTTATTTGAATTGTCATGCAGTACTGTATTCTTATCAATAATGTGCATTATGATTAATAGCATATTGATAACAGCTAAATGTCATATGCATGTTTCCCAGTCATGGGACCTTTACACAGAATAGAAAACAAACATGTGAACTTTTGTCAGGGTGTTAAAAAATGAAAAAAAATAGACGAGTTAAGTCTGATGTATTACTGCTGAACTAATCCTTTGAAAGTGTTTTGTTTGTTTTCCAGTCGAGAGGCGGGATGTCTGTGTAAAGGTAGTCATGCTGGCTAAAAATCAATAAATGTGACTTCAGTTCCAAGGCGTGTGAGCGTTGTTATTTATAGCTCTTGCAGCAGATGAAGGGTTAACCAGGGAAGTGAATGCTCTGCAGGCCTGGCGGCTCCTCAGAGGGTTCCCAGCTGGAAGCCAGGGGCAGGGGGAACTTCCCAGCAGGCTGAGCGGCTCCAGGACATGATCACATTTCACACAATGCACAAAAACATTTCCACCATCTACCCCCACTCTTCCCTCTCTCTCTCTTCTCTCTGCTGTCTCGCTTAAACCTCCCTACCTCCCTCTCCTTCCCTCCCTCTCCCTCCTCGGCCTCCCTCCTCGGCCTCCCTCCATTTCCAATCTCCTTTCCTTCCCTTCTCCCGGCCTTCTGGAGATACTCCCACGCACAGATCGGAGCCAGTTTCTTCTGACCTCTGGGACACCCAGCACTTCCTGTCCGGGCTCTGGAGGCCGGCGCTCAGCCCAATTAATGCAGCAGTGAGTTTACAATGGAGGAGAAATGCTGCTGGGCTCCTTCAAAAACCAACCCGGGCGTGAATTAAAATAAATATCCGCTTTTAAATGTTCTTTGAATTCTTGTCTGGACTTTTGTGAGTATCGTGGGATGTGCTCGTGCAAATAAAAGTCATTTTTAACTTGTGTCTTAATCTAAATGAACATAAGGGTTAGACTAACGGATGACATATTAGAATATCCCACTAAGGTACATAAACTGTTGCATGTTTTCATACAAGGCATCCTGGAGTTGTCTTGACTTTATTGTTCTGTAGGTTTGATTAAGTCTAAAGTCAGTGTTTCCACCATGTATCCAGAACCTTCAGCAATCTGTTTGAACTAGTTTGGCATCTGACAAAAAGAGATTTACTAGAGAAACTAAGTTAAACCAAACAAATTGAATATTATCTTGACTGAGCCTTAACGGCAAAATGGCATGAGTTGGACCATGCCAAATGTTACTCCAGCAATTAAATGATATAATATATATATATACTGTATATATAAGTTTAATAATTGTATAGCCCCTTTCATGGTGAACATGGTTCACAAAGTGCTTTGCAAGAATATAAAATGTTTAAAAATAAAACTATAAAACAGTAAAAACAATCAATAAAACTCAGTATTGCACTTCCATAAAGTTAGTGGGACAAACGAAGGACAAATTAACAAAAAAGAAAAATCCAAGATGTCTTAACTTTTAGTGCCTAGTTTGGTGGGTCGAGCTCCAAAAATGCTGAATTCTACATTGCCTACAATGCAGCGCAATAGGGTTGGTTCATCAGGGATCATCTCTTTTTTAATAATAAAAAATAACAAATCTGCCTCTAGAGCCACAGAAGACACCTGCTGACTAGTGGCCCTTTAATGCACAACTACTGATTTTATAACATGCTTATAGACATAAGTAAAACAGCATCTCAGCTACAGTGATGAGAAAACTACAACGTTCTACCTCTCAACAGCTACACTGTTAACCTGGAATCAACTGCATTAACTGACACCACCACATTACAGTGAAACCAGTCGCCTCCATTGACTGCACGCCTCTCTGATTAACATTGAATGGCAGATTATTAATGAGAGCCAGCAGGCAGAGGTCATGTCACTGGTGACATCACTGTAGCAACAGTGGAGCCTTTGTTGGTGCCAGTCTCCTCTTATATCCTCCCCACCATGGGCTCCACTGGAAATATGGGTCAGTGGGATTCACTCCATGGCATCAGTCCTGCTCTATTAATATGCAGGTGCTGTTTTGAATCACAGCAGATGCACTATTAAGTTTCACCACTTGGGGTCCCTACAGTACAGTTGCTGACATCATCATGAGCAGGCCTGGAGTCCTTAAAAGTTACTTCAAGGTCTGGCCTTTAAAAAAAGAAGGAGAGAAAAAAAGAGAGAAACAGAGCTTGTATTTGCGCTCACAAAGAGTCTTATTTATGTGCACCATCCGGCTCTGTCATGTGATGGATCCACGTGGAGCCTGAAGGGACCGGGAGCTGCAGATCAGCTGATCCCCACACACGCCTCACATGGATTTGTTTCTTTGCTTGGATACACACATTTCCACACAGCTCTACTGGAGCAGAAATTATAGCACGGTTAGGATGTGAAGAAATTAATGGCGCGCGGAGTGTGAGCTCAGCCTCACGATGCAGTAAAACATTCCTGGACGCAGGGTGTGAGGCGTCCTCATGACTGGGACTCACGCATTATCTCCACCAAACCCTTGGTGTGGATCGCAGTATGGGATACCAGATGAGGTGTTGATTGAATCAGTATGAGCCTCCAATTTGCACCTGAAGAAGAGTGAATGGATATAGACTGGCACCTCAGACGAGAGTGTATGATTGAGCCATTTACACCATGAAGGTTTCAGATGAGTGCAAAAGTACCGCGTAACATCTCACACTTATCCGTGTCGACTTTCACACCTGTCTTTCAGCTCATCTGCCACTCATTTTCCTTCCTCTGTTAATCCTAATTGTCATATCTTCCTCCCATCTCTCGCCTTTTCCCTTCCCCTCTCCTCTTCCTCCCTCCCCCCTCTCTCTCTCTCTCTCTCTCTCTGTGTGAATGCTGTTGTTTCACTCTGCTCTGTGGCTGTTTGTGGAGGAGCCCCAGGGAAGCGGAGGAGAGGATGTATCCCAGAGGGGCAGTTTGGTGTTCTGCTTTCTGTGGACCAGCATGCCCCCTCAGACGGGCTGACGGGCAGCTCCATGGACTCAGAGGCACTAACAGGGGGCCCTTGGTCTATTTAAAACACAAGTTCAGTCATCCACAAAACATTTGGCCTCTCAGACTCTGCAATGACATGTTCAGAATGTTTCCCCAATGCCACTAAAAAAAAAAAAAGAATTAAAGCAAAAGGGGGAATGTGTTTTCTCTTCTTTTGTTTGCTCGTGTCTGCAAAATGAGAGTCATGTTTTTGCAAATTAAGCAATTAGCGTGCAGTCAGTGAGCCATGTGTCAATGAGGGGAGAGGTGATTTATAGATGCGGCTTATTAGAGAGGAGGAACAGGTCAATGAAGTGCCCTTCTGCCTGGCAAGCAGCCAGACGGGGAGGCGTTATCATCAGAGACCCTGCTGTTGTCTGTGTTGATCCGAGGCAGATGAAAAGCGTGCAGCAACAAAAGGGGTTAATGGTGCGCAGATGAGTCGAAGTGTGTTTCAAAGAAGATTGGAGTGGTGGGGGGGGGGTGGACAGATATAGACAGACACAGAGAGTTGTTAGGAGGGTTGGAGGCCACACGGCTGTGCTCCTGAAGATGTCTTCCGCATCACTGAGGAAAATACACAGACAAGAACTTTACTTGTGTGAAAGCAACAATACAGAATTGCAATTATAAGTTCTGCATCCAGAGCATTCTTATGTGAAAGCACAGACGCGCAGCTAAACTTAACTTAAAGTATATGTAAAGAAGTATAGAGGAGCAACCTGAGCAGAGAAAGAAGTCGCTCTGTGTGTGTGTGTGTGTGTGTTGTTATCAGAGCATCAAAAGTAAATTATTATTCTGAAGACGATGGACTGATACATTATTAAATATGATATTAGTAGGCTGGTGCATCAATGCATACGTATCATCTTACTGCTGTAGCTGAGTGAGCAGCTACAGATAGTTTAGTCCAGTGGTTCCAGAGGACTCGGGTCTCATTCGAGGTGTCGTGAGATGATTAATGAGAGTTGGAAAGAAGACAAAACAAAAAAAAGCTGCTCCACACATTTCTATTCATGTTTTGGACTTTTCTCTCATCTTGGTGTTTTTTGGGGGAAATATTTCTTTGGGCCTCAGAACAGCTGTTTGAATGAAACCATCTAAGAAATGTGGAAACATGATGAGGGGGCTCCAACTGTGTTCCTGTGAAGAGTCACAAGCCAAAACGGTTGGTAACTGTTTGTTTTAAAAATCTTTAACAATGCATCCTATTTGATAAACGTATCATGTGTTCTTAATGTAGAAGGTTAAAGTGAAAAGTAAAGTAGAGGCCTAACTATAGCTGATGTAGTGGAGTAGAAAAGTACAATATTTCTATGTATTATAAAGTAGCATACAACTCAAAACTGTAGTGGTGACTCAAAACTGTACTTACGCACTTATACTCAGTTACATGCCACCACTGCAAACAACAGAGCTGTAATGCCAGCAGACCCTCAGTGGTGAAGAACTTCTTTAAAATAGTAAAGCCTCCTAATACTATCAGACTTTGAACTTTGCATGAACGGGACAATACACACAAGCAACGGAAACTAGATTTTATGATAGAACGAAGTTGCAAATTCAAGATTTGTTTTGTCCCTTCCTTATTGCTCTGCACAGTGAGTTCCCAGAGGCAGCTGACTGCATCCATTCAGCTGGCTGGAGAGACTCAAGATAATCAATTAAAAGATGAGGAGAAAGCCTGAGCAGTGACATGGAAATACAGTGCCAGTTAGTATTCCTGTTCCAGGCTCCGTCTTCTTTCCACACTAATAGGCGGCTGTGGAGATTTCACCCGATCTCTCGAAATAGGCCTCATCCTTTACATGACTCCACGTGACAACCCGTGTCGTGCCTCTGTGCCGATGGGCATGTCATGACTGAAAATGCAATATCACTGAAAAGGACAGAAAACTTTAAGTAGACACGGAATGGATACAAGAGTGTTGAGATAATATGGCGTCAGACTGAACGTCTACTAGTGGGTTAAAGGATACAAATGAACTTATTTCCAATCGTTCATTCTAGCGTTCGCAATCAATGAATGGGGTTGTCGTGGCCGCGCCAAGCAACAGGAGCGCGCATTTCCTTTTCCTTTTTTTTTTTTTTTTTCCAGCGACACAGAAGAGCGAGTTCTGCGTGAGGAGAGGGAGGAGAAAGCGCTACATGGAGGACTACAGCGCTCTCATTCTGCACACACACAAATGACCCGGGGAGAGTCTCTCGCGTCCGTTAGGAAACAATGAAGTGTCCTTAGTGTCTTTTTCATTTTTTTTTGTAGCTTTATCGGCGAACAGGAAAGGGGGGATCCGAAGTGGAGACGCTCCTCTGAGTTTACTCCCCCCTCCTCCCTCCCGTATACGCTGGAGCCGCTGCTGTTGCCAGTTTCTCCTTGAAAAAGACGGATTCAGCAGAGAAAGAGCGGAGAGGAACTTTGTGCAGGATGCAGGGGGTTTCAGCTACTGGTGAGTGTGAATCCTTCTGCTTAACAAAGGCGGGTCTCTTCTTCTATCTCTGTCTTCTTTCAAAAAAACAACAACTCCACGGTTTTCTTAAGTTGCTTCCAAGTGGCTGTACGGCTTGCATTGCGCACAGGGTTTGAATTCCAAAATGCTTTCGCCAGCTGTCACCGGGGCAGCTGCAGGCCTGTCCCCCCGCAGCAGAGCTCCGACGCAACCCTAAAGAGTTGTGTTGGGCCGCTGAGAGGAGCGGCAGTGCCGGAGCTGACACGGCGAGAATAGGAGCCAAAACCCGCAGAGTAGGACCTCACAATCGGCCCAGTCTGACGGAGCCCCCCCCCCCCACACACACACACACACACACCCCCCCACACACACACACACACACACACACACACACACACACACACACACACACACACACACACACACACACACACACACACACACACAGTATATTAACACATCACACACATCTGGATATGTGACCAGAAACCCAAAAATGAGAATGCTAGATTTGATATTTAGAGGAGGTGTCATTCATCCTCTTCACTGCTGTGTGTGTGTGTGTGTGTGTGTGTGTGTGTGTGTGTGTGTGTGTGTGTGTGTGTGTGGCCACCTTGTCCCTGTGTGGAATGGGATTTGTGTGGAGGAGAGAGAGTGTGTGTGTGTGTGTTTGATGCAGAGCTCATGAGATTAGATATGTGCGCCTGTCTGTCTGTCCATCTGTCTGTGATTGAGGAGGTGTGTGTGT
>NW_022280035.1:2322797-2323179 GCF_004355925.1 Anarrhichthys ocellatus | reverse complement strand
TGTGTGTGTGTGTGTGTGTGTGTGTGTGTGTGTGTGTGTGTGTGGTTTCCTCCTCTGCACTACTTGCAGATATTTCTGCTCGTGGTGAGAGGTGCATGTCTTATTAATCACACTTCTTTATCACCAAAGGAGTGGAGCTTTCTGTTTCTTCGTAAATGTTCTGTTTCTTTCTTCGCAGCGTCCACATCTTTGTTTCACGGGGGTCGCGTGTTGTGTTTCTCTGTGGTCTCGAGATCTGAAGCATGTGGCCCGTTATATTCCCCATATCAGCGAACCACAATGAGTTACTGTGAACCCAACTCCTTGGAAAATTTTTGCTAAATCTCGAGATCGCTCACAGAGGCCTCAGAAATAAAGTGCTAGCATGCAGACAAAGAATGAA
>NW_022280035.1:2315994-2322697 GCF_004355925.1 Anarrhichthys ocellatus | reverse complement strand
GGGGGGGTCGAGATGAAGTGCTGATGGGATGATATCAGGCTGCAGCAGCAGAGGTGAGCTATGCAGAGAGAGAGAGAGAGAGAGAGAGAGAGAGTGTTTGTTGTGAGGCTTGGGGGAGGAATCGATCTGCCGTCCTCCTGGCTGGCTTTCTTTTTTCCGGCAGTCCAGCAGTGCATCGTTTCTCTCCCACACACACACACACACACACACACACACACACACACACACACACACACACACACACACACACACACACACACACACACACACACACTCATTCCCAAGGCCTTACTCTTTTTATTTTTGCAGTTCCCTCTTTCTCTCCCACACTGTCCCAGATCAATCTCTCTGCCTGCCTTTAACCCCCTCCTCCCTCCACACAGCTCACCCACAGATGAAGTAGATCTAATTATTTATCTTTTCTGAACTTCCCCTCAACTCTATTCCTTCCACATGGGAACCCCGACCAGCCCGTGCGCTCTCTGATGCTTGTTTTGGTGTTTACGATGTGAGGGTAAAAAAAAAAAACAGGGTTGTAGGGCTGCTCGCATCAAAATCATCGGAGAATCTAGTCAAATAAACCAGGTCACAAACACACCGCGGCGGTGGGGCGGACGGCATTCCTCGGGACTCGTTTCCAACCCCGTGAACCTTTGCTGACAAGCTTCACTCTCAGTCTCCCGATCGGCGAGCGTCTTCTCCCCAGGACAGTGGTGGTCCACGTGTGGCGGCTACATGGACGTCCTGGCTGGCTGTTTGGGTTATTTATTATTAAGAAAAGCTATTGGGCCGGTCTGTGTTTAACCAAGCCAATGTAAACATCTCCCCTCTGCGTTAGATAAACACAGCGCACGGGAGTCAGAGCGGAGGATGGTGAGAATATTATCCAGCTCTTCTTGTTCCCACTTGTTTATAGATATATAGATATTTTAGCTCTGATGACCCTGCTGTTGCTTCCCCCGCACTTTTACCAACTTTAGTTGACGACCAAATCTTTGCAAGATTGGTCCATTTCTATTGGTCAGTTTATCTGTTGAAGTTCTGAGGATGGAAACCCAGGAAGAGTCCATGTAATACAGATCTGTGCTGCTCCATGTTGACAGATGGCGTCGATGAGAAATAGCAGCGCGTTAGACTGAAATAGTGTTTTACCTAAATATACTCTAAATACAGTGGTGTAGTTTTCCTTTCCATGTGAGAGGTAGATGTGGTGGTGATGGGGGACCGTTCATTCCCTCTAATATTACATCTGACTCTAAGAAATCTATTGAATTTTATTTTCCAGATCCACGTTATTCATTTTCTTCCCAAATTGCATGTTTTCTGAATTCTGTGTTTTATGACTGAAGCACATTTTGTCATCATGATCATGTGGTGGACAAATCAAACTTCAATAATTCATGAGGACACATTCAAAATGTAATGAATATCAATGAATTTGATGTAACACAATTTTGCAGAATTGTTTTTAAAATCAAAGAAAGTGAGTCGATACAGTTATAAAACAAATCATTCCTTTCTTTTTGTTAAATAAAGAGCTCTAAATTTAGCTGTCAGAGTAGAATTCCTCAGTATTTTTAAATAACTAACGGGCGACTTCAAAACCAGTGTTTGCCAACAAATACCTTCAGCTGATGTTTACGGCTCAAACACATGAGGTACTCACTATTTAGACGCCTTTAGAGGGGTTTTTTTAAACTGTGGACAGAGCCATGCTATCCGTTTCCCCCTGCTTTGAGCCTTTATGCTAAGCTATGCTAAACGAGTCCCAACTCCAGCTCCATACGTAACACAGATATGAGACTGATATCAACATTCTCATCTCTTTCTTAGAATAAAAAGTGTTGCGTTCTGCTCCATCAGCATTACAGACAGCGGAGTCACGGTGCTCACAAGGTGACCAACAGACCGGTCACCCGACAACTTGGTGTATTCCTGTAAGCAGGAAACACTAACATCCCCGACATTTCTCTCTGTGTCATTCTGATTACGTGTGTGTGTGTGTGTGTGTGTGTGTGTGTGTGTGTGTGTGTGTGTGTGTGTGTGTGTGTGTGTGTGTGTGTGTGTGAGTGTGAGAGACGGCAGGACTCAGTTCAAGGCCCATTCAGAAGCTTCAGGCTCTCTCCCGGCCTCAGTGTCACATTGATTCTCCTAATGGTGGTCATGTGTGGGTCCTGCTGTTGCAAAGGCTTCGGCTAAGACAGCAGTGTAGTGTGTGTGTGTGTGTGTGTGTGTGTGTGTGCGTGTAAAAAAGGGGCCTCTGATTTGATTGACCAATTTTCTGTCAGGCCCTTTTTGGATTATTTTCTTTTTCACTGCATGTCCTGAAGGTGTTCCCTTTTAAAAGTCTTTGCTTGATCTGTTATCGTGTCAAGTTGTTGGAGTGTTTGTGTGAAATGACTGCACGTCTATCTTTGCACACGATACGACGGTACTTTATTAGGTTTGGCACATTTTGAGTGGGCAGAGGACTAGAGTGGCGCTGTATAAAAGCCTAAAACACACATTACACTGATATGTGTGTGGGGTGACGACTTTACACACTAAAGAAAAGTAAAGCTTCTCATCACAGTGAGTGGGATTAGAAACTGGTTCATTTCGATGTAGCTCCTTCAGCCGCAGCGCACAGATTGTCGTTATTGGTACTCCTGTTCAACAGGTTGTTGAGTCATTTGCATGCACGTGTGCCCTCTGAGGTGTGTTCCGATTTGTGCTGTATAATTATTGTTACATTAATAAGCAATTGTTATTGTGTTCTATTAGTAATTGAAAAATAATATCATCACAACGACGTGTAGGTTTCACCACACCTATCTGTTGTCTTTAGTGGATAATGGCCTACAAGACAGTGGTTTCTGTTTCCTTGTTGACTTGTGACTCCTCAATATTAAGTAATGCTTCTGAACGCTGATCGTACGTTATGACGATTGTTATGACGATTGTGTGGACATTCACCCAAAGAGTGCTCGTTTCTTTTGAAAAGAGTTATATGAAAACAATTTCTTATCTTTTAATTATCTTAGGGTCCCAAGATTAATTTATTAATATATTTAAGTGGACGTCGTCACCGCGATGTCACTCATTGGTTAGCGAACGGCAGTTTTGAAGCCTAGATTTCAGCATTTTGGCCGTCGCCATCTTGGTTTTTTGGAACCAGAAGTGACACAACAGGGTGGACCAAAATGACTTCCATGAGCTGAAAACACAGTGAAAGGGTTAAAAGACAAAAACACGGGACAACTCCCAAACGGCGTGGTAGCGACCTGTCAATCACAAGGTAGCCCCGCCCTAAAGCATGCTCTGCTTTATGGTCTGTTTGACTCATAATGTACTAAATGAACATCATGCTGTATTGAAGAAGACTTGAAACTAGAGATTGAGACCATGAACTCATGTTTACAATGTTTAGTGAGATAATAAATCAAGAGAGAAGTAGAGTCCCTTTCTCATAGACTTCTATACAAACAAACTTACTTTTGCAACCTGAATAGTCGCCCCCTGCTGGCCATTAGAAAGAATGCAAGTTTGAGACATTTCCACGTTGGCTTCACTTTTCAGAACCAAAAGCTGCCGCCTGGTAACGAATGAACACAATTCATAGAATAAACTGTATTATCGTCGTAGCCACAGTTTCTTGGCCACTGGTAGTGTTTGAAGCTCTGTGATGCAACAAACAAAGTTGGCGTTTTAAACATTATCTTTCAACAGAGGTCTAATTTGGCTCAATGAAGGGTTGTTGTAAAATTACATATCAGAAGAGACATGAGGCGATCACACCAACTCGTGTTTTTACAGATTAATAAGGGCGAGCTGGAGTGAGTGTGACGGCAAAGTATTTGGTATTAGGATGTCTCTGTGCAGGAGTAGCACCCCTTCCTGCACAATATGTTTATACTGGAGTATAAAATGGTTGGGCTTGGCTGACGCACACTTGCACACACACACACAGAAGGCGGAAGTGACCTAGATTTTCTAAATGGTACCAACTGTTGAGGCCTTCTAGAAATGAACAGAATCACTCGTGTGTCACCCAATAAAGGACCGACATGTCAGAAGTTGAGCATTACCCCAGAGACTAACTGAATCTCATCCTCTGGATAGAGCAAGTGGTATGTGAGCCAGATGCTAGTCTGGGGAACTTTTTTAAACTTGTGGGAGCGTGCTAAAATGGAGGGCTGTATTATCTGAAATCAGCAATTTTGCTTTGAAATGCGGACTGTGAGAGGGTTCAGGGGCCTAAAGGTCTTTGTTTGAGTTACAGTCGAAGGACGGGAAGGTCAATTTGTCTTTCTGTGTCCGTCTGTATCTGTGTCTCCTCTCCAGTCTGCTGTCTGTCTGGATCGGACCTACCCTGATGAGGGGGATTTTTCCTGGGAAAGTCATATGGAAAAAAAAAACAGAGCCTTAATAGTAAAAGCATGTTCCATTCTATTTCTCTCCTTTTTGTGTGTCTTTGTGTGTGTGTGTGTGTGCGTGTGTGGCTGTGTGTCTGTGTGTCTGTGTGTCTGTGTGTGTGTGTGTGTGTGTGTGTGTGTGTGCATTTTACGAGTGGAGCTCCTTTCTAGCACACTGAAGGCATTGTGTTTTTCCTCTCTGATCATCAGAAGAGGAGGCTCTCTGGAATCAGGGCTTCCTGTACACACTGGGGTGAGGCAGGGGGATCTGGAAAGGGGGGAGGCGGGGAGGAAGGGGAGGAGGAGGAGAAAGAGGGGGAGATAGAGCCAGGTGGAAGTCACCTTTAGGTTAGATGGGGAGCATCGGCATTCTGGCTCACAGCTTTAATGGCGACACAGAAACCTGAATGAACAATGAATCTATCTTTCTGAAATACACACACCTTTTGTTGTCGTCCAAAAAACGATTAAAAACATCAGGGAGCCACACCATTGTACTGGGGGACATTATCATGAACACTGAAGTTATCTCTGCCAGGAGGATGCGTCCGTGAGTGAGTGAGTGAGTGTGCACCTCCGTGTCTGTCCACGGCTAATCTCGCATTCTGCTGTAGCAAACTATTTTTAGTGGCTACTCTGCGCCCAAAGTGGGGGGATAACCGTTCCCGGTGTGTTTGGCTAACAGCTGACTGAACTACCAGTACACACACACACACACACACACACACACTGCTGCGTAACTATGTCGCTGGTCTGCGGCTTGATTTTATTGTTTTGCACGGTGTGTTTGGCTAACAGCTAAGAGAAGTACCAGATCATATACAGCTGTACCTCTCTGCCACTGCTACGTTGGCAGACAGCTTGGCGTATCTAATTTAGTTTTTGGCAAGATTGTATGAAATGTGTTATACAACGACTTCCAACTGATTGCCTGCAGACATGGCTGCTTGTTTTTGAGTTTGAATAAAGTGAAGAGAATCACACAATACAGAAATGCTCATTGCAGACACACCAGACACACTGTTGAGTGTCGATTGTAAGTCAGTTCCACATACACTGTCCTGCTGCTTTAAATACTCTCTTGGCACCAATCTATTGGTCATATATATTTATGACCTTTTTTTAAATATTTACATCTTTGGTAGGATCAAACTGGCTTGGGCCGCGTGCCACAGACAGGCTGGGGAAGTCAGAAATAATTGAGAGGTGGACTACTGC
Organism: Anarrhichthys ocellatus; assembly: GCF_004355925.1. Lineage (NCBI taxonomy): Eukaryota > Metazoa > Chordata > Actinopteri > Perciformes > Anarhichadidae > Anarrhichthys > Anarrhichthys ocellatus. The sequence goes on along the minus strand of NW_022280035.1, from coordinate 2,317,085 downwards.
ATTGTTGCTTTTGGTCTTTTCATGCGATTCTAAAATCGAGAAATGATCGGGCTCTAGTGTCGACCATTTCCCAATAGTCATCTTTTATATGTATTATTTATTATCTTCCAGGCAGAAATCGGTTTCCATAGATTTCTCTGTATAAAAACCTCTCGCAGACACTTGGCTCATTATTTCTTGACAAGGTCACATTGTTGTCTGTGTCCTTCTGTTTACCAATTGTTACAGAAACTGTCAATGTGAGTGCTTTTGAGATTTGAGAGTCAGCTGCTGAGACGTTCAGTATTAAATAACTCAAATATGGTTATTTATCGTCTTTCAATGGAATCATATCGTGAGAAATATCAAGATATCGTGATACACAATTTTTACAATTACGTTGTCTAATTTGATAATTAAAACTACCTTAATCCGATGTGAAATATTTTGAGGAAATTAATAATTGGCACTGTTCATTTGTCATCTATTCAGTACACAAAATAGGCTTTACCATGTGGTTATTTCAAAGACTAATTATTTAATAAACTGCTCGACAACATGCTACGTCGTGATATATATCGTCAACGACGCATGAAATGACTTGTATTCTGTTTGACGATATTGGCCATATTGTTGAGAACTAACATTGACCAATAACCAAACACATAAGTGGGTTTAAAGGACAGTGTGAGCTGGTTATTTTTTGTATATCATGGTTGCTGTTTGTTAGTCAGCGATTACTGTAAATGTTGGAACATCCAACAATGATTTTATTGAAACAGTCTCTGCTTGCAGCTGCATTTCCCCATGCTGATGATACGACTCTTGACAATTAAATCAATTACCCGTCTCAAATATCCAGAACTTGATTTTCATCCCGCCGTGAAATGAAACCAGTGACTTCCTGAATGCTGGGAAATCAATCTAAAACCTGATATGATATGCTGTGGGAGAGGGTCAGCAGTAATGCAAACCAAACTTCCTTTGCTGAGTTGTGTACGTCCCTTTGTTGACTTTCCATTCTGGATATCTGACAGCTAAATTTAGCCCACCCCCCCTAATCTCCACACACACACACACACACACACACACACACACACACACACACACAC
>NW_022280035.1:2284259-2315984 GCF_004355925.1 Anarrhichthys ocellatus | reverse complement strand
CACACACACACACACACACACACACACACACACACACACACACACACACTCCCCTCTGCTCTGCCCTTCTGTTGTCATTAACCATTGTCTCCCCCCCTTCCTCTTCCTCCCTAGAGCGTGTTTTACTGTTACGGAATAAATCGGACAAAGCAAAAGATTTTGCCATTGAAACCAACACTTTCGGGGGGTGGGTTACACACACACACACAGAGTCAGGGCCTGGCGGTCAGTAGGAAACTTTCTCTTGCTCTATTCTCCTCTTCTCTCCCCCCCCTCCCCCACCACTGCCTGACACAGATTAGCTCCTTTTAAAACAGGGCTCTCATTTATTACATGACAAGGCATCGCCAGAGAGTGAAACTTGTGTTGTTTGCAGCCTCTCTGTATTGAATGCATGGTCACAGTTGCACAGTCGTCACTGCTGTGAGCGCGTGTGGTATTAATTAACTCTAGTTTGGTGTTTTGATGAGGAGAGATGCTGCTGTCAGTGGGAAAGCTTTGTGTTATGATTCATATCGACTGCAGATTCATCTGAACGCTGCTTTGAGTGTCACCCTGTCACTATAAATCTCTTCTTTCTTTCTTTCTTCCTTTTTTACGGCCACTCATAAAATGCTGACTCGTGATATAAAGCAAGGAACAGCTTGTCCTACTCTTTCTATGAACCTCTGTCATTTATTTATCGAGGTCTGATTTTTTTTATTATGTTGCATAAGATGCTTTTATTGCTCATGTTTTCCAAAAAAAAACAAATCTCTGCCCTGCACTACTTCTTTGCTGAGTGTGCAGCAGGTATTGTACCACTAGAGGGCACTGTTATGTTATTCCTGTTAAGTTCTTTATTCAAACCAGCAGCTGAAATCAGAGACAGGAGACTGTGAGCTCAATAGTCAGTTTTCGTACAGTAGTTTAAAGCAGTGGTTCCCAGTCTTTAGGGGTCAGGATGATCACAATATAAGAAAGCAAAGAAGCCTATTTCTTATCAATAAATTGCCCTTTGGTTGAAATGGTCAAAATTGGTGGAGGTATGCAACCAGTGATGAGGGTTTTCTTTGTATTAATGGGAAAAAAAGCCAAAAAAGTTGCGAGCCACTGGTTCCTCTTATATTCTTTTATTCTTAGAGGTCTTTGACAGCAGCTGCTGAAGAGTGATGTTGTTGTTTTCTCGTTGTTTGTGTGCTCAAGTCATCATTACCGCTCTCTGTGCCTCCCTCCCTCCCTCCCTCCACGCTCCACGGCCGAGCCGATCTCATTTTGGGTGACACAGAGGTGCTTCACACTGAAGGTCACCCTGGCAGCAGCGGGCCGACTCTCCCACTGTCTCCTCTCCGTTCTCCCGTTATAGCCTGCTCTGCCCCATCAGCAATTCATCACGCTGTACTGCTCCGTCTCCTTAATGACTTTGTGAAACAAGATAGCCCCGTTTCATGGGAGCGAGATCTGGACTTACCGCTTTGATGGCTGCAGGGAAAACGGTGCAAGCTTTGGACAGACTTCTCCCCCTCCTGATGTTAAGGTGCGAGACCCTCCCCTTTTGTTTTTTCGAAACCGTCACCCGGGGATTTGAACTTGTGAGCTTCTACGGCCACTGCGCCATCGCCGCCCCCTCTCCCAGCGTGCCTTGCGCGAGCCACAGCTCTCATCACAGGACGGCCATAACACTAATGAGGAGATGAGAGCTATATCCACACAGATGGATCCTGTTCCTGCAGTGGCCCGCTGTGCATCGTCTTCCTCAAACGCTTATTTCAGGCTTTCAGCATATTTTTATTTTTTTCTCTCGTCGAGGCACTCATTCACTAACAAGCGCTTCATGAGATTTACATTGATCCTGAAGGGTCAAAATGTAATATAACAACAAACTGCCTCAGGCTGCTCGGCATCTGTGTTTTAGTGCATGCATGCGTGTGTGTGTGTGTGTCAGCTGATTCCTCTATAAGCTCGCTGCTCCCCATGCCTGCAGCTAAATTGCTTCTTCCAAAAACATCCTTGAAATATGGAATGCATGTTTTGCAGGTTGTTAAACTGTCATCTTTCACTTTGCAGCTCTTCAGAGCTGAATGATGAGTCTCATTAAGCTAGGAGACAGACACACACACACACACACACACACACACAAGCACGCTGGCTTCCTGCTGCATGACTCCACTGCTATGTCTGTCTGTATTCGGCGAGCGATAAAGAAAAACTAAACATCTAGACCCGCGTCATCCTCCTCTAATCTGTCTGACAGGAGAGTGTTGCCGGTAATGCACTTTATAGGTAGAGCACTCATAACCGCAGCAAGCTTCAACCCTATTACAATAAGTAGCTTGTGGGCTTGCTTCTCTAAATGACACTCGGCGAAGGATTGCATCATGGTTGTTTCTCGTCCAGAGGAAGAAATAGGAGAGCCATACTCTCAGTTTCAGTGTTTGCAGACAGCCGAGCCGTTTAAATCACAAGCACGACACTGTAACGGTCCCTCACAGGTAGCGTAAAAAGTTGTTGATAATATAGTTTAAAAATAACACATTGCGGTATTCAATGTGCTTGTCTTGAGGTACAAATAAGCGTACAGGCACTAAACCATTCCAACAGCCATCTCCCTCCAGAGGACGCTCACATCCAGAGTTAAATGATGTTGGTTCAGTGAAGCGTTGATCATTTTTCACACTGCTCTTTTGGGTGTGCTTTACTTGCCAGTGTGCGATCCATCATGTCACATCTCTGCTGGTGACAAACGCCCTTTTATGTGTGTGTGTGTATGTGTGTGTGCGTGTGCGACCTTCGCTGTCCATCGCCTACCCCCCCTCACACACCTTTTACCTCTTAAACGTGACGCAGCACACGGAAACCTGAGCTTGTCGTTTTGGTTGCGGGTGTTCTGCACAACTAGGCAAATTGAGTGGAAATGAAATGCAACTGGACGGTTTTATGTTTCTGTGCAGAGGGAGGTGTTCGTGCACGTTTGGCTTCTGTTGATGCTGCTGCGTCACCGCCCTCGCTCTGTGTCTTTGACCCCCTCCCCCCACCCACACGCCTCATATTTCCCATTTACTGTATATTCGTGCCAAGTTTTTCCTTCACTTGAACTATTTATTTTCGACTCTCTCTGTTTCTCTTTCTGTCTGCGCTGCACAGTAATCTCTCCTGAGCCGTTCATAATCACAGGCCATCTGGACGCTGTAGGGAGAGATGAGCCTGCAGCTCATCAGATGACCAAACCCGCCGTGGGTGGACACACACACTCATGTCCGCACGCTCACACACACACACACACACACACACACACACACACACACACACACACATACACAGTCACACCTTTGATTGGTACAAACCATCACGGGGATGTTCACTTCCATCACACCTTTCAAGACCACACTCAAGGACATAAACGGCATCCAAAGAGCTCTGACACGGAGATGAACAGGGAAGCATTTTAAAACAAATCACATCTCGTTCAACGCCACATAATGATGTTTCCACAAGCAGAGCGTTGCCCTGCAAAGCAAAAAAGAAAAAGGAAAAGATTAATGGAAATGTCCATGGTTTATCATTTGGCATTGTCCAGACGGTCTTTGACCCCCCCCCCCCAGGCCGGGATTTAATTAAAATAACATGTCCAGTGTACTTATTGTCTGCTGTTGATAATATCTAATATTGCTTTGCTGTTTCCCTGCTCATCTTCTCACAGGAGCTCCACAAGAGCTCAAAGGCGTCTTTACTGAAATGCTGAGTGCTGCTTAATTTCATTCTGCAACGTTCCCCTCTGGTTTAATAGATGCTGCAATGTGAAAAATATACGATACAGTAACGATGTTTGAGACCCCTGTTATTACATTATAATTATTCCACTGAGTTGGATCATCAAAGCCCCTCCCTACGAGGATATAATGTATTTAACCAAAGAATAAGTTTGAATCTTTATGCCACAATAAACACCAGCAGCACCCACAGTATAGGAGCATTTTAAAACAAACGTCAACATGTCTTACATGTTCGGAGCATTGTACAGATGCAGATGCAGGGAGGGAGGATAGAATAGGGTTGCATAATAATAATACTGGCTACATCCAGTAAGATGGGTTTCATAGTTTACTATGAGAGGATCCACCGGACTGGATAGCGACCAAGTCAAATCCTTTCTCATAATTTCATATCAGAATAGCAATGTTATATTGAGACTGACTGACATGGTTGCAAAAAAACAAGATGGCGACGGACAGAATGTCAAACTCAAAGCTTCAGAACGGCAGTCCGCCATCCAATATGTATAAAATGATTATTGTTGCATAACAATCCTACTAATATACTGTATGTATAGAGATATTAATATGCACCTCATGAAAACAGTATAGCTAAATGTATGTTTCATATTGCACAAAACTAGTTAGTCTGTCAAATATCCTCTCGTTGGTCTTAAAAATACAAGTTGTTTGTTGCAACAACTTGTATTTTAGCTTAAGCAGAATTTTCCTTTGAGCATCTCCTTCTTTAGCTCCTTGACTTTGTTAAGCTTTTTATCTCATTTTTGGTTTATCTTTTCTCCTTTTGATTGCTCCTCTGCACCCTCCATCTCCCCCGTGCCCCTGGGCCAGACACCCTCAGACAGGATGGAACCAGTGTAGAAATACAACTTTCCAGATCTCACCACCAGCAGCCAGCTCTGCCCTAACAGAGCGGGACTGCAGCTCTAGTGCATCGCTTCTCTGTCGGGGTGGTAACATGCAGTAGATAAGTGGATTAATGCGAGACTCTGGCCTCTTTGTAATTCAGATAAGACCTCTCTACTCCAGCAGATAGGGTTAAATATTAATAATGAATTAAAAGATTCTCCTCTGGGTGAAATATTAATGACTTCTTCTTTAAAGAGAGCCGTTGACTCCTGAGAGACGGAGGATGGCAGCGTGCTAGTTGGAGTAATTTAAAACATCTTTTTGATTTATATGTTTATGTTAAGGCAGCTGTCAGGGTCAATATTTGAGCGGGCAAAGGTGTGACCATAAAAGAAAGTTTTTATTCAAAGACAAAAGGGGCGAACCAATTAAATCTGACACATGAGATCACCTGTCTTCATTCATAGCTAAGCGAACCGCATTTATTTCTGAAAGCTCAAACTGATCCCTCTATTGAATTTCTGAGAGTGCAACTTCCCCTCGGAGGAAGCCGATCCGTGGCTCGGTGAGTGTGTGTGTGTGTGTGTGTGTGTGTGTGTGTGTATCAGTAACCGTGGAAGACTCCAGCTGCGTTAGCCGTGTCCTTCCTCAACCGCTGTCTTCTGCTGAGGTTTGTCTGCATGTTGTGTCTCGCCGCCACTCAAGGACCCTCAGAGTGTGTGAATGTAGAAGTTGTTCGTTTTCACAGCTTAAGCTTGTCTGCCTCGTGTGTGTGTGTGTATGTGGAATTATTCATATGCATGCACGCCTGTGTTGTCTTTCAGTGCGAGGAGCTTTTTTTTTTTGGAAGAAATCCTGGAGTTGGGTCAACATGCTGTGGAATGTGAATTGTGTCCATGACAACAGCCCCAGTGTCCTGCTTCCGGCTTTCATCCGCAGGGTGCTCGCCGAGGCAGCCAAACCGAGCGCGCCGTGGGCATCAGCCAAACCGATTGATCTGAGTTATTTAAAACAGAAAATAGTTTTTCCATATTCATCATCCAGATTTCTGTACCAAGTCCCCTCTGACTCTAAGTGGGCTAAGTCCTCAGTGTCCCTGCAGGAGGACAGGACTAGATCAAGAGTCCTTTGAAAGCTTTTTGACAGAACTTTGGAAAGCATTCAAGCGGCGTCGATGCAGCGTTTTGCATATTATTGACGGCATTGTTGTTTGTGTCTTTGTAGTTGTTGCTTGATGTGCTGTGGAATCATATGCTTCAATTTCTGGTTTAAATTCATTATAATCTTTATACACAAAGGTCTGAATATTGGAAGATTTGTGGGCCCCGTCTCATTGTCTGACCTTCATTTCTGCATTAACAAACATCTTTTTTTCAGGCTACAGAACGAGGCAGTGAGTGGTATTTTCCAACACAGTGCAACCGTCTGACAGGATGGAAGCAAGCGTGTGTGGTCGGGGATCCCGTTGGGCAGATGTGTGACAGATGCCTTCCTTAGGTCAGCAGAGCGAGGAAGATTTAGACCAGTGTCAGTCGTCAATACTGCAGCGTGTTTGTGTGTGACTGAAAGTAATCACACACACACACACAGTTTCATCTCGGCTGACAGCTGGGGAGAGAGATCGTTGTTGTAATTAGTGGGAGTGGTAAAGGGTGCCAGAAGGGCAGAAGAACTGTGCCAGGCCAGCCTCTGGTACATTTCCTCTCTCGTCCCCGTCAGTGAATGCATCTCATAGAACAGGCTAGAACACGGAAATCAAAGTCTTCCGGCTGCGTCTTTTTATAAAGCTATACTTTGAGCATCAGTTCACCGCTGAAACGTGATAACAAGACGGCGAGAGGTTCAACATTCCACCCTAACCCACAGCTCACATTCCTGCTTTGGTGTAAAGAGGGGGCACGAGCACCATGCCTCATTAGATAATTGGTTTTCCCTCTGTTTTTTTCTTTCTTTTTGGCTGCAGCACCGACTCTCTATCTCGTCTTCCTCTCATGTGAGAATATTTCCCCTCGGCAGGTCTTTTGGGTTGAGCAGCCCGCTTTATTGCCGTGGAGAGCAGCACCTGTTCCCCTCTCCTCCTCCGACCGGTACGATGCATAACTCACCGGGTTGAGAATTTCCACCCCTCCAACAAGAAGTGGCCTGTAATGAGCCGTCGGAGGTGGATGTTGTTATTGTCAGCGAGGACAAAACGATCAACCGGGGCCCGTTTTAACGCCCTCGACTCGCCTCCGATTTTAAAGCTCCTGCGTTTCCTGAATCTAATTCGAAGGCAGCCACCCCCACTCGCCGTCTTTACATTCCCCCGCTCTTCCACTCCTCTCCTCACACCCACATTTAGAGCCCTGCTATCGTTCAGGAACTGGGGATATTCCAGCAGTGTTTCCATGGTTTTCGTTGGCATTCGTCTGTGGGTTCAGAGCCGGTGTCGGGCAATGTCACCCCATCTTTCAAGCCGATGTCACTCCAACTATTGAGTGGGTAGAGGGGGGGGGGGCGGGGCACAGGGAGATATGGAGAAGGGAGGGATGGGGGGGTTATAATTATATGTGCATATGAAGAGGGTCGGAGCAGCTTGGACGCGTCATCCCAGCAGCTTTTGTGATCCACATGTCAGTGGGGGGAAGTGGCACAGAGACTCGGATGTACTCCCTAGAGACTCGGGGTAAAGTGGCTCCCCAAGGGATGTAACAGCATTTATTATTTACACATCAGAAGCACAAATTATTTTTAGGAAAGAAGTGTGATTCATCAGTTGACAGAGAAATATTTCGAAGAACAATTTTGGTAATCGGATTATCATTTGAGAGGTCCATCAAGCAAAGATTGGCAAATATTTGTTGGTTTGGATTTGCTGCTCTCTGTTTTAATCCAAATTATTTACAATAAAGTAGAGAACTACGTTTAATAGGTTAGTTGATTATCTGGAAAACATTTGATTGATTCTTTCAGTCATTTAACAAGAAAACAATGCTTACCTTTGCAAATGTCAGCCTCTTACATGTGAGTATTTGCTGCCTCTTCTGTTTTTTACATCTCTGTAAATCAATTCATTGTAATTTTGGCCGTTGACTGGACGACACAATCAATTTGAAAGAAACATCCACTCCTTTCTCCTGTTTTTATACACTAAACAATTAATAGATAATGGGGATGATTGGTTTGCAAAGAATTTCCTCCGAAACCTTCCCTCCTCTCCAGATCACTCATATCCTCACAGACACACACACACACACACACACACACACACACACACACACACACACACTCATGCAACAACTGTGCTGGCCTGATACTTACACACACTTCCCCCATCGTTCATTCAGCCACTTCTCTTCCTCTCTGCCCCCCCTCCACTCTTCTCTCACTTTACTCCCCCTCCTCCCTCCCGCCTCCCTCCAGCGGGCTGTCATTAGTTTCCATGGTGACAGTTGGGCAGCATTATTGCTGGCTGAGAACTGCTCCTGCTTTTCTTTCAGAGCGGCGGCGGAGGCATTGTTTAGTCCGCTGCTCTGAATAGTAGCAGGAATCAGGACGGGGAGAGCGCAGGACAGGAGGAGCCCTTTTTTTCTCTCTTCTTCTGGGGGCAGCGACAGTGCGTTTGTAGAGGGTGAGGGGAGGAGGAAGAGGAGGAGGAAGGGAGAGGAGGAGGAGGAGGAGGAGGAGGAGAGAGAGAGGGAGGCAGCGTGGTGGTGGTGGTGGTTAGAGAGAGTCGATGAGGGAACGAGTAGTAGCAGCAGCAGACTCATGCCGTCTCCCGGAGAGCACTAATAAAAACATCCAGACAGCCTGCTCCTGGCTCAGCGCCGGACTGGATCGGACTGTTTTTTTTGTGCTCGTGTTCAGCGAGAGACCAAAGGACCTACAGAGATTTCAGACAGAGTGAAAGCAGAAAACATCGAAGGGAGATGGCAAACTGAGTTCAGCTGGTGAGTAACTAATGGCGCTTCCTCGTCCCTAAATCACAGGCGTGTATTCTGTGGGAATGAACGTGCACACTTGAAGAGATGTTCCTCCTTTCTCTTCGTGTGTATTTCAGTCTGTGTCTGTAGCAGGTGCTGCTGCTTGTGATGGTGTTGTCGTCTGCACCCCAAACCTCCATCTGGGTTATGTTTGGGTGGGCTTACAGCTGTCTGCTGAATGTGGGCTAATTCTCGCTGCCCTCTGAAATATACATGCTGGTCTGCATGTTTTATTGAGAACGTGCATCGGGGGCAATTTTCTGCCGCCTTGATTCTTGGATTAGAAAAAATAAAATGATGGGGAATTTGTGAGTGGGACGGCGTACGTGTGTTTAGGTTCTAGCTTGTTTGGTTTTCTCTTTCATCTACACCACAGTCATTGGGAGTGAGAGCTGAGCCCTCTGGCTCCTCGAGCAAGCGATGTGTGGTGAGTAATGTAGTGAGCAGAGAACAGTGCCAATGTTTTTTCAGCGCATTGCTCCCCCATCGTGCTGTCTCTCTGATAAAACAGCACTCGCACTGTTTTTCCTCTGACCATTTTTACAACTCTTAAGTCGATACGTGACCCAGCCATGACCACTATACGAGCTCAATGATGTCATTGCATGACCGCGTGACTTCGAGGATGATTTAAAAGCCTATATATCAGGTCACAACTTCTGTATTTTGTCAGATATCCAACGCTGGTATTTTAGTGTTTTTGCGTTCAGTCTCTTAGGATTTTTCCTGGCACACTATAATTTAGCTGACTAGGGAGTTGTCTTCCAGAGCGGGGAGTCTGAGTGTTTCCATGGTGACCGGCAGCAGCTGTGCGAGTCAAGCTGAGGCCCGAGTGTGTGTCGGCAGACGCCGTGGCATCGCCGAGACTCTAATCAACGACCCTTTGACCCAGATCAATGCGATGGTGCTGAGCCAAGCAGCCACAGGGTCTGGCTGACATACGCACGCGGTGTTGTACAGCTGCTTACATTTCCTGGATCACTGGGGCGTCAGAGCAGGTCCGATCCGCTTAAGATTGGTGGGAGTATTAGAGGAGAAACAGGCTTCTCGTATATCAGCAGCATCATGCCCATTAGATGGATTTATTCTAAGTGTAATTAAAGTGTGACCTTTTGGAGATCCAAGTCTGTGCTGGTGGTTGCTGTTCTTGGTCGTTTTACGTAACCGTAGGATGGACAGAATCACAGAAACACCTCATGAAAAAGAATAAAACCACAGTACAGAGGGAGGGGGGACAAGCTACACACAAATTATGATATTCTTAAAGGGACAGTTCATCCCATAAAAACCTGTAGTGCTACTTATCAATCTACATTGTTTTGCTGTGAGTTGCCTAGTTCTTGAGATGTGGTTGATGGTTGAAAGAAAACAGCTCCAGCATGAAACTGCTCACAACAAGGTTTGTGGATTATTTTGAGTAACCGGGTCAGGGGTTTCTGTAAATTTCTGTTGACTTTCCAAATGTATTTTTTTGGAGCTTTGAGCAACACAAGCCCGAGTGGCATCTGGTCTCATTCCACTGGAGAGAAGTCATCTCTACGTCCATGTTTCCAAAACAAGTTTCCAAAACAACTCACACCAAAACAATCTAGATTGATAAATAGCACCACATGTAAGAGGAAAAAAATCTTGATTTTGGGGTGAACTGTCCCTTTAAGTGAACAGTATACGTATTCACCTTACCAGTGCCTTAAAATCAATAGCTGTTATTTGAGTTTTTCAAATCGTGTCAGTGCTCAAATCACTGATGCTTTGGTGATCGGTCTTTAAACAAACAACAGCCAAGAAGAAGAATGGGGGCCCGAAGTAAAAACAGTTAAGCCATGAACACCATATATAAGCTGGTATTCATGGTAAGGCTGCCATGTAGAAACCGCCTCTGCTCAAGGCCGACACACAAAGACTCGCTCAGTAACCTCGTGGGAAAGGCACAAGTCCTAAAACCCCTGGGCAGTGGAAAAAAAGTAGTGAGTCATGTTTCACCCTTTTTTCCTACGTCTGGACAGGTTTACTTCTAGAGAAAGCCAAAGGGAAAAGATGTCTTTATCCCACAGTGTCCACAAGTATTTAATAAAGGGTTGGGTCCGGAGCTGTGAGGGTAGAACTTCTGTGGGAGTCGTTAGTTGAGACGGCGGCTCTGTACACTTCCTCTGGGTCTTTTCTCTAATGGTGTTTCCAGTATTTAGTGCAACTTCTGCACACATATACACTCATCAAAGTCCTGCTGGTGGTTTTCCTTCCATTCCTCTTGCTGGATCAAGGGGTAGGAAGTGCTCCGTTGCTGACTAAGCCGAATGCAAATAGAAATAAACACACACACATGCAGATACCATGTTTAAGAGTCACCCCGATTAGCGTGCTGGTAATCACAGCCACAACTTCCTCTTCACCCTGGGCACCTGGGGTCTTCCTCCACTTAGAGCTGGCGATGGCATTTCCTGTGGTGTTGGCACGCTAACTATAGGAACCAACAAGGTCCTGATGGATCAGAAGCCACTGCTGCCACTGTCTCAACCTGTGTGTGTGTGTGTGTGTGTGTGTGTGTGTGTGTGTGTGTGTGTGTAAATTATGCATTTTATTAATGCAAGCGCAGTTTCAAATTTCAGTTTGAACTTTGGCTTACATTCGTCAGGTCGGACAGTAAGAGGAGTGTGTTGTTTTTCTTCTAGTAGAGTGTGTGTGTGTGTGTGTGTGTGTGTGTGTAAGTCCTCCGCGTCTTCGTGTGTACATGCATGTGTGCCTCTTTAATTCTCCTTTCGGTCGATGCAGGCAGTCGCAAAGTGTTAGGAGCTCTCTTGTCTCCAGTGAAGCGTGTGTGTTGTCTTTGTTGAGAGACACGAGAGGAGGAGAAATATTTAAAAAAAGACCAACTCAACCCGCACGCAAGCACACGTCCACAAACAACACTGCCCTCCCGGCGAGTTCAACCAATGAGTAATATCTGACATCTTTTAATGTGACGTCCTTCTGGAGGAGAGGGGGCCAGCCTCTCTGCTCACTTCAAATGCTCCCGAGGTTTTCGGTGTAAAATGCTGGAGCTGTCTTTGTAGTGGTGTCCTACTGCTCTGGAGAGGATGAGGGATGGCTTCCAGAGACCAGTAACAAGATATTTAATCAAGCTCTGCTGCAGGGCAAAGTGGGAATGCACGTGTTTGTTTTTACGCTTGTTTGCATGCATCCGTGCGCACGAGCTAACAGGGGAAACTTCAGGGGAGAACTTTTAAAGTCTCCTCGTAAAGTGGAGCGTCGGTACCTGTGCACACACACATGGAGCTGCTTGCATAGACTGGGGCACTACCATAAATGGTCAATTTCAGGACAGAAAGCTGATCTTAGTGATCTCCCGGGTTTGTAGTTCACAAAGCTTGACTGAGGTTTTTTCGGTAGCAGAAACGAGGGAATTTGGGAAGAAAAATATGATGTATGTTTTGTAGCATTTATGTGTAGTTATACTTACTGAACTCAAGCCAACCGGAGCTTAGCAGCACTCTGGAAAATGTATAAAATGTGCAGCAAATGCAGCATTATTGTGTCCCATCACCCCAGGGATGAATAGAAACAGCTCTCCATACACATCCCTGGAGGGTCGTTGACGTTGACCAAGTAGCAGCAACAGAAACAGCCCTGTAATTGGGCCCTCTTCGATAATTCCTTCCCTCAACCTTCAGACCCCCTTGAGAGACAATCTGTTGCAGGTAACACAGGTGACAGATGACAGGTGGGCAGACATGCTGCAGGCGAGTCTGGTTCTCTGCAGCTCATTCTATAGAAATTAAACTAGGGCTGTGTTTCAGCCATCGGACACGGTGCATGATGATATGACTGCCAGTTATGAACAAGGCAGTGTACGTGTAAATGACACTCATTGATTTCATGACTAATATGTGTAAAGTCTGGCTTTTATTTAGTGATTTCCTGTTAACTCTGAAGTACCTTATTATAAAAACAGGTAGGGCCGATTGAAAGGTGACGGAAAGCTCATGGAGATTTGCTTTTATAAAGTCTGAATGGAGAAAGTGCAAATTGAGTTTCGTTACACAAGTGGTGACGTGGTGAGTTTAATTTATTCACTTTTGTATGGATTTTGTGTTTAAGTTAGCTCACTTGACGTTAGCATTAGCCTCGTTGTACTTTAATTTCCTACTTTTGCTCGTAGACTTTGGCTCAGAAAACAATAAACTGTCAAAGCATCGTTCAAGGCTCATTGCACATTTGCTTCGAGGTAAATGATCAGAACAGCAAAACACAAATTCGGGGGGAAAGTTGTGAGAAGCAAAGACGAAAAGCTAACAATCGATAGCATGTTAGCATGTTGTAGCCTACTGTGTGATAGGGCTGCCATAACCGATAGCATGTTAGCATGCTGTAGTGTGTGGCTGCCCCCTACTAGTTGATTAGTCAGCTGATCGGTCTTTGTGGTGTTAGTCGACTAAGATTATTTAGTCGATTAGTTGTTCTTTATGCTTCTTCGTGCTTATAAACACTAGTCTGGTAAACACAAGATTTGAAGTTGTGTGATTCTTTGTGGGGAAGTTTAGTTTTACAGATCTGTCGATTAAATCAACTCATCGATTAGTCGACAGCGTTGTATGAGTGTTAGTCAGCTAAGACTTTACAGCCCTGAACGCTGAATAACGATCTCTAATCACTACTTTACCCTCGTCAAATCTGCATCTAAAGCTGAAACAATATGTCTATTCATATATTTGTCAGAATATTAATTGTAAATCCCAAACATTAGCATACATTAATTTGACTTATATGATGGTAAAATACATTTTTTTTTTTTGGATTTGGCTATTTTTTTTAAACCTTTTTTCTGACATTTTATAAACCAGTCAATTAATAGATTAATTGAAAAAATGATAAACGCATGAATCATTAATGAAAATAACTGAGTTGCATCACTAATTGGATCTATATTTTAATATTCATAAAGATTGTGAAAATATCCTTTGATGTCTGGTTCTGTGCGCACGTTGAAGCACAAAGTACATAATGGATTATAACGACTGCAGATTTCTATTCCCGAAGGAGAAAATCTGTTGTCTGTGAATTGATGTTGACTGAGAGGGTCGGCTGGATTATTGAACTGTTTGATTTAATTCCTTCGGTGCGGATACTGTAGCTCTGAGGACAATTTGCATGCAGGACGGCTTCTCTATTTTGGGTTTTGCACAATGAGAACAGCTTCCTATATGTGGCTAAGTGTAATAAAGCCGGGGCCGTCCGGCTGTCTCCTGCGTGGGTTCACTGACATGGCTCAGAGCTCTGCAGTGCGGCACTGTAATGGGAAATACTGGAGCCATTAGAGAGGAAATAGGAGCCTTTATTATAGTGTACACCTGGCTTCTATAACAAGCTGCTCCTTGTACAGTGATGTGTGTGTGTGTGCTTGTGTTTCTCTGTTCGTCTTTGGCTTCGTCCTCTCCTGTCTTAGCTAATTCTTCCCTCCACAAACTTCATCTTGAAAAGGCTTCAGTGATTTCCATTCGAGGCTCTTGCCCTACGTATATTCTCATTTTTGAAAGTGGAGTGACTCATCTGACAGTGCAGCCGGGGCGAACGAGTGTCCAACACTTTGTTCGTAAGTTTGGAGACTGACAGGAGCTGCTTGGCTCTGATGCTCCTTTTGCTGGATCTACCCCCCCCATCCCCCACACCCTTCCCCCTCCCTTCATTGCTGACGCTGCGATTTCAAGAGCCAAGTGACATTTCGGGAAGAAAAAAAAAAATCATTCTGACGTCAAAGAAGACGCCTCGGTGTTGAGTGCACAGTGACCTTTTTGTCTCTGTGTGTATGTTGGTAGGAGTCCAGTGTGTATCAGCACAGAGGAGCGGTGACAGGGGGGGGAGACTCCTCACCCAGCCCTTTACATCGACTCACCCTCTCTGGATTAGACCGACTGGGCTGACCTGCACTGGGCAGGGCTGTGCCGCTCGGGGACACTTTGACTGTCAGCAGCCTCGTAGACACTCCCCTCCACATGCTGACATCCATCCTGCCTGGAACGGATGCAGGGTGGTGCGGTGGGCACCCTTCCTCTCCTCACCTAGGACTCTGAGAAAGGAGGCCGAGGGATGGGCCACAATACTAAAAAAACAATAGTTTGTACTTAAAGTTTGTAAAGTGAATGCATGTGGTGGAAAGGTGTGGAAGGGAAGTAATGCTGAAATAGTCCTCAAACAATCAGGGCACGAAATTGATGTTTCTCCTCAGTGTCCCACAAGTGTCCAGAATAACTACGACCAGCACCAATGTCTCAAATTTCAGTTTTTCCATGATTCTGTCACTGTGGCTTTCTTTAAGGGACTTCCTTGCTTTGCCGGCGCCAGCGGTTTTGTTCAGCCACCTGAGCATTTTGCTGACTGCAGGGTTTTCCCACCTTAACGCTTAACGTGGGTCTCTCTCTCTCTCTGTGATTGATTTTTAATGTGAGCCGTAATCGTGAGTGACGCAGTATAGAGCGGGGCGGTGCAACCTCACATTTTTCAAATTTGAACACCTAACAATACGTAATAATTTCAGTTGTAATGACAAGTTTGTCTGATGAGAAAGCGCTATATATATATATACATATACTATACAGTATATCATCCTTACTTTTGAGCGAAGGAAGCAGTTTTTTTATCAAGCAAAAATACAAAACATGCATCTTGTTCAAGTATTAGTATTAGTTGTTTCTCTCATTTATTCTCACATAGAAAATGTAATACAGCACCTTCACAACGATGATGGATTATGGACTGTATTTAGATGAAACATTGAATTTTGAAAACAAATTATCGGTAGAATATTCAATGGTATAAATAATCATTAGCTGCAGCCCTAGATGTCTACAGAAAATATACACACTACAGTCCTGTCTGTTCCGCCAATTTTCACATTTTCCCCTTATGGCAAAAATGCCCCTTTTTCCCCAAATAAAACGTACGCATATGTGCACTGAAAGCTGTATTCAGTGGACATGCTCTGCATACACCGCTTCCCTCAGTGGTTCTTTTAGGGGAAACTGGCTTTTCCAGAGGTGTAATTGTGGCCATTAGAGGTGTGATTTGATTGGCTGTGAAATGTTCTCCCTGCTTTTTATTTGGGTAAAGTGAATGATTTATTTGGCCGTGTTTTTGGTAGCCGCCGAATGTTTTTTCTGCAGTAAAACGTTAGCAGATCTCGGTGTATTGGCGCAACAACGTTGACGCGAGTTAAGTGTCGGAGCAATTTCGCGGTCTGTACTGCAGATGTGTTTCTATAAAGTTAAACGGCCAAAGAACAGCCACGGAGCAACGTATGCATGCCCATGTTTATGCATTTAATGTGTGGAGGTTGGTGCGTCGTTCGCTTCCTGGAGACACTGTACTCCAACATCATTCAATGTCTGGATCAGCAATCAGTTAGCAATCAATCAATCAATCATGTTGTCGACCACATGGGCGTTTTTATTTTAGCCGTTCCTGTCCACGTCCAATGATTGTTTAATCCCACCAATCAATATATGGTAAAATAATCAATGCGCTCACACTTCAGAGACCCTTAGTCAGTATAGGAAGAGTGCTCAAGCCGTGATCCAGAAGATTAAACTGTATGATCCTCATCACAATGTGGCCTCCTCAGGACAGGGAATGATTGAAATTTGTTTTGAAAAATGCTATTCCAGGCTTTTGGGGGCCGATGACTCAACGGAGCAAACCTGTGTTTAAGACCTCCCCCACCCCCAGTGGGGATGGAAAGAGCTGGGAGTATTTTGATTTTGATTTTTCCAGCACCAGCAGTTAGAAAATGCCCTTGCTGGTAAAGGTGTGTTAGTGTTTAGTGAACGGAGAGGGGGAAGATGGACGCTCAGATTTGCCCAGATTGTTGTGCAAAAATGATTTTTTTTAACGTTACGCTGTGAAAGCCTCCATTGAGAGCTGCTGCAGTAGGCTTCAGTAGTTTCTGGGACAGTTGGGCAGTCATCTCCACAGGCAGGTCTGTAAACCCCCTTGTTCTCCCGTGTGTGTGTGTGTGTGTGTGTTGCCCTAATTGCCAATCCGTGGCTGCTTTGCTTTACAGTAACGCTCTGGGCTGCTGCACTGCATTGCATCCAGACAAACAGAGGCTCACTTCTTTGCAATTTGGCCTCATAAAAGTCCTTCTTGAAGCATGTGTGGTTGTGGGGGAAGCTGTGAATTAGAGGGGCCACTGTTAGCCAACGTGCCTGATGATGATGATGATGATGATGATGAATGTGAAATTCTGCCATGTTCTCACGTCATTGTGTTACTTGCTGTAAATTCTGAGTGTGCATTTGACAGCTGAATTAAATGGCCTTGAGTCACACTGTAGAGAAAAGGGTCTCAGGTCAGTGTCTGTGTCATACCTCACCCCCAGTCTGCTCTTTGACCCGTGTACGTTCACGCATGCTTGGCTATGACTAAGAGCCCGGTGGTGTTCCATCTTCCTTCTACAGTTGTAAAGGACAACAGAAAGGAAAGCTTCCTGATTTACTCATTTGTCAAGATATTCATAAGTCTGCATTTGTCAGAACTGTGCTTCTCCTGAAGGCAAATGTTGTTCTTTGTAGAGTGGAGTGCAGCAGGAACGAGTCCTAGAACCCGGAAATGAATCAGCGTTTTTGCACTTCCAATTCCCCTCGCCTCGAAGTCAATGGGTTCTTTGACTTGGGTTTTTGGTTAGATGCCTGAAATAAAGTCTGTGGTCAACACAAGCTTAGAGTTACTGTGAGGAACTTTTAACTGGTTGAAACAGTGAAACTTCGAGGGAAGATTTTTTATTTCTATATAGTTATTCTTAACGTTCGTCATCGGTGCTACCGGGTCAGATTCTGTGCAAAATCAGATAAAATCCAGCAGGGTCACCAGAGACTCCTTCAGCTCAGACTGCAGCGGGGCCTCCGGCAGTGACCAGTCCACCGTGGACAGAACCAGGTCCGGCTTCTCTGTCGCCTCTGGTGAGAAGAAGAGAGCTCAGCGCCCGGCAGAAGCGTCTCCTCCTCCAGGAGCAGAGCTTCTCCTCGCTGCTCTGCCGATCCCCGCCGGGAGCAACAACACCATGCTGCTGGAGGCCCAGGCCGTATTGCTGGGCCCGCTGGAGGGAAGGGAGGCGCGGGAGAACCAGGACTGAGCGGAGCAGACTGTCAGACCCCTGCTGCAGTAAAATGAGAGGATTTCTAAAGAGACTCTGGTGCTTCAAAACACTACCACCTTCGTCCACAGGGACCTCCGATCAACCAACACAAAATGAAAGTTCCTTGTAGTACCTTTAAGATATTTAAAGTTTTTGTTCTAGGATGTAAAATATGTCAGTAGATATCCCTCTTGTAAATGTTGACGCTTTTACTACATTTAAAAAAGGCAGTTGGTACCAAGTGGCGAAATGAGACTACGAAGTGTCATCACACCAACACATCACTCATTACCAGCGCTCATGTGAGCGCAGTGTAGTTCCTCTACAGCCTATCGTTAGTTTTTAACTTCTGCCGATTGCATTCATGCTTAAAATTATTAAGATTCTCTTGCTGAACTAAACGTTTAAGTATCTTAAACTTGTGTTTGCCACAGAGCTTATTTTCTGCAACAATCCAAATCCAATGGAAAAATCTCATTTGATTTTTTTAGGGAACCTGTGTGTTTCTTTGGGGGTTAACCTACAAGAGCACGACGTCCCTGCAGCACTCTATAGCTCACCATGACCTACCTTCTATATTAGCAATATAGATCAGCATTGTTGCCATGGCAATTGCCTCTTTTTTTTGGTTTTCTCGTGGCGCAGTGAAGGAGAATCCTTTCCAGGGTGACTTGATTTAGTTTGGGACTCCACTCTGACATTAACTCGCCAGCCTTATGTGCAGCGTATCATTACAGGATGGCTTATTTTCTCTGCTCTATATTTACAGCGTTGCCTACTGTATGTTTACACAACTCATCACTGTCATGCTTCAGACATTCTAGGGAAACCAACTCGACTGCACTTTATCTTTATCAACAATTTTCTGCCTCATGAGAGCAGACTATGACTTTCTTCGACACTTTCCAGCCATCTGCTGCCTCCTCATCCTCGCTCCAACCCTGCAGTGTCTCCCTGTCTCATCCCCTCCATCACCCCTTAAAATCGCATGTCCTAATCTGTGGGAGCTGCTGAAAATCCTCCCACTTAGTGTGGGGGACATGTCGGTGAGCCCGCTGTGCCCACTGACCTGATTTAGAGGAAGAGGACGGACCTAACAAGCTGACTTACCCCCCTTCTCCTTTACCCCCAGCCCCTGGGAAGCCATGATACTCGTGAAACTTGAGCCGCCTCTCGTTCTTAAACAACACAACAAATAGTCTCTCCAGAACGCTCCACACTAACGAAGGTTTGCACGAAGAGAATGTGACTGGTTATGATAACGATAAGAAATAGATGAATATTGAGATGTAATCTGGGGACAGATGCTACTGTACGTGATTGGAAAGCTGCTGATTCTCCTGTTTGTGTGTGTGTGTGTGTGTGTGTGTGTGTTAATGAACCCTGTGGTGAAGTGGGAGTTGGAGTGGGTTACGCTACGAGGGAAAGCTGCTGATTGTCAGAGATTGAGGATCTGCTCTGCTGTAGACCCTTGAGCAGCAGCTGTTGTACTGACACCAGTAGTTCCTCTCTCTGTGTGGGCGTTTACATCGATCCTCTTAAAGGGATTCTCCACCCAAACTCTCGTTTTTGTTCTGTGTCAAACCCCCTGTAGGCTCGACATGTTGAGTTAGTTCATATGGAATTATGCTTCTTTTGTGCATTTGTTTTCCCAGGGACCCACTTTTTAAAAATGACAAATCACGGCGACCTAACGATAGGCCTCATTTATAAATCATGAGAAGAGTGAAGTAGAAATGTGGAAAATTAGTTTTGAATGGATCTCGTGCTACTTTAGGAACGACTGGTGTAGAGATTATTATCTTTTAGGTATTAAGTTTTCAACAGTACGTCTTTCCCATTTCACTGTCCTCAGGTCCGACACCTCGATTGACTTGCTTCAAAAATGTGTAGTCAAGTATTTGTGTTTTTTCTGTGGATGTCTGGCCCAATGTTTTAACAATACTGGAAAGTAGATCAAGGTCAGAGCTCTCGTTGTCTCCTGCTGCACACGAGGGGGAGAGAGGGTGAAGCGAGAGGACGGGAGGGTAGATGAGGGTGGTAAAATGGTGGCAGTCGACCTCCTTCATCTCCACTGTCTCTGTTGTTTCTTGTGTTTCCTTTCTGTTCACGTGGCAACTTATTCTCACACAACGGTTCATATGATATCTTACGAAAAGTTACTCCTCGTTTTTCGTGCGTTTTCCTACTAAAGCCAGCAACATGTGTCTATTTCTGCTCGTTACACGCATACAGTCTTTTCAACAAAGACTATGCGTTTGGGCAACAAACCTACTTTGTTAGGTTTAGGAAAAGATTGTCAATTGGGTTCAAGTGCCGTTACCAAAGTACGCAAGTTACACGACAAATATATCAATGTTGACTTCTTGTTTCACATGGGGACCAATCAGCCGCCCCCTGGGTCAAACCTCGGTGTTTGCTGGACCGTCCACCGTCCTGTGTGTGCTTCTTAATACTTCCTCTGTCATGACTACGTGGATAACATACGACATTATTTCGTATTGCGGCGTATTATTTTTTTGTAGGTATCGCTACGAATGCTGAACAGCTGCACCCCGTGTTGCTCTGTTTTCTTCATCTTGTAGAAGACCAGTATTGAGTCAAGGCCAATGTGCCCCTGTGTGTTTAGAAGTTAAAGTCTACTCCTGTTCATACTACAGCAAGCACAACCTGTTTCAGTGGTGATCGATGGCCTTTATAAATCGAAGAGCCATTTGACTCAGTCTTCCACGGTTACAGACTAGAGAAAGCGGTTCAATGCGGTTTATCGGGAGCGAGACGCAGAGAGAATGAGAGGAGCAGAGCAGGTATAGTGCAGGCAGAGAGGCTGAGGAATCTCATGGTGATATGGGAATAATGAGGTGCCGCACTCACAAGGGATGTCATTGGGATTCAGCGCGGTCTTGGTGGGGGAATCGGGGGTTGAAGGGATGGCAGCGGGGTTGTCAGCTCAGCCTCAGTCAGCCAGCGGTTGGTTTGCGGGTAGGAGACCTGATTGACTGGCTGCCTGACTGGGGAGACTCTGCTGAGTCTGAGTGATCTGTCTCCCAGACAGCACCGGGGCGAGAGGACTGTACTCGAGGGATGATGGGTAATAAATGACTCTGAGGGGGTCGCCTCAGGGCCGACGGTGACTGACAGCCAGCTAGTTCTGTGCAATTTCATACGTGCGTTTGAGTCTGTGCGTCTCTTGGGCGCTGAAAGAAAATGGAGCAACGAGAAAGTGAAGTTTGTTCCAAAATGTTTGTTTTTAAACATAACAGCTGCTGTGTCCGATTAGCTACCATGGAAGTTCTGCAAATTATGGGTTAGTTCTGCAGACAATTTGTTAATGAAATAGGTTATATTTAGTAATACGATTATTTGCCACAATCATTCTTTTTTAGGTACAAAATATTTATATTGCATTTCACTTTTAAATGAACAGAGAACTGCTTTGAAGGAGATCTTTGCATCAAAATACGACCAAAAATAAGGTTCTTCACCTAAATTCAGTGCGTTTTGGTTTTGCCCGTCGGCTCCCTGACGTGCATGTAATATACGAGATATTACTCTTCTGCTCTACTCTTGGTTTTGGGAAGTGCTTGATTTCATACGCAGCCTAGTTCTCCATGAGCATAGCACATATTTTAAATCAAAGTCAATATCGCAGTCGATCTTTATTTGTTGTGGGAAGCCGAAATCTTGATCTGAATTAATATTGATTGTGAAGCTCTACAAGGTATCAAATATGTATACGCCAAAGCTGATATTAATTCATATCTTTTTTACTTTTATTCTTTGATCAGATCGTTCCTGATTTAAATTGCTGCTAATTAACATGAGAGAACTTGTCTTTCTTTTGTTAGTTATTACAGCCGGTTAAATACAATTCATCCTGCGGTTGGATGTGAATGTCTGTCTGTACCAAGTAGTACAATAGAAAACAATTGTTTTTGCATTTGTACTGAAACTCGCGTGCAGTATTGGCACTAGTATGCAGAATGCCGAAAACATTGACACGCTGCTGTCAGGTGGTGACATGAGAGCGACATTCCTTAGGTTTCTCTCTTGTGAGCGTGTCACAGCATCCCACTTCAAGGGTTCCCAATGCGTCCTGGGAAAACCTGGAAAACAGTTGACCAATTTTCCATTCATGGAAAAACATGGAAAATTAGAGAAAGGGTCAAAAGTCCTGGAAAGCCTTTTGCTGTCCTGAAAAATGATTTCATCATTCTCACTTTTTATTATCTATCGGAGCTCCACAAAAATAGATAATATTGCTGTCTGAAAGGCCTCGGAAAAGTGACGTTCAGGATGACATTACTGTTGAAATGGTAGTTTATGTACCAGAGTATTTTGATTAGGTTGTAATGTTGTGGAAAAGCTGTGAACACACCCCCAAGTCACGTCACATGGTAGCACAGGCAGGTTGGATGACGTTACAACTGAAGTGGCCGAAACTCTGAATAATGTGTGTCATCCTTCAAATGTGAATATTAGTCCCTGCTGGCTGGTAGCTGTGCCAGTTTTTATTATTAAATTACTCTATGATCAATTTGTCACAATTTCTAAGCAGAACCCTGTTTTCACTGAGACAGAAGACGATAAGGTGAGAGTATCCTCTTTAAATACCTGAAAGTACCTGGATATTTCCGTGCGTACAGTACACAGCTTCATTTCACTGAATGGAAAGGAATGCACTGTAATGCCGTCTTTCAGGTTACGACCCAAACTGTTCCCCGTGCTCTCCGTTTGTTGTTCCTTCTTTTATCTCTCCAGTTATATCACATCCATGAACGGACAGGGGAGGAGTTATTTGTTGCCAGGGTTTCCTAATTCAAGGGATATTCAGTGACTAATAATAGCAGGAATGGTTAGTCATGGTGACCCACAGCCTTACAGGGTGCGGCGGTGATAATATCCTCGAATCTGTAGTTCTTCTCTAATTGTCTTATTCAAACCGTATCTCAGTATAGCTGGAGCTGAGCGGAGGGAAGTAATGAGCTCGGATCAGTGTTCTCCTGAGTGCTCTCACAAGAGGCCTTCTTTAAAATGACACAATTACAACATTAATCTCATCCCTCAGAGTCCAAATCAATTAGGCGCCCGCCTCCTATAGCTTCCAACACAAACGCTGTGGCCCAGTTGTGAGAGCGTGCCGGGGTCGATGGGCCCCGCGGTGACTCACGCGCACTTCACTTTGTCTCAGGGAGGAGGAACTTGGATCAGGTTTGGCAGGTGAACAGACAGGTGCAGCTTCTCAAACACAACGGGAAATGGATAGCTGAATGTGTGTGTGTGTGTTTGTGTGTGTGTGACTTGGCTTTGAAGTACTTTTTTTTTTTTTTTTAGGGTGTGTGTGTGTTTTGCTTTGCCACAAAGCTCAGTCTACACCCAGTTGCACACGCGCACTTTGGCGGACTGGGAGGGCAGGGTTTGTTTTCATATCGACTGGGTCCTGTGTGGGATTTTTCCGTTCATTGCTCTTTGGACTTTGGATATGTGAAACTGAACGGTTGGAGGCAAGGTAATTAACGCAACTCTTTTCTATTCTGCATTATTGCCAGCTTTTAACGTCTGGAACCCTTTAGATCAGAGAGAGTTTAGAGTTCAACAATAAGATAAGAGATTTAATGTACTTCTTCATCTACTCTGTACTCGCTGTGTATCTCCTGTCGTGAGATTTTTAATGAAGGAAAAACCCGTGATTGTCAGCTCTGCACTCTGCTGTGTCGTCAAGTTCCTGTTTGGTGTTCGGCAGTTTCACATGAGGGCCAGGTTTTACTCTCAGGTAACCATGGCTACAGCAAGTTTCCATAGGCACCCAGCCCCCTATGTCTCCGTCTTCCACGGCTGTTTGTCTTTCCCAGGAGCGACCCCCCCCCCCCCCCCCCCCCCCCCCAAGCCGGTCTCGGGTCACGGAGTTCTTCACCAGGCCGCCGTCGTTCGGCTTTTACTGCCCGATCACGCACTTGATCACAGGTCGAGCGTTTCCTTTGACTCAACCCTCGAGTCCTGTCTGATTTAGAGACGTATTAGCAGAAACTACCACAAAGTGGGGCTCGCTATATCGCTGTTGGTCAGGACAAACTTCAAGGACAGCCCGACAGTGACTATAAAACCTACACAGTGTAGGATTTGTGATCATCCGCGGGGAAAACACAATTTCACATTTTATTATTTTTTATCTCCGTACCCTATGGAGTTGAGACTTGTCTTCGAGCCTCATCTCTTCACCTCCGCATGCTTCTATTCCGCTGTGGTGCAGAGATGGTGGGAAACCGTGCGGTGTGTGTGTGTGTGTGTGTGTGTGTGTGTGTGTGTGTTGGCCACATGGGGCCCGACAGCGTAACAGGACTCATTACTGACTGATTTCTCCTCTGCCACTGCCTGCAGCACGGCTGAAAAACACCAAATTAGTTGTGCGGGGGCTCTAGTGGGGACTCGCTGCAATTTTGGGCTGTAATCCAGTTGAGAAAGAGTCGGGGTGACTAGAACGAATCCACGAGGCCGAGAGGAACGGACGTGTGTGTGGCTGTAGTTTGCATACTTATTAACATAATCTACTGAGGGACGTCACTTTGTCCTAATGGACGGACGCATCGGATTAAAAACTGGCAAAAAAGCTGCCACTGCATCCACAATGTGTGGTTCATGAGGTCATACATGAATGGACACACACAAACACTCACAGAGCATTTATTGTTGCAGAAGCTGGGTTTCTTTCCCATTGACGGGACGTGTATCTGCAGCTGACTGTAAGACTAGTGGCATATTTATATTATACAACCTCTACCCTGCATCTGTCTCTCTCTCTGGATTTAAAGGTACAGTTAGAGAAGACCGATATATCTTCTTTCACGATATAAGTCATTTCATACCTCGATATAGAATGTTTTCTGGTAATTCAATAAATAGGTATATTTATATGAAATAAGCACATGGTTTTGATTACTCCTGTGTAAGTTCTATACTTAGTATTTTCTGTTTTACTGAAGAACTTTAGTGCATAATAATCAGATTTTCAGAGATGTTTGAGTTGTGCTTGTTATCAATTTAGATGACGTAAATTGCATATCACGATATCTCGATATATGATTTCATTACAAAGTAACTGATAGTTGAAAGATGATCTATTAGCAGAGATGTTTTCATCACTGCATAATCACCCACGTACCTTTAAGAGTCAGTTGAACTGTGTACTACAGGGCTTATCTTAATAATAATATATTAATGGTTTAACTGCTGCTTGTTTTATTACTTACTTACTGATTCATTTCATGAATGAGCTGTCATCATCACAAGTTGGACTTCTTACAGCAGCAGAGATGAACAAGAACTGCCTGAGCAGCTGAAGCCTGATATTACACACAGTACCTCCATTGTTGTCCACAGACTCATCATTGAACCGCACTGTTGCACTGGATGACGCGCTCCTTTATGACCATAAACATGGGCAGTGTAGTTTATCTTTAGTTTATCCCAAATGCACCGTCCTGGTGGTGTAAATGGACCCCAATAAATACATGTTACTTTACTCAAGCTGGGGTTTACTGACTGCTGGATGTGTAAACAACTGTTTGCCATATCGTCTTAAAAGATGATGATATGTCAACGTTGTCTTCATCCAAGTGGCCAAATTATCAGTTATTGCAGGTTTAAGATTTCCGTCTTTAGTAGAAACAAATGAGCTTAGTGCTTATAGGTTTTGGTCTTATTACTTGAAATCAATCTGTGTCTTTAAATTGAGTATTTTTAGATATAAATCAGTAAAAATAAATGAATGAAACTGAATACAGTCCAGAGTCTCTCTCACTCGCCCGCACTCTATTTGCAGACAGTGACCAGAGAAGATTAGATGTGGCCGGTCAGATACAGAGAGTGTGAGGGAAACCAATATGCAGCTCAGTGTCTGCTGCCTCAGGCCTGGTGTAAGGATCGATGCTGCAGAGATTCTCTGGTCCCGCTGCTCTCTGTCCGCGGTCGACTTTCTGAAACACACACTGGGCTCAAGGTTGCTCACCGACAGCGCCACCACGAGCGCAACGCCACCGCATCGCCGTGGCGGGACTACGTGTGTGTTACGATGAATCTCATTATGCTGATCGATACCTGATATTGTCTTTTTCTTCATGTTTCCAGACCTCCCTGCCTCCTCTCTGCAGTACCAGTGCGGATCGGTGGACTACTTGTGTTCTCCACGGCTGGCGAAGAAAGGTCCGACTCCCAGACAATGTCACGACAGGCCCGCCATCAAACCCCGGCCCCAGCCCTCCACCTCACCCAGACCGCCAACCGCACAGAAACCTCAAGGTGAAGGCCACATTTGACATTGGCATTATAATTGAAAGGTGCAGCGGGAATCAAACCTCTTGCTACTGAGCCGTCATTTATTCTGCTCCGACAAACACTCTTCTCTAACATGGCTCGTGTCAGCTGTCTGACCTCACTCTGTCACTCACACAGCTCAGTAGGTCACCTCTGAAGGAGCCGCTGGTCCCCAAGTGTTGATGCTTGGGCGGCTTCTTAAGAATGTTAAAAGAATACGAGCAACATGCCTCGTGTTTTGGGATTTACTGAGAAACATTGTAGGACATCACGCTAGAGACTTAGCCTTAATATTAAAGTGGCTCACAACTATTCAGGGTTGTTATTCATGACTATTTGATCATGATTAGCATCTCAACATACATGACAAATTAAAGGACTAATGATTCATTGCCCATGAAAAAAATCCCAGATCCAAAGGTAACATAGTTCAATTTGCTAGTTTTGCCATAAAACCCCGACAACATTCAATTTACAATGATATACTTCTCATGTAATTAAGTTTTTGTCCTTTGTTGTGTACTTTCAGTGATGGCCACGTCTAGTGCTGCATCCACATAGTTCCTAGTTACTCGTAGAATAAAAGTCTGTTTATAAATATATAAAAACGAACTACCAGGAACATGAATTGGCTTTTAAAAAGTAAAGTATTCTGTCAAGTAGAAAAATACCTTTTATCAAAATTGAATACCAGAATAATGATGTGCTTAAAGAAAAGGAATCTAATCATATCATGTATTTCACCAGTTGGCAGAATGAGCTACTTTATTTCTAAGCACAATTCTAATAATGGTAGTGCATCTTAATACGGACAGGATGAAGTAGTAACTCTGGAGCGCGGGTATTTTGGGGAGCAGGACAAACGTTGCAGGTACTGCAAGGCGAGTTCCTGAGTCCCTCAAAAGGTTTCTGGAGGTCAGAAAATGTTAAAGCATGAAACTTCTCAATTATATGACAAAAGGTGTCTGTGAACATCTTCACCTTCATTCTCAGGAGAAAATGGACCAATCAAAAAAAAGTCTCCTCAACCTCTCTCTCTTTGTCTCAGTGACACAGAGGAAGTGCTCCAATTATTAACACATCATCACATGTCCTTGTTCCAGACATTTAGGCTCCTGAAAACTAAATATATGCAAATATACCGACTAGACAGTGAAATGGTGAGCCCATAGTGTGCAGCCATGCATGAGAGCATTCTATGTCTGTGCTTTTTTTCACTCTTTTTTTTTTTTCATTCTAACTGGAACCGCGATGACTTACGCACATGCTCATGTCAGCATCCTGTTCTGAAATAAGGAAGTTGGCAGATAGCTGCAGCTCAGTGTTGGTCTCGCTCTGCACCGCTACTATTTGTTTCTATCCTGGACTGTTTTGTTCCTTTTTTGAGAGTTTTGTGTCTTTTTTTTCATTTTTATTTATTTTTTTTTACGAGGAAACGACATATGAATTCAGCCATGGAGGTTTTCTCACTTGGACTTCTACGCGTTACCTGATCATTCCTGTAAATGTCTGCAGCCTCATGCTTCTCTCTTGCTCTGCTGTTCTTGCCTCCTCTGGACTTCTGCGTCCGTAGTGCCCCCTAAACCTTCGCACCTGCTCGCCCTCGGGCAAGACAAGAAACCGAAGAGGATCCCTCCGCCGCCCTCCAGACCCCTGCCGGCTCCCCCTCCTCCGCCTAAACCAAAGCCCAGTTTCACCCCTCCTGGCTTGGGAGCGCAGCCGCAGAAAGAGGCCCAGAAGGTGGGGCTGCTCATCGAGAGGTTCGAGAATTCAAGGTGAGGCTTTCAGGCTCGTCGGAGTCATATTTTGCTCTGTAATGGTTCGGAAATGTGTGGATGTGTGTGTCGACATACAAAGAGAAGTTTCTGTGGTTTGCTTGAATTTCATCACTTGATGATGAAATTTAAGAATATCTGAAAGACTTTCATTCTCTTATTATTTTTCCATGAAAATAAGTGTTTTAATAATGCACTTTTTCATGAAAGCAGGTGTGACAGTGTTTTTATTTATTTTCCCAGGGTTCCCATCCTGGGGGTGCTCCCACGGTCCCAGCTGCACTTGTGTCTGAGAATGGACTCTGCGTCTGACATCACTTCCTCCTGCGGCCAGGACCCCACGGCGAAGGTCGCAGGAGACTCCTCCGCCGCGGACAAACTTGCACTTGGCGCCTCCGAACGGACTCACAGGGCGTCCGAACTCTCCCGCCTGGCCTCCGTGCACATCGACGGCTCGGACGACGCCCCGCTGGACGACTGCGACATTGCGCACGGCGTAGGCTGCCTTGACGAGGAAGGCTCCTCCCACGAGCTCCTGGACAATCCGGACTCCTCGGAGCAGAACGGGAAGATTCCCAACCGGGACAGCGGCATCGACAGCCCGTCCTGCGCCGCGGAGGGGGAGGCGTTCCCCAACGAGGACGCCATCGACGAGGAGGACCATTACGACAGCGTCACAGAAACGGAGAGCGTGTCCTGCTGCGTTACCCTGGGCAACAAGCGAGACTCGACGCAGGACGAGGACAGCGACCTGGATGAGGGGAGCAGCGGAGAGATACACTCTCTGACAGACACGCAGACCGGCTATCTGACAGACGCTCACTCGGAGGCGCACAAAGTGAGTAGCTCGCATGCTTCAACTTCATCGAGTCACGACCATAAACCCGAACGACCGTAATTCAAAGTCTGAACACCTCTGAGGCCACCATTATGTTTCTCTCAGTTTGCTCCCATCCCCTCCGTGGCAGGACTTATACTTTTTACTTTATATTTCATGTTGCATCATGATTTTAAGGAATGTTTGAATTGAGCACATCCTGCGAGTTCAAAAAGCTTCGTCTCAGACAGTCAGACGGCCTTTCAAGTCGAGGAAAAAGTAGCTTGTGTCTATTATTATCTCAGCCTGGGTGAACAGTTTCAAAGACCACTTCTGCATGAAACGTTAGACACTGTTGCAGAACTCGTTCTGACGGTCACAAGTGACTGACTCGTATCTAAAAGCAGCTCTGCCGTTACATAAAAGGATGAATACCTGCCCAAAAGCTGTAACAGGAGCTCGTGATGGCTGCTAGATAAAAGGGTCCAGAGACGGATATCTCCCCACAGCCAAGCTAAAGTTTCTCTTTCCTCTTGTCCTTCATTTTGACTATTGATCATAAACAACACTGATACCTTGAGCCATGCAATAATATTCCTTGTGGCCTAAATGTGCTGTCAATGTGTCCTTTTTTGGAGACACGCAGTTCCTGATATATAAGCATCAGGGTACAGTCTTCTGGAGTTGATGACAGAAAGACGAAGCAATATCAAAGAAAAAGAGAGTTTCAAGACAAACAGAAAAATGTTAGACAGCAGAAACTCATGTAGATTTACGTTGCGAAAAAAGTCTTTCTCAGAGGTGTTTTGATGCTTGTAAAACACACCCAAAGCTCACACGAACGTCACACAAACAACGCGTCCTCTGCTGACCGCCCACACCCCGCGTCCTTTTTGGGGAGATGTATCTCCGCTCTCCAGCGCTTCCTGCTCCCGACAGTGCAGCGCAGACGGAGGAAGGATGTGTGTTGGTTCTGTGCGCGTGAATTCTTTGTGTCACTACAGGTGCCACGTCGATGGCTGTATAATGACAGCCTTGTCACAGAGGATGTGGGTTGTGTTGATGTGCGCTGCAGGAGGTTAAAAGGCTGGAACCTTTTTTTGTTTGCGAACGCTAAAAAAGAAATCTCTTCTTGCGTATTTGTTTAGAAATAGCTGGTAGTGCTGGTAGATTCCCATACAATGCATGATCTGCGGTGAAAGTTTCAAACTCCCATCTCTGCTGCTGTGTGTGTGAGTATGTGTGCACAAGGGTGCAAGGGTGTGTGTTTGTGTGGGAGACGGCAGTTGTGCAACCCACATTGTCTCAATAGGCTTGATGTTTTTCGTGACCCTGATGTGTGAGTGTTACATTTCTAATGTTTAATCATACATTTTGATGTCATCAAATCACAAGGAGAGAAAGAGACAGATGTTCCTTTTCACCAGCTCAGCTGATAACATCAGTTTCACACGTACCTGAACCAAACCGCCGACTAGACAAGAGCTTTGTGAACGTCAGGTTACGGTAATCTGCTCCGGATGCTGCTGACTGTTGCCTCAGCCAGTCGCATTGAAGGATAAGTCTGCAGATAGTTTTCTTTATTGTCAAGAAATCCTGTTAAAAACAACAAAAACATCCTCACAAGTATTGTCTGTGTGGACAAAGCCTGACTGTAGTTTATCTCTCTATACCTTGGAGCTGTATTGTTGTTGAAGACTCATCAACGAGTCACATTGTTGCACTGAATGGCATGTTCCCTCATTACAAGGAACATGGGCACTGTAGTTTATTTTGAGGCGGCGCCACATGCAGCATCCTGCTGCTGTAAACACTCACTAGAGCACCAGATCCACAGTTTACTCCTGTGTGAGTGTTGTGTTCTGAAGACGACAGAGCCCAGCTGTTTTAATTCATTATTTAGCCTTTTTAGAAGATGTATTTACTTGGATTTAAGTCTTTGGCGGGGACGAATGGGCTGAGGGAAGATGGGAAGTACCCATCTTCTGACAAATGACATGAGCAGTTTGTTTTATTTCATTTGAGTGATCAACTTGAGACGCATCTTGACGTCATTAATCTCTATTTCACGGGGTTCTACCGAGACCCCATTTCTATTCCAAGAGTTTCATTTGGAACCCTGAAGGACCGGGGCTGATGTGGTGCAGGGTAACCCACAACAATCATGGTTCACAGTCACAGTTTTTGGGGGTTTGTGTGTATTGGATTGTGGGCGTTCCCTTTAACCACTCATGCTTTCTACAATCCTTGAAGAACTCTTTCTTCCAAAAAGATTTTTAAGATGAAAAGGAGAAGATAGTTTTTCAGTGTATTGCACATGTATGTTTTAGTCGACTGTAGTGAATATGTATTTAAATGTGTTGATATTTAAAATAGTTTAGACAAGAAAAATCAGAGAGTCTTGTAATACACATACACTTTTTTCGCATTAGCATTTTTTTTCAAAGAATGTTTTCTGGCCCGTCTGCCTTGAACTCTGTTGATGCTGATAAATCCTGCTGAACCGGAGGATTCCCTCAGTGATGTTATGGAGTGTCTGCTCACATGTTTGTATCTTTGTTTTCACGCCTCACCCTCGGTGTCTCTCTGTTCCCCTCAGTGCTCAGAGACTCAGAATCTCCTGAACATCGCCAAAGAGCTTCTCCACACTGAAGAGGCCTACGTCAAACGACTCAACCTCCTCGACCAGGTAACGTCGCGCCTCCGTCTCTGTCTCCGTCTCTGTCTCCGTCTCCTTCTCTTTCTCCATCTCTGTCTCTTTCTCCATCTCTTTCTCCGTCAGCGTGTTTGCGAGTGTGACGGTGTGTTTTGGATTCCTCCGGTCCAAATTTCAATCTCCTAAATGTGCCAGTAGTTTTAGTGATTACGATCAGGGCTGAGCTGGATTAAAAGTGGCCCTGTGTGATCCACTGGACAACAACCCTTTCCTCTGTTGACTGGATTACTCAGAGCAGTGTAAGCACGATCATGTGAGAAACTCGGTGTGTGTGTGTGAATTTTATTTTTATTCATGTGCAGTGTGTATAAATACAGCTTTGTCACCACAACACCTGAGCATGTGTGTCCACTGTATGAAGCAGCACATACTGGTGTGTGTGTGTGTGTGTGTGTGTGTGTGTGTGTGTGTGTGTGTGTG
>NW_022280035.1:2248380-2284249 GCF_004355925.1 Anarrhichthys ocellatus | reverse complement strand
TGTGTGTGTGTGTGTGTGTGTGTGTGTGTGTGTGTGTGTGTGTGTGTTGCCCTCACACTGCCCTCTTTCACCACTTGTAATCCTGTGGATTAAAGATATTTCCTGACTCTTAACTCGGTTTATGATTAGAAACCTCTTTAAAAAACTGTTGGGGCTCGATGATGCTGCCCAAATGCAGCTGTTTAGTTGGAGTCATTGATGGAGAATTCTGCACCACACATCATATAAATAGTAATAACACCATTAACACCATAAACAGTGCACAGACATGATAGGAGGGTTTTAAGCAGCACTCCATCTGGTGCTTTCAAGTTTACTCTTTTGTAATAATCTATATTGATAAAGGATGTAAACATTTCCAGACAATTAAGCTCAACTTTACACCGTTGGTGAAGTTCAGCGCTGAGCTAAACTTCTCTCAAGGCTCTGATTTACAAGATTATTATCGCAAATAATCAATTAGTCATTTGGTGAATAGAATATCAGAAAATAGTCAATAATACCGATAACAACTTCCCAAAGCATAATTTGACATAATCAAATTCCTTGTTGGATTAAATTAAATCCAAATATACTCAATTTACTATCATTGCCAATGAAGCGGAGCAGTAAATATTTACATTTTAGTATTCGGAATGTACAAGTAAAGGTTTTGCTTGAAAATGATTTAAAGGTGCAGTGTGTGGAGAATTTGGCGACATCTAGCGGTGAGGTTGCAGATTGCAACCAACTGACACGAGCATGAGCCGTGTGTGTCGGAGAACTACGGTGGACGACGCAAAAATGTTAAAACGCCAATGTTTGGTTTGTCCGTTCTGGGCTACTGTAGTAAATATGGCAGCCAGCTACGTGTGTAGATATAAACTCATTCTAAGGTAACGGTTATTCTTATTTTCGGGTGATTATACACTAAAGAAAACATGCTTATTAATATTACACTCCATTTCTGCCAATAGATCCCACTGAATGCTGCACACTGTTCCTTTAACCGATCACTTGATCACCAAAACGCTCTCTTTGATCGTCTCTCTTTTTATGTAAACAGGTTATTGTACATATATTTCAGCCTCTAATAGTTCTCACTCGTGTTTGTGATGAGAATGAACTGGCGGCGGTTGAGTCCTCTTCCTCTTTGCTCGGTTCGTGTGGTGCAGAGATGCACTGCTGCCCTATCACAGAACGCTTGTGGAATATTTACTACTGAGAGCAGAGAAGCCTCACGGTTCACTTCCTGTTTTTGTCAAAGTACTTTCGCACGACAGTGGTTTCTATGGAAACAATGGCGTCAACCCTTTTGCTGTGAGTGACAGGGAAGCGGGAGGTGATGGGTGAAGCAACTTATCCCATCTGACATGAACTTGGAAACTTCTCTGTCTATGTTTGCATGCCCGCTTTATGAAGAGGAGCCAGATTTGGAGTTTTTTTGGAAACAGTAGCATGAGCGTTTGTAAACATATGTTGTTGTTTTTCTCTGCAGGTATTTTGCACTAAGCTCACAGAGACTGGAATCCCTCAGGACGTGATTACAGGAATCTTCTCCAACATCTCCTCCATCTACTGCTTCCATGACAAGTTCCTGCTGCCTGAGCTCAAGACACGCATCACGGGAGAATGGTGAGGAATCAAACACGCGGCAGGAACTTTCCCAAATAGCATCGCTGTGACGTCCTTCTGGAGATGCTGTAGCTGTGTTTGTGGTCAGTCGGGCAGCCGGTGTCGGCTGTAAAAGCCAGACAGCTGGGCGGCAGTGGAGGCCATTATCGTCCCATCTTCAGTGGTGTCGGGTTGCGAAGGGTTTTTGAGTCCAGAGTTGCAGTTTTAACCTATTTTGTGTCGGCAGGAAATTGACCCCCAATGTGTGTTATTGTGCCAACATCAGCCACCCAGATCATGACTCCTCTAGAGGGCTGCGTTTAGGGAAATCACCTGTCGCATTATGTTTCCCCACATTACTTTCTGGAACTCGTTAAAGTGTGTTGGCTCGGATAGAAAGGCTTAAAAACGGGTACAAGCAACCACGCGGCTACTCAGAACAGTGAACCTCAGGGAGAAAGCTCATAAGAAGGATTAAGTTGTTGGAATTCCCCAATTATGTGCTTGAGATAAGTCTGCATTCATCTGTATTCATTTGTTTCTTACTTCTGAAAAATGACGTCACTGCTTCCTGTCTTATCTCTATGGTGATATGACTTTTATTGGTGTCAAAATGTTAATCTGTGTTTATGAATTGTGTCGAGAGGAAAGATGTGAATGAATCAGAGCCAATCAAGCCAACCATTAACCTCACTTCACTGAGGTTTATCTCCTCAGCTATAAAACTGACAACATAAAGTGACTTAATGCAGTGAGAAACACCGAGTCAGCTGTCAGGAAAGGCCTCCAAGATGTAATTGAACTTTCAAAAATGCCAGCTACATGTGATGAAAACTAAATATGATATGAATATAAAAAACAAGCTGAACTTCCCTTCTAAATGTTGTGCTTTTAATGAAAATACTTGTGGATAAAAATATACTAATTACTCTAAATAAAATGAAATAGTTTACAAATGAAAGCTACCAGCAGAACAAAATACTGCATGATATCGATAAAAGAAAACTAACAGTCTCATCTATACTCGTGTTTTTCCACGCTCAGTTTCACATGACAGTCATACGCTGCAATGCCCAATCAAGATTGTTGCTGCCCTGCGTCCAGTAGACCCATTGTATTAAATAAGAAAATACAAATTGTGAAGTTTTGGAAGAAAGCTGCACCTTCTCTAAGATACAGAACGTTGAATTCACCCACTCATCAATCCGTGTGTTCGCTGTAGGGACTCCAACCCTCGTATTGGAGACATCCTCCAGAAACTGGCTCCGTTCATGAAGATGTACGGAGAATATGTGAAGAACTTTGACCGAGCCATGGACCTGGTCAACACCTGGACACAGCGGTCTTCTCAGTTCAAGAGCGTCGTCCAGAACATACAGGTAGGCGTCTGTGTTTGTCTCCTGATCGGACACCTTGCTCATTAATTAGCAGTATATATTTCAAAGTATTTTCTACCGTGTTTCCATCTGCTCATGCATGTATCTAATGGTTTTCACTACGAGAATACTCTGATACTTAACTGGTTTTAGAAGCAGGTTTCATTTTTTATTTCTCAGTGAACACATTTAGATGACTGAAGAGGATGTATGCCCTCTCATAGCACCACAAAACAGTTGTTGTTGTTTTGTCCCACGGTTTATCAGTTCAAATCTTTGCTTTGTGCTTGAACCAACAGAAACAGGATGTGTGTGGGAACCTGACGTTGCAGCACCACATGCTGGAGCCGGTCCAAAGGATTCCTCGCTACGAGCTGTTGCTCAGAGACTACCTGAAGAAGCTCCCCGAGGACGCTCTGGACCGAAAAGACGCCGAGAGTGAGACAATTTGACGCCCGCGCTGCTCAGTCACGACATGCACTTACAGTTTTCTTTCTTCCTGTCGAGCTGTTTTTACCTCTGCTTCACCTGAGCTAATCTAATTTATACTTTCACCTGTAAGTGTTTCTGCTCACTGATGTGCACATGTGGCATGAATGTCATCGTACAAGGAGCCAAAAGTTCACTTCACCTTGCTGCTTGAGAGCGCTAACCGTCCGTGGCTTCATGCTGCTCCACGTTCACCTTGTTGAAGAGCTAGTTGAAGAGATTTAGCCTACATGAGGCTATGATTCATTGTTTTCATGATTCCTCTGTGATGCATATCGTCACATTTTTTACAAAACACAATCTTATTTCCCAACACATCAAATACAGCAGCCTAGTCTGTCACCCTAAGCTTCAAAAAACTCACTCCTAAAAAGAAAAACAGTTCCATACCTACTGGAGGTAAAACCAAAAACACTAGTATTTCCGGTAATACATATGTTAAAGTATATACGTATTATCAGTACAGTCAGACTTCTTATTACAACTAGAGGAGTCGCCCCCTGATGGCCATTTGACAAAGTGCACGTTCAACGCACTTGGCTTCCCTTTTCAGAATTGAAGGTAGCAGCATGTTTGGGATTCAGGAACAACGTGTCAGTTTTCTTAGTCCCAAGTACGTAAGTTATGCAACAAAAGTAAGGTAAAAGATGTCAAAGCTGACTTGGTTTCACACGGTACTTTAACAGTCGTCTCCTGGGTGAAAGTCCTGAGTGTTTGACCCGTCCATCTATCATGGGGATGACGGCGGGACATTCAGCAGCTCCAGTGCTTGTCGTTACACAGATGTCAGTACGATGCTCTGTGTGTAGTTTCTTCTACTGCCCGGTCGAGACAGATTACACACTTCACATCAGGTCAACGCGTCGCTCTTAAAGCCCCAAAATTCCATCTTCCATGATCCGACGTCCTCAAACGTCCGTGTTTCCATTTACCTGAGCATTAGCCTCACCGCACTGTGCTGTTTGGAGAGTGTGGAGGGGTTTTCTCTCATCCACTCCAGTTGAAAAGCAGTTCATCACAGTTCTTTTGGACCTGGTTTCCCGCGGCTGTGTGTCTCTTGTGTTTATGTAGGCCATGATTAAGACGGCTGACTCAGGTGCTCACAGGGCTCACTGCTGGCCGAAAGCCAGCCTAATGCATGCGGTGTGTTTTATGTGAAGACGGTGCATGTTAAGCCTTTGATCCTGTTCAACTTATAAAATAAAGCTAGAGTGACCTCTTTATTTTTCACTGAGTAACACACATAGTACTTGTGTGTGTAAAAGAGAGAGATTGATTTATATCTGCGGTTTGTTTCAGTTCAAATATGATCTCAATTATTCCGGATTTTATGCTAACATGTATGTGAATGCTTGTTACAGAGGCACTGGAGCTAATCTCTACAGCGGCTAGCCATTCCAATGCAGCAATCAGGAAAATGGTAAGACTTTAACTCAACACTACACTTCTCTGTTTCTTTCTTCTTCTCGTTGTCGCCTCTCTCTGAACTCCTTTCAACACTCTTCCGCCGTCTCGTTGAGCTTCGTAAAAACCAGCCAACGTGTTACTCAATCGAAGAGTTGCTGATGCTGTACTGTCGGTCAACAACCTTGCAAGCGTTCGTCTGAGGGAGTGAACAAGTTGAGTTAGTGCAGACAGGAAGTTGCCATTTCCTGCCTCGAGTTGCACAGCTTGCGGAAGCCTGGCCGACTTTTTAACACTCTTCATCTCTTTCCTCCGTTTGGCCATGTTACTCGTATTTATGACATCCTTAAAAAAACAACTCGAGCAGACAAGTGTGTTGAATTAATGATGAAGTATAATACCTGCTTTCCTGCCTTGCTGGAAAACCCATGAATGAATAAGAGAGAGTCTTACCTAATAAGAAAAATAAAGCCCTTTCTGGAGGAGTTTGGCTCATAGCTCCATGTGTCTTCTCACTCTCAAGAGTCTTTGTGTCTTTCCTGCTTCTGCTCTCCTCATCCTCTTGTCGCCTCGTGTTTTCAGGAGAAGATGCACAAGCTGCTGGAGGTTTACGAGAGGCTCGGAGGAGAGGAGGAGATAGTTAACCCGGCCAATGAGCTCATCAAAGAAGGTCATATCAAGAAGATGTCAGCCAAAAATGGAACAGCACAAGACCGATACCTCTACTTGGTGAGAGGACTGACGTGTTACATTAGAGAAATATCAGACTGCTGGAGGGTCTTTGTTTGTGGGCGCCTTTGTTATCTGCACTGCTCATTAACTGCATCATCTGTCTCTGCTCTAGTTCAACAATATGGTGCTATACTGCGTGCCTAAACTCAGGCTGATGGGACAGAAGTTCAGTGTCAGAGAGAGGATCGACATCGCTGGAATGGAGGTGAAGTCCTGCTTTCTCCTTCTGTTGGACATCTTTTGTTGTCTCCTCTAGCCTTTTATGTATTCTGCTCGCTGCAAATCTGATCTCCTCTGTTTCTGGACCTCAGGTCCAGGAGAACGTGAAGCAGAACCTTCCTCACACGTTCGCCATCATCGGCAAGCAGCGGTCGCTGGAGCTGCAAGCGAGGTAAAGACATTTGTACCAGCAGAGGAAAACTACAGACTCTCAAGTGGCCTTTGAAAATGTGCTGTTTCTATATAAAATGCAGTTTGATTGTATGGAAGCCCCCAAGTGTTAAATAATAATAATAATAAATAATGTATTATGTTAAAATCATATAAATAAATAAAGTTCGATCAAATTCAGGGCCACCAACCAACTACAAGCCAGCAAGCGAGCTAACTAGCTAGCTCCTGTTGGCTAGAGTGTCATAGACTGTCAAATAAACGAACACAAAGCTCATAAGAATTATGAATATGTATTCATTCATTCCATAATGTCTTGCACTGTTTGAGGTGAATATTTGAACAGGCTGAGGTATTTCATCGTCTGTATTTTTTGTTGGAATAAATTCATCTCATGATCCTTTATTTGCTCTGCAGGACGGCGGAGGAGAAAGAAGATTGGATTCAGGCAAGTATCACACACACATGGTGGCGTCGATACAGTCGTACGCCCACGCACATTATGCACACACACACTCCCCGTCTCTCCTGCACACATGCTGTGCCTTTGGTAGTTCTGCTTTATTACAGAATGGAATTAGCAAAGATGTTCCTCCCCACACTCATTCAGTGTGTTTGGAAATTATA
Organism: Anarrhichthys ocellatus; assembly: GCF_004355925.1. NCBI lineage: Eukaryota > Metazoa > Chordata > Actinopteri > Perciformes > Anarhichadidae > Anarrhichthys > Anarrhichthys ocellatus. Next base: position 2,277,638 of record NW_022280035.1, on the reverse strand, counting down.
TTCTCTATTAAAAGCCGCTCATTATTGCTAATTTAGCACATTATACAGCAGGAGTAAAGCTGATTAAAATGTTTTTACAGGCTGGGAGAGAGAGGTGGGGGAGTATTACAGCAGAGGTTTGTCTTTAGTCTCTGTGTAAGCATGAGAGACGGGATACAGTGAATAGACTGAGCATTCTGAAAAGCAATGGACACTAGAATGTACACTTGAAAGGTTTTGGAAAGAGACGAAAGAGGTATTTGCACGCTACGAGCGGGGCACGTCTCTGGATTCTGGCTGTGAGGCTGTAGGAACACGATGCTTTTGGTGCACGGTCTGTCCGTACAGCACGCTGTCTTTGCTCCCCAATCAGGCAGTGAAAGGAAAGTTGGCTTTCTATCACACCCTTCATCTTCTCCTTTTCACTTCGCAGACTAAGTGACAGCCTCTGTAGGAAATAAAACATCAGACACTTTCATATCATGCTGCAACTCTGCACACGTATATTTACTCTCATGACAAGTACGCAGGAGAATATACGCATTCAAATGCCAATGTGTCCGATCAATAATCAATAATCCCTTTCCCTCCCTCCCTCCCCTCAGGTGATCCTGGCCACCATCGAACGGCACAAACAAAACAGCGAAACGTTCAATAAAGCGTTCAACAGCTCCTTCTCCCGGGAAGATGACCACCCCCCAGAGTCACCGGTCAGTCTCCCTCTCCCGTAATCAATCGGTTCATTGATCAGTCACTTAGTGGGTCATCCTGTGCACTGACTCACGGTACACAGAACTAGTTGGTCATAGTCTGGTCTTTGTGTTTGCCTGAACAGCTCTCCCATCTACGGCTGTGGTCGGATCATACGCACAAAACACACCCATAAAGAAGCTCTTTCTTTCTATCCGTGACAGTTGCACACGTAGTGTCTGTGAGTCTCCTCTTCCAGAACTCTCTCATGACCTAATAGGGAAGGCCCGAGTCAAAGTGTATACAGAACTCCTATGGATCTGCTTTGATCCACTTTGGGCCGACTGAAGCTGGACGCTGGCCAAACGTAACTTGACATGAGCCAGAGGACTTGATTCAGAAGGTCCAGGCTGACACCTAGTGGTGGAGATCTCTGACTTCAGGCAGGAGCTGCTGGTGCTCATATGTTGTTTTTGTTTACTTCTCCTCAGGGTCCCTGGTGCAACACATCCATCGACTCAGACGGGGAAAGACTGCATGAAAGGGTAAGATACTATACTACAAGAGAAACGCATTATAAAGGATTTATAATAATGGAGGAGTGCTGGCACCTTGTGAAGAGTCCTAATCCGGCTCATTAAGTGAAAACACCTTAACTATTTGTCTACAGGCTAAAACAGAAAGTTCTTAAACTGCAACAGTGCCTCTGTCCTTTCTTGGGGTCACCGCACTCTTAATAAAACAGACTACTTGGCTGATAAATGGCCCTTTTTTTCCTCTCTCTCCCTCAGTGCATTTATAATAACCATTAACAGCCGGTGGACACCTCCGTCTGACCTCCACCTTGTTGTCTTTAAGAGACGGGTAGTCTGTCTTTGTCTTGTTTAATAGAAAAGAGAAATGGAAGACAGGAGACCAGACAAACAGAACGAACGATACGAGCCGTCAGACGTTCCTCCAGTTGTGCAGAAACTGAACAGACTGAAAACCTTGACACGTGATTCTTTTTTTTTTGTGTTCATATTTTCCAGAAGAGTTCAAGGAAAAAGGAGAAAGAGAAGCAAACGTGTAAAGGCTGCAACGAGAGCTTCAATTTCACCAAGCGCAAACACCACTGCAAGTCCTGTGGAGCGGTGAGAAAAGACATTCGGGCATTGTTTGGGCGGGATGTAGAAACGAAAGGGTGGAGAAGTAACTGTTAACAAGCGAGCCGCTTCTCAATGCTCTCCCCCTCTCTCTCTCTCCCTCTCCCTCTCTCTCTCTGTCGTTCTGCAGGCCATCTGTGCAAAGTGTTCAAAGACCTTGGACAACAAAACGAGCCGCGTGTGCCCCGAGTGTTTCGAAGCCAGCGTCAGCCTGGAGACTCTCGGCGTTGGCGAACAGAAAAGGAAAGCTGCGCCTGAGGTGAGACAAAAAAAACAAAAACAAAAACAAACAAGAACACACATTTAGCAGCATGTGCATCGCAGTTTATTGTTTTTCTGCCTCGATTCATGCCAGTCCAGTCGGAGCCGTGTCTCCCAGTACAGCAACAGTCAAAGTCAACCAGGGTTCACCAGCCAGACTGTGCTGCTGGCGACAAAAAGAAGCACAGAAGTTTGCTCATGAAGTGCTGTGCACCATCTCCGTTGAATACTTAAGTCACTGTGTGCACTGAAATCATTGTACACACACATATACACTTACAGTACAACACACATTCACATTGAAAGATCAACTAATCCCTCTTTGATGACTAATATCATAATGAGATCTCAGCTGATGGAGGACCGGTCGTCTCTGCTGACTCCACAGGCCAGCAGCTTCAGGTGCCTGTGCCTGTCGGTCTGGGACGCTGACGATGGGTGAACAGTGGTCACGCTGAAAAGCTGACAACCTTACTATATTGATGAAAGTCTTCTTAGGATTCTGGTTTATTTAGGTTGTTGTTTCAGTGATGAGACCCGCCTCCCCTACAAAGAAGCTCATCTGCAGTGAGATTAGTCACCACATGGGGGAGCTGTATGGCGTGCAGGGATTAGACAAGCGGGACGACACCTGTCATGTACAAATCTCACTGTGTCCTATATTGTTGTTTCGTAACGGTGAACAGCAGAAGACCTGAGCTGTCAGTTCAAGTTCAAATCCCCAAAATACGATTCGGATTGATTTAAATTTCAAGCTCATTCAAATCAATATTAATAAACAGTATTTGTAGCATGCTTTCTTTACATGTATGCTTCTCTATTATCTTTTCTAGAGACAGACGTCTCTAACGGGGGAGAGCTGCCTGCTGTGTGGCCACCTTCAAGTGCAGGAGAAAGGGAAGAGCTGGTCCAAGATGTGGGTGGCTGTCACCAAGGCTGAGCCGCTGGTGCTGTACTTGCAGAGCAGCGGACAGGTAAGAGTTCAACACACACACACACACACACACACACTCACACTCACACATCTGCAGACAGGATGACGATCTAGCTGTTAATTACAAAATATTCCGCCTCTTTATCAGATTTAGAGATTATATATTTTCAGTACTTACCCTTTATTCATTTTATTAACAATTGTCATCATTTACAATACATAGATTATATTACATGAGGTCAGCATTGTAGGAATAAAAGACAATAAATATTTGCACACAAGTTCCTCCACATGTTCAGGTAAACAGTTCAGTCATCTGTAGTGTCCCTTGCTAACGCTTCCTCCTTTCAAAGCCAAACATCCGTACAGTGCAGCGCCTGCATGGGAACATCAGTGTGCATGTGTAAGTCAGATCTATCCGAACCTGCCTGCGCCGGGTCGTCTGCGCTCTGTAGATTTGGGCCAGGGGGATTTGGTTGTCCTGAATCTGACCTCAGGTGTAGCTGCCGCTGTCTGCGACGCTGCTCCTCTGTGGGGTGAGGTTTTAGTTTTGCACCGAGCAGACGAAGCAACTCATTGGACGTTTAAAGTGGTTCCTTGAAATCTTGGCTGTGCATTTAGCTGTAAATCTGCCCAGGACACGCCAAGGAGATGCATTTCACGAGTGGTTTACATGATTGCTCAAAATGAAAAGATTCCCAAAGCAATCATATTTGGAAGGCTTTTTGCTAAAGACTGTGATGCTCTGTCATTCACAGCGGATGGAACAGAAGGGAAGTCAGCCTGCTAAAGCCTCTCCCGGGTTCATTTCCAAGACTAATATCCCAATCCCACCGCAGAAAGCTGCCATTCCAAAGATTAGGATTAATGGGAGTTGGACGAGCATTTCCTGATTATGCAGAAAGAAAGCGGGGGAAGGGAGAGAGGAGGGCAGGGTTTATTATACATGCCTGGTGTAATATATTCTCCGTAGAGACATGCTGTCACTCGCTGCATTCAAGAGAAATCCAATTTTAAAAGAATTTCTCCTGATCAACTCATTTCACTCATTTCTGTAGGACTTCAAGAGCGCGAGGGCGGTGCCTCTCCCCGGGTTCGAAGTGAGCGCCGTGCCGTCGGGAGGCGAGAAGTCTGAGATGAAGCACGCGTTACGCCTCAGTCACGCCCAGCAGACTTTGCTCCTAAGTGCCCCGGATGCAGAACTTCAGGCCAAGTGGGTGGACGTCCTCTCCAAAGCTGGCCGCGGTGAGACGCCCGCGGACGCGTCGACGAGCCTGACTGAACACAGGAAGAGCCAGTAGTGGCCATGTTGGAGCCACAGGACTCACCCCCCACCCCCTCCCTCCTTCTCCCGTGTTTATAGAGCACACAATTACTTGAATTCACTTTACCTTGGCACTTTTTGTTTTGTTTTTATTCTTTTTTTTCTCCACTTTTGAGAGGACCACTCCATCCTTCCTATGCCACTTCAATCTTCTCGTCGTGACCACACAGCTCCGTCTTCTCTCTTTATCTCCCCGTCTCCCTCGAACACACAGACAAGAAACAACGGACTATGCTATCACGCCTCCACTCTATGTATGTGTGGTTGGGATATTTTAGTGTTTTTAAATGCCGGAGAGGACTAAATGTTTTATTTGTAATATAGCTGAAGAAGGTTGCTGTTTTTTTTTTTTTTTTCAAAAAGATGAAGTTTCTTGTACATTATGCGACTGTGTTGTGAAGCATTAAATCTTATTTGTCTGTCTTTCCATTTGCGTGAAAGTAAGTACGTGTGCATGTGTGTGCGTGCGTGCGTGAGTGTGTAAGTACGTATGTATGTGTGTGTGTGTGTGTGTGTGTGTGTGTGTGTGTGTGTGCGTGTGTGTTTGGGTGCGAGTCCCCTCCCGTGTTTATTAAGTATTGAATGTTAGTGTAAGAAACCTGCGCCACCTCTCCGTTCTCTTCCCTCCTGCTGGGGACACAGTGGCAGTTCAGTGGGTATTGTACAGTATGTATACTATAGTGCAATGTAAGGAAAGAAAAAAAAAGTTTTAAATTAAAAAGACAAAGAGATGTGTACCCTTGTGGCTGGCCACTTGATGCTCCCACTGTCAGCTCCCATCTTACCTCTCTTCATACTTCTCTCATCTATAAAGGTAATAATTCCCTCCCGTCATCGTCTTTGGACCCCTTGAGACCTCTAATCTGAGTCTGATACCCCACATTTCCACTCTGTCATGATTGCGACTCATCCAGGTGAGAGTACACAGACAGAATGGGATCAAGTGGCCTCAATTTCTGACCCTGTGCTGCAGGTTCAGTCCCTCAATATCTCCACTTGTACACATGCTTAATAAATCATTTCCATATACTTCTCTCTCTTTCTTAGGATAGCAACCGTCTGCCTGCTTCTCTCATGTTGGTGATGTGATGGAAACCAAGTACTGTACTGTAAAACTGTTAATTCTGCCTTCCCCCCGCCCCCCCGTACCCGGCTCCTATCAGCCACCAGCCTTCAAGCAGAAGTAGCAAAAAATAACTGGTCATTGGATCTTATTGTGCATGTAAACTCACTCATATTTATGTACCGTGCTCTGAAATTTATGCCCCTGTCCCTCTTTTTATGCCCCAGAGTTCCTTCTTGTCGTACTGTAAGTGAGCAGCAGTGAGTGTTTTAAACATGGATTGTGCACAGTGGAAAAGCAGTCAAGCATATCATCAATAAACAGACGTTGTGATTCGTTCAGTACGCGCTGTCCAACAAGAGACTTCACGTGTCATGAGGTTCCGTGTGCGAACATGTTTCTCTTTGTCTTTGCATGGAACACACAGATGCACACACACACACGCACACACACAGTACCCGTATTGTGCTTTCTCCTAGAGTAAAGGGATGAATTGATGCTCATTCCCTCCAGCCACTGATCCTGCATTGATGTCACACACGAAACAGCATCTGAAATAACGGATATTTCATTTAATATGCTGACGGGATGTTAAGAGGATTAAGGACCACGTGGCATATATGTGTGCAAGTGAGTTTCAGTGTCATTTAGTGTCACTATACTGTGGTTTTTGTTCCATTCCCCTTAAAGGAACAGTGTGTTGGAGTTAGGAGGAATATAATATTCAGAACTATGTTTTCATTAGTTTATAATCACCTGAAGAATCGTTGTTTTCGTTAACTTAGATTAGGCCGTTTTATCTACGTAGAGTGTGTTCTCTTCACGGAGTACACTGTACTGTCATGTTTCTACACCAGTAGTAGTAGTAGAAGAAGTAGAAAGCCTTTTGCGTTTTTACGTTACCTGAAGGCCACCGTAGTTCTCAGACAAGCTTGGAAAGGGAGGAGTCAGTTTGAGTGTATTAAGTTGGATGCAATCTGCAACATCACCACTAGATGCCACTATATTCTACACACTGCTCCTTTAATTCCATGTTCACTTCAGTTTGGTATTCAGTGTTTTTGGCTGACTCTTTGTACTTTGCACCTTAATAGCAGAGTACAGAACTAAAAAAAAAACAATGTTCATTTAAAAAACAAAGAGGACTAAGTGTCTTCAAGCATGCTAGCGGTAAACATCAGCATGTTTGCATCTCTAGTCACATGTTTACCATGTTGACAATTCTATAGTTCTGCAAACATGCTAATGTTTTGTAATTATGAATGTGGTACCACATTTTATGCCAATCCATCTAATTGTCGAGATATTTCCATCTGGACCAAAGTGGTGGACAGACCGACAGACTTCGCCTTTCCATGGATAATGAAAAATAATATCAGATTAGAATTCAGGCTCTTCCACCTCCCTGTTTACTGTTTGTCACGCTGAGCTCTTGTCAGCTGTGATTCAGCTGCTTTGGCTCAGTGTAATTCCTTGTTAGCTTCCAAGTGTGTGTTATGGATTCAAACTGCTGGACATTATAGATCTACAGCATATAGCATAGATCTAAAGCAACTGTAGGACATGAAGCCAAAGTACACTGTGGCTTTGCCTGCTGTGTGTAGCGGTACAGCCGTCGCCACAGGAGCAGCACCGGAACTCTCCGTCATGTGGAAAGCAGTGCAGGCGGATCACTTTACAGGCACCATCTCATTACTGCTGTTTCTATCTGATGTCAGGTGATCAGTTTCACAGTAAGAAATGTGCCGCTCAAACAATTTAAATATGAATCACACACGCTGATATATGTGTTTGCATGTACAGCATGCAGGGTGTGTGTAGTGGTTGGATGTAATTGATTTATGCATGCAGCCCTGAAAAGAGAGAACAAGACAAAACTAAGAAAGGAGAAAGAAGAATTATAGGACCTGATTTAGTGAAAGGGTTGGGTGCTTGAATTACGGCTGGTTTCAGCTCTCAGATATGTGTGTACATAAAAGTGTGGAGAGGGTGTATAAAAGCTGTCGCAGTTGCCTCGAGTCCATTTCTCTACATCTTGATTTAACTCAGCTTCATCCTCCCTCCCTCTGTTTTGTCTCTACTTTGTCGTCATCGCGCTTGTTTTTAGGAGTTCTTGTGGACGTAAACTTATTGATGTACACTTACAGGAAAAGGGAGAGAGGACAGCTATTGATAGGCTGTGTGAACCGTAACTTCTTTGTTTAGCGAGTCAACACTGAGTGTCAAAATGATGAATTGGAAAGGCTGGTCTCTCTGTAGAGCTGTGAGCGGTGGTGCAGAGACAGAGAGCAAATTGCTGACGGCCTCCTCCTGTCATTTTACATGCGGTACATCTGGAACAGAGTGGAACAGGGTGGGTGCTGTGTTGAGTCCTCTCAACTCAAGTATCGGAGTCCTTTCTCAACAGTACAATTTAAGGTTTAGTTGACTTACAACCTGAGTTTGTCGCAGGAAGTTTTAGTTCTTTAGCACCTCTGCATCTCACCTCTCTTTCTCGCTTTAAAGCTCTTTATGTGTGTTTGCCAGTAACAGCTGATTCTACCAAGGTTGCAGTGGAACATGTCAAGATAACCTCCGTAGGCCTCAAGGCTTCCCTTAATGGCTCGATTCATCAAGGGCGCAGACCTCTAAGAATTAGCACAAAGCGCAGGGTTGTTTGTGTCACAATTGTCGTCATAAATGTATTAGAGGACAGTTGCAGAGGAAAGCAAAGCAAAACCAGAACATTTCAAATGAGTATATTTGTTCAGGGTTTTCAGGTTGTGTGATTCTGGGAGGCGTGTTCCTGTCCCACAACAGCTGAGGGGAATGGTTTTAATGGGAAAGCTGTCATATGCCACTGGAGTGTAAGCCTCTCACCAGCTGTTTGTGTGTGCGTGAGTGTGTGTGTGCATCTGTGTGGCCTAGAAACATTTGCATTTTGTATTCCCAAATCTCTGAATGCACCACCCAGCTGACCTACCTATTTGGGGAAAGTGGGAAGGACGAACTACCACGTGCCTTTTTTACTTGATTTAGTCCTTTTCAGCCACTCAACCAGCGTCTTCCGTTGACCGGCCAGTCCGTCCAACCCTTAGGTCCAGAGTGACATGATAACCGCTGACGGATTGACATGAACTTTGGTCCGGATATTATTGGTATTATTGAGGATGATTCATAAGAACATTGATGTAACCCTGACTTGTTATGTAGTGCCAATAAATGTGTGTGACAGTGTGCATGCGTCCAGGTGTGTGTGTCCGTGAGTGAGTTAGTGTCCACCTCTGTGTCTATCCACTGCTAATCTCGCATTCTGCAGCAGCAAACTGCATAATATTTGGGCTGCATGCTTAAGGACCTCCGGCGGTTGCTGTTTTATACTGTCATTGACCGCCTGCTGACTCCGCACTCTTAACAGTCCCCGGCCAGTAGGGGCCGCATGTAATAACACAGCTGAGTGCATCTCCGACCCCCCATCTGCTACTTTGCGCACACAGTGTTGGCCTATCTGCTAACAACTAACAGAACTAACATACACACATAGCTGAACCTCGCCGCAACTCAGCCGCTGCTACATGTCTTTTACGACAACTTCGAGCCGATTGCCTGCATACATCGCTGCTTGTTTTTGAGTTTGAATGAAGTGTGTTTTAGGATACTTTACATCACTGATTGTTAGTTGGCTCACTCTTATTGTTTTGTATGGTGTGTTTGGCATATACAGTCCATGAGGGGCTGAAACGAGAAGACTTCTATTTCACTTTGCAGGGGCATAAGCCAAAAAGGTTGGGAACCACCGACCTAACGAGGTTGACAAGTTATGATGGCAGGAACACTGACATCACCAGCTCTGTAGTTGATATGGCTGCTTTGCAACAGGCAAGTCCGTCTGTACAGCTGAGCCTGACAATCCGAAACTGAGATGTCCTTTAGCTGCCACTGTACAGCCGATAAAACATTTTTTGTACTACCAGTAGCATGGATCAAATAGTAAATCTTCTCTATTATTACATTTTATTTTCATGTTTTTGTTTGGGTTCCACTTGGACCATTCACCCTCAGTTAAAGACACTACATTATCTCTGCAGCAACACCCACGCACAAACACTGAAACCTTTCGTTTGTACTCTTCAGTGGACCAATACTTCTGCTTTCCTGTAAAGGAAGCAGTTGCAACAGTTTCCTGACATTTTCATGATTAGTACTCTGTACAGACACACACGCACAGAAACACACGGTTTCATTGCCTGGGTGCGGTTGATGCAAGATGTTTTTTCACGCACCACCAAACAAATGACTCTCCGGAAGTTAGACGCTATAGACAAAATCGAATTTCATAACTATTGTTCTTGGTAGGATGATCTGAAGACGTCACACCCCGGGCCTCCTCGCTGAAACGCAAATCCATCAAGACGCCCCGGGGGAAATGTCCTACATGTAATCACAACATCTGGAGGTACATGATGGATATTTACTCGATGATTATGATGAATTGCTGTAATAGTAACAATAAATCACCAGAGACAACATCGTGCACATCTTCGTCTTATTCACAGTCCGAGTGGAGGCGGGAAAAAAAACAAATCTCATTCAGATTTGCAGCCGCTGGAGAGGGTTGGTCATCCACATCATTAAATGATAATTGGAAGTCGTTAAGCTTGATTTGATGATGCTGATTTGAGGTCTTTTTAAGTGAATGACCAGAAAAGCATCAGATACGCTGTATTATCTAGCTCTCCCCAAATTCTTCTAGTTACACCCTCCCACAAGGGAAAGCAGTAATAGAGTATTTCTCACTTAATTCCCAAGTTAACTTAACATCTAATTTATTCCTTTGGAGCTTCACACTTGTATTCATTCTGACAGATGTGTAAATGTGTGTGTGTGAACTTGCATGCACTTGCACTAAATTGAATTATGCAGCAGCCTAAATGAACACGTCTAATGACAAAAACACAATCCGTCACTGAACACTGTCTGCTGTGGGCCATTGAACAAACGATGTTGTAAAACACCAGCCCTGAATATCTTATTACACAGAACATCTAACATCTCATCAGCTCACATACGGACACACTGTGGAGGGAAGTGGAGCAACGCGCCCGCGTCTAAAGCTCACCGAGAGAAACAAGGAGTCGTTTGGAATAACGGCAATCATTTCAGAGTGAGTCATTTGGCAATATCATACAAATAATAAAAAGTGAGATGCAGCAAACAAAAGCAAAATGTGCACATATATAACATGAGCTGGAAAGACAGTGTTTTATCTAAGCTACACAAAAATATTTAGCTTTCTCCACTCACTACTGGAGCAATTACTCGACCTGGAGAGGACACTCAGTACGAAGAGGTTTTAGTGAAAGCTCTACTGGACCCAGAGACGGTGTACCGTGTTTATACATCTGTGTGGACATTATGTACTGTTTGCTGAGGTCCTGTTCTTCAAATGTAAAGCGTAGTTTGTATATTTGGTTCTGTGAATGGAGGAAGATGGACATACAGAGAAACAGACCCAAGATAAGAACAGGATGAACTTCACAGTGGAGCCACTAGACCATGACATCCCTGACAGATTCATTTTTTTGTCTGTCATCAAACTCTGTTTCTTGTCTTTTCTTTTTCTGGTGTGTTGCCTCCTTTGAAAAACTCGAGAAAAAGTGATACAGCTTCCTGTATTTGCGGCAGCACACTATCCCCTCCTTTGAACTCTTAAATCTCCATTTTTTTCACAATCTCTCTCCTCCCTTAGTTCCCCCACCTTCTATGTTCAGGACAAACTCCCTTCTCACTTTCCTTCCCCTCCTGTTTTCTCTCAGTGCATCCATTCCTGCCACCCGCCAGACTGTCTCATCCTTCATTTGTTGTCTTCAGCACCGTCGGGCCGCCCCGCTGTTAGCTCTCCGTCAATACCTCAGCAGGTATCGTCCCCGGTTGCCACAGTCATATAAACAATGCTTGGCACACATGGATGTCCAAGCACATAAGGAACCTGCAGGGTAGCTGTGACACGATGAAGGTATTGAAATTCTCTTGTTATGTTTCGTGCTTTCCTTCACTCTTCGCTGATGTATATATTTGTTTTTCTCAGAGGTGGTGAAAGTATTGCAGCAATGTAATACATCAGCTGTCTGGTCACTCTCCGCCCCTATAAAGCGTGTCAAAGAATACGATTTTCTCCTCAGTAGTCAATAAAGTAATATATTATTTTGAATATTGACATTTTTAGCAATGCTAGCAGTGTGGTTTTAGGGATTGAAATATCGGTCTGTCCACCACTTTGATCAAGATTTAAATATTAACTTTTAAAGGAAATGCTGTGAATTTTAGTACAGACATTCATGGTTCCCAGATGATGAATCTTAAGGACTTTAGTGATCCTCTGACATGCTCTACAGCCCCATCATGGGGTTGACATTTGTGATTTTGAGTGAAATGTCTTGATAACTGTTGGGTGGACTGACATGAAATGTGTTGCAAATGTTCATCTTCCTGTCAGGATGGATTGTAATCACTATAGTAGCATGTAAAACTATTGGATACTCATTATGGTGAACATACCAGCTCAACGTCAGCATGTTAGCGGTGTCCTTGTGAGCATGTTAGCATTTATCTCACAGCAAAAATAAACACCAAACCAATCCTTACACCATCTTTAGTCGTTACTCATGAATCAAACAAAAGTGAAAACTGGAAATGAGGATTAAATTAAAAGGAATTGAACTAAAACCGTATAATAACCCGAGGTGACATGTACAGTTTTTCACAGAGCCACATGGTCATTAATCCTCTTACATCCCATCAGCATATCAAATTAAATATCTGCTGGCATTATTTCATATGCTGTTTTTGTGTTTGTTTGTCCTAATTACATTCCCATCAATGTCAGCTGCACTTTGTTTTGCGCTATACAAAGCAATTAGCTACAGGTAGCATGCTAATATCCTAGACTAAAAAGGTGGAGGAGTTAAACCTTACCTGCTGCTACAACATCAGCATGTTAAGTTAACATTGTCACTGTTTGCATGTTTGCATACTGGGATTAGCATTTAGCTCAAATGACATCAGCCTCACAGAGCTGCTCTTTTCTTCTTTTATCTGCCACATTTTTATTTTAACCGCTCAATTTCTCAAAAGACTTTTTCTTTTAGTGCCTCTTACGTTTTATATTTCAAACAGTTTGCACTTGTGTGGTGAAAACCAATCACCACCAGAACCACCAGTTCTGTATCATATAAGTTTATGGATATTAAAGTAAAAGTTGCGATTCAATCTGCCTTACTATACAAATACCAGCATAACTGACTCTATCCCCCCCCCCCCCCTCCCCCTCCCCCTCAGCACTGCCACAGTAATTCTGTCCCTCATCCTCTGTGGTGTCTGAGAGATGCCGTGCATCTGTATCCCATACCTTGCAAGCTGTGCACGTCTGTGGCAAAGAAATGCTTGATCAACTCAATTTCCTCCTAAAGTCTCATTCTTCTTACCTGCCACCCGTTTCCCATCTCCTCTCTCTTCCATTCTTCGTCTCTCTCCCAGCGAGAGTGTGTGGAGGGGCAGATTTATGGAGCGGCCCGCTCGCTGGCGGCCACAATCCGGTCTGAGCAAGTGATTTGTGATTTGTGATTTGTTCAGAGATTACAGACACGGGAAACAGAGAAGGGAGTCTTAATGATGTTATGGACGGATCACCAGGTGTGTGTGTGTGTGTGTGTGTGTGTGTGTGTGTGTAAGTGTGTGAGAGAGAGAGATAAAGATAAAGATAATGTGGGTATCATTTTGTCTGCACTTTAGTTAACAAGGGTTTTCAAACATGCATTTCTCAGCAGTACAGAGACAGTCCATCCTTAATAGAGTGCTGCAGGGAAGTATTTCTGGAGGCAGTCATTTAGCATCCAAACGGGTCTAACTTCCAGCTCGCTAAATGCCGATGCCTGGTCAGTGCGTCTCACACCGACTTTCTGTGAAGACGGAAGTTTATTTAGTAAAGACACTATGCATGCAATGAGTGGAAACTTGCCACGCCGTCCCAACACGTCCAAAACTGACGCTAGAGGGTTATGTAGAGCGCTGTAGTTTGACGCTCAGGACCAATTTGAGGAGTTGGGAGTGAGAATGTGTTGGAGCATCGCACTGGTTCCCTCAACAAAAAGCCGATGGGATTTTATTTTCATTGGAACGTTTATGATACCTACACTTTGAGTTTAACAAGGCAATCTTCACAAATGAACCACCAACGTTAGTATGGGCGAGAGTACACACAACGAGACTGTAAAGGCAGACGGTGTTCGGCGCGATGACGTGTAGTAGTCTCATTAAGGCACTTGTTAGCAACCAACTTTTTTAAAGACACGTTAAAGCCCATTAAAGAAAAACGTTGACTTTGAGTCGAGGGAAACCAGAAGTTTAAAAACGCTAACTCATTTCAAGGTTTTAGGACTCATTACTGCAACACCTTATGAGAATCTGGCGTTAACATTAAATGGCTTCTGGGAAGTATTTCACTTTATTTAAAAGAATGAAAAACTTCAGTTGGAAATAGAGCTCGGTTTGCAGGTTTATAATGACTCGTACTTGTAAAAGTGACACACTCAACAATCTTCAGCCCCTCTGTAGAATAAACCTTTGAACAAAATAATTGCCTTGTGGATGGTGCATCAACATCTCACTGTTTGTTTTATCACTTTAGGAACTAACCAACCAAGGGCACTTCAGAGAGATCACCTTCAGTCTCCTCCACCCAGACCTCCAGCCATATGTGGCCTGGTTGGAGCAGCACGTTGTTGACGGGGCCGAGGCAGAGTGAGATGGGGGCCCCTTCCTGCTCTACCTAATTACCTGTGTGATGGAGTGGTACCCCCCCACCCAGCAGAACCACTGTGACACACTGTGTCAGGGGCAGCGCGGACACGTGGAAGCTGACCGCTCTCACCTTTCCTCTGCCTCTCCTGCCAGATCAGGCTAATAATAAAACATCTTCTTTTTGTTCACGTGAATCTCACGTCGCCTATTTCTGCTTTTCTCCTATCTTTTTTTTCTTAGTGTTCACCTTCTAAACAATATACTCAATAAGATCCATTTTCAATACAGTAAAAGAGGCACGATTGACCGTCCCGGGCTTCATTAGCAAACCTCCTGGTTGCAGAGACTTCAGAGCACACCAGAGAATAAAGGGGAAGGCACTCGGAGTCCAAACTGTACCCGCTGAGACTGTATACGCCAGAACACATTAGCTGTTGCTGTAGCAACCGTCTCGCAAATTTCAAACACTTTAAGCAGACTAATTCCTCAAAATGTCCTTGTCCACTGGGTCTCTTTCTCCATCTTTTCCTCCTTTAAACATATTCTCGAGAGCTGAATTAGTAGATTAGAACGTGGTGTTACTGAGCACACTCAGCAGAAAGTTGATCTGGGATCTGGCTTGTATTCATAAACATCTGGGATCACTGGGAGCTGAACTCCAGCCTTGAACTTTTAGCCTTGAACGTTTAGGAGACTTGTTTTAATGTGTAACATCAAGATGAGGAGTTCAGTGGAAACAAGTATAACGTTTGTCGGTGCAGGCAACCAGAACACATCTGCTTCCTGTCTTGTCGAGTCTAGATAAATGTATCCTAAAGAACAATGCTCCTCTATAACAGAAAGCACAATAAGTATCTTTTTTAACATAAGTCTTGAGCTTTAACATCCTTCAGTCCCAAGTACGAGCACCTTTAATCGGCTATGCTAATCTATTCATGAATGATGAGGCAAACTGCTGTCTGAACAGCGGCTCCCTGTGTGTTTGAGGTGCTGTGTGGGGGTTTGCTCAGGTGAACGGGGCTGCGCCATGTGGAGAGACACTTATCACCCACCGCAGAAACAGCCTCGTGCATGCCCAGAATCCTCAATGACAAACCGGCCGACATGCTGCTTTCAGATGAGACTGCAACGTGAAAACAGGAGCGTTGGGAGTTTTTATGCTTTCTTTTTTTTGTTGGTGTTCTATTATGTTTCCATGTGTGTAAGAAAATAGAAACAGGTATTTATTTCCCTCATAAAAAAGACGCTTTTGATTAATTTATGTATCATCATTACCCAATAGAGCAACCAGCCGTTACTCATTCTATTAAGAGACATGTCATGAAACCAGAGCAGAGAAAGAGCTTCATGATTCATGTCTTTTACATCACCTCCACCACAAGCCTAAACCCAACTGTGACACAGTGAGACACAGACAGAGAAGTGACAGGACATGAGGTATGGTTACCTCTGGAAGTGTGGTTACTTACTGGGAAGCAGCACTTTTGACATTGTATAGTCAAATGTCTTCCAAGAACCGCTCATTTTACTTAAATGTGTCTCTCCCTCTGACACCTCTTATAAAAAAAAAAAAACTTCTGTCATTTCATCAGTCTGACTTTACTTATCAGCATTATTCAAATGAGCATCCTGTATCACCTGCTTTGAAGCTGTACAGTACAGTACAGTGATGATTCACATGCTGTACCAGATCTCTTTGATTTGGAACTCAACACACAACATTAACTGAAAAAATGTGCACGTTGGAGTAAGCTGTGCAGTGGCAAACATTATCTCTTAAAGATGAACTTTACATAATTGCTAAAGTGTGTGTTTTTTATCATCACATGCTCAACCCTGTCTGAAGCACCACATCCTGTTTCAAATGCGACATCCTGCCCACAGAGAGCGGTTTTTTTTGGTGCTTACTCGTCAGTGTCCTCCTGCTCGCACTGCGCAGCTCTGCTATGCAACTTGACCTGACCTGCTGTAATCCACAAAGTCATTTTTATCTTTGGCCGACAGGGTCTCGACCGATCACTTCGTCTCTCGTCGTCCACTCGTGCGCTCGGCCGCCACAGCGCGCTGTCCGAACCGGGGAATTAGAATACGTTCATGCTGCGGTGAGAGAGAGAGAAAATAATAATCATTGTGGGAGGACTCTGTGGATGAGAAGCTGCATGTTCACTGGAAGGTAGATAGGCGAATAGAATCGCGCGGAGGAGCTCACGCACGACTCCAGCTACACGGAATTCCCGACTTGTTTACCCTGCACCGGGCACAGAGGAGCACCGTTGCGCAGTCTTTACGCACAACCAAGGAGCCGACCAGGGGATACAGAGGGAGGCCGTCTGTCTGTCACCACCATGTCAGCGGCAACAGCTTCCATAGCAGATGTTTCCGGGACTGTTTCTACAAACAAAGATGACAGCCGTGACCGGAGGAAGTCAGGTAAAGAAATAACCAACCAAATGGTGTCGAATTCACACTCGAGTTGAAGCGTGTAGGAATGTGTGTGGGACGGAGGATTGTTTTAGGCACTTTGCTCTTAGTCCAGTTCTATAAATAACACAAAGGATTTCACTCAATCATATTTTGTGAGGGGCTCATCTGCAAACTGTATAGAGATTTAAAGTGTGTAAAGTCTTTATTTCCTCTTGTGTAATATCCCTTCAGGGATTTACAGTGGCAGCAGTTTCCCCACAGTTGTTCTCGGATTAATTATCAGGGTATATATAGGCTATAATGCAGTGCAATTTGCAGGCTTGTATCGTTTATTGTTTGAATGTGTGTGTGTGATCATTTCCGAGAAACATAAATCGCATTAATAAGTACACTTCACATCACACGATAAGTGCCATCTGGCGTTTTTGAATGAACATCAACTTCCTGCACACCTATCTTTCAGATTTATTTATTCATAAATTCATAAATTCATTCATTTATCTATGTATTGAAGTGGAAGTGTAAAGGCCTATCACTGGTGTCCTTAACATATTTTGTTGTGTTTTGACGCCCCTTGTGGTGATCAAAATGCAGCACAAGTTTTTTCTCCTCACATCCTTGGAGGTTTTTCCTTCATTTAAAAGTCACAAAAGAGAAACAATCCAAAATCTCTCATGTGCATTGTTGTTTTTTTTCAGTAAAAGCCAGAAGCAGATTTTTCTCCCAGTAAACAGCTGGTTTGGACTTGTCCTGGGCTTATCCTTCCCGGCCCTGTTGGAAATCACCGACATGATGTCATCGTGTTTATTTGAATTCCAGCAGCTTGTGTCATGATGAAGTGATGCTCCCATGTTGTAGGTTCTTCCCGCCAGACGTCCTGACACAGAGAGAAACCTCCCCTCCTGTAATATACTGAGTGCTGTGCTGTATGATAGCCGGTTGTTTAGCACGGCTCCAGATTGTTTCATGATTTATCACATTTCCTGCTTCGATACTGTTAGAGTTCGATGCAGGACAGCAGCTGTTACAGGAGGTGGGGTGGGGAGGCAGTGTTTTATCATGCATCACTTTGCCGCCCTACAGGGGTTCTGTGCAGTGCTGATAGCTCATCCCACACTGAATCTCTTCTGCAGAGCTCCATTCTTCTTTGTTGTTCTCTCTTCACCCTGAACTCTTCTTGTGCTGCTTTTGAATCCTGATCGTCTCTGTAAAAAAACAAATTTTCTTTTGGAGATACATGAATTATACATGTGTTCAAACTTTGGCTGAACTTTTGATGATTAGCGAGCGTCTTAACATCTGCAACACACCCAATGTTTATTCATGCACACAGTCCGATTCATCGCCGACTGACCTCTCTCTCTCTCTCTCTCTCACAGGTCAGACCCAGGCTCAGTGCACAGCCAGGCCCCTGCCAGCCCTGGGCACCCAGAGGATCATCCAGGGCAATGGCACCACCGTGGGCACAGTCATTTCCCTGCAGTGCCCAGCCAAACACAAGCTGGTGGGAAGGGAGCTGATGTGTGTCATGGACACCAACAGCCCCCACTGGGTGGGGGATACCTACTGTAAACGTGAGTAGCAACAAACCCCTTCTGTTGTCAATATAGTAAAAAAAAAAAGTCTCTCATACACTTTATAGACGAAATGTGTGCGGGCAGATTAAATGTTCCAAAAGCTTTTACTGGGGGAATTGCAGTGGCTGCAAAACCTCCCCCTGAGCTGTCTGTCCGCTCATTATTCTGAAGAGATGGGTTATACACTAAACATTATGAGATGGGCAGTATAGTTGGTATGGGCAATGTTATGCGAATACACTTAAGCTAGGATTCAACTTGTGATAATTAATTCTTCTGAATTATGTGAGGACACATTCGAGCAAAAATTATTTCTCACTCGGGGATGAAGCTCATTAAAGGAGAATATTAATGCAAATGGAGATAGAGAGGAATCATTTCCAGCAGGTGCAGAGTTAGCCGCTCTTTTGAAGAGCGAGTGGGAAAAGTGAGAGCAAGAGCCTAATTATGTTTCAGGATCAATCATCATGGGAGAGAAGGCGCTGTCTGCTGTGAGACTGAGAGAAATTAAAAAACGGAATTTATGTTTTGTTTCCCCTTCCGTTTATATATATATACAGTATATATATATATAGCAGCCTGTGACTTATGTCTGTAAAGCCTAAGGTGGCAGAGTCTGATAAGGAATTGTTGTACATAGATTTTGCAGCACGGTAAATAGAGCTGTCAAATAACTGTGTTGTATGGCAAGGAAATAAAATCGATAGATCAGTCAACAGTCTTCTTCTTCTCTCACTCCAGCTGTGTCTCCCTTTGACGACCATGGTTTCCGCGTGGCCGTGCTGGCGTCCATCGTAAGCTTGGCCATAATTTTCTTCATGTCCGTGGCCTTCATCACCTGCTGTTTGCTCGACTGCATGAAAGAGGACAAAAGGAAAAACCATGAGAGGTGACTTAAAAGTACTGATACCACAACGTAAAAATACTCTGTTGCAAGTAAAAGTCCTTCCCTTAAAATCATTAGAGGTGCCCTGTGGAGAAACGAATGTTATGTTTACAGTCACTGGTACTCACCAAGATGCATTTTGAGCACCCTGGAGCTCTAACAAATGGGTTGAAAGCATTTCCTTCTTAAAACATTTGCAAAGCTGTTTTTTTTTTAATACTTGAAAGCCAATGGTGTTTACGAGCTTGCAGTCTTCTTCCACGGTGTGTTTCTGCCACCTGTGGATCGACCGTATATACTGTACGTGGTCACCGTGACGTGACCCATTGGTTTGTGGAGTGGGTGGAGCTAAATCAAGAGAGAAGTAGAGTCATTTTCTCATAGACTTCTATACAATCTGACTTCTTTCTCAAAGGAGAGGAGTCGCCCTCTGATGGCTATTTGAAGAAGTTTAGGGCACTTCAGCATTGGCTTCACTTTTCAGAACTGGAGGTAGCAGCCTCCAATTAGTTAAATAGTGTGAAACAATTGGCAGGACTGACTACCGCTTCACCTGCTTGCATGAATGTGCATCCTTGTGCATGAGACAAACATAACAGGGACTAACAGTTCCATAGCTACTGGAGGTAAAACAAAGTATTTCAGATAGTATGTATATGTTAAAGTACATACGTATTATCAGTAAAATGCACTGAAAGTAAAGTAACTGATAACTTAAAGCTGTTAGTGTAGTAAAAACTACAACATTCCGCTACGAAATGGAGTGAAGTATTAAGTACCATAAAATGGAAATACTCAAGTCAAGCACAAATACCTCATAGTTTTATTTACTTGAGTTAATGTACTTACTTTCCATCACTTGAAGCAAAGAAGCAAAGAATGGAGAAGAACAAAGACGAGAGAGTTATCGGTCAGATTCCTGCGATGCATTTACAAAGTGTAACACTGACGTGCAGATTTAAATGTATATTTTAAACAGGGAGTCAGAGATGTGGCAGTGGGAGGAGCAGGCCCAGCATCAGGGGGACAGCAGGTCTCGCTACAGCCATAAAGGCAGGAACAACAACAACAACACCCAGGACAAAGTGCAGTCCCTGTGGGACACCAGGAACCCGGACATGTGTGACAACATGCGAGCCTGCAGGTGAGATGTGGGCTGACTTTTACCTAAACTGTCAAAAAAGGAGGGGGGGGTGAATAAGACAAAAAACAGCTTCCTGTCTTAACCTCCACAGATGTCATCAGCAGTACGCGTATGGTCCTGCCTGCACATATGGCCCCACTCCTCCGCTTTCTACTCTCCCCGGCTATGGCTACGACCAGCCTCTCCTACCCAGAGGCCCAGGATCTGCACAGATCTCTGGTCCGCCTGAATACAACGGACGTCCTCTGTCCCGTCAAACTACGAACCCAGGCCCAGTCCAGGTCTCGGCAGCGGGGCCCGGGTTGGTGTGGCAGTATGGGGGACAGCAGAGCGGCTTGTCGGGAAGGATCCCATCAACCACAGATGAGTCCAGCGCGAGGAATGTGAAGCCTGCCAAAGAATTCTCCATTCGGATTATATCAGTGTGAGGACACATTACACAGGAGGCGAAAAAACATCAGTCAAGAACTTGTTTACTGACAAAATATATCGGTCTGTACGTTGAGGACTACGGGAAGACGTAACAGAGCATTCCTAATGTTGAAATGATAAAATCTGCAGCTCTGCACAGTGTGAAGGCTCTACAGGCATACTGATGAGACAGATGTATGTGCCTTTTGTAAACTGTAATGGCACACTGCCCTCTGTCTGAAAAGGGGAGCCATTGCACTTTCAGTACACCGGCCTTGTTAGATGATACTACCTGTACATACAGAAGGTCCAGGGACCTCCATGCCCTCAATCGAGCTTTTCAGAAACCCATTAAATGGTTATGTTTTGGTTAAAGTTAACGATTCAGGTGTTTAATGGGACGCACGTTGTTAGCAGTTGAGAAAGTTGTCTGAGAAACTCAGTTCTCATTGCTGGAAAGTCCACTTTGTTGGTTGAGGGGAGCAGCTGGAAAGCACCAGCCGGTAGTATGTAAATATAATTCTTTTTTAAAGAATGTAAATAAATAAATAAAGACTTCTACTGATAACGTGTGAGACTGTATCGCAGTGGAAGGAGTGCAATGGTGTACATTTCCCTCTGAAGGACCAATGCAAATGTTTGCAGCAGATACAGTGATATGTGACGTATGTGTGATGATGTAGTGCACACACAGGCATTTCAAGTGACATGGTGGAGAATATATTACTGACAAGATTATTATTATTATATAATAACATTTATTATTATATACAAATACAAATAATGTCTAGGTCTAATAGAATAAAGGGGAAAAGGGAATACAATAAAGTGATGATTGACACCTCTGCGGTTCCGTGTTTGCAACTGAAAGTGTATCTGCTGGTAATCGGCTCAGTCTACCGTCGCTGTCTGCGGATTGATAATCACCGCGTGGCCCTGAGGTCAGTCATGTGGCTCCAGGCGCAGCGGGGCGGCGCAGAGCGGCGCAGCGTGCTGATGTAACCGGACAGCAGCGACCGTCGCACCAGGGGGAGAAGCAGGAAGTTTCACCGGGAGGCTCTCGGTCGGAGGGAGCGTCTGTTTGTCAGTATGACAGGTTTGTGAATCACGGGTAAGGTGTTTTTGGCTCGTTTGGGATTAGAAATGAAAGGACTTCCGCCTCCAAACGATCGCTGCCCGCCCGCTGCGCTGCGTGGGTGCGCCACTTGTTGCATGGAAGTTGTAAGTTTAGCTGTTGCAGCAACGTGTTATCAAATTGGCCAAGATTCATTTTGGCCTCATGTGACGAAGTTTTACTGCTATTTTCTGTCCAGATATCCACTGTTTTATAAATACATATGAGCAGTTAGACAGACGGGTCTATTTACACGATGCAATTTAACATGCATGATGAAGCTCCTCCATCAATCACATCCAAATCTGAAATCTAAGAAGAATTTCTATCTTAAAGAACTATTGATGAGCTTAAATCTGACATGAGGATGAGACGGTTTCCTTTAGTCTCGTTTGTTTGTAGCAGGAATCAGGATATTCTTCCTCACATGTTTAAAGATTTGCCAGAATAAAGAAAAAGTAAAGCTATACCTTAGAGTTTAACTTAATGATAAATGTTAAAACGGCTTAATCTGTTTGCTGCATCTCTACTAAGATCAGTGTAATGTGGAAATTCTTCACAAGTCTTAATGACGGATGTCCAACACAGAACATGCAAAGATCAATGATGCCCTCCAGTAAATCCCTCACCAAGACGTATTAAGGGGCACTTATAAGGAGATTGGCCTCCACCCTTTTTACAGTCTTCCTTCACACCTCCATGCTGAAGACCTAATAAGCTGGGGACGACAGCAACAGTGAGTTTGTGGGATTTGTTGGCGAAATCAGAGTCTGTATCCTTCAAAGACGTTTACAAAATGCATCCTTTATACCTTTAACCGCCATCGAAGAACATGGGCTTCACCAAACTGGTGTTTACTACATGTTGTTCATACCGGTGCCAATTTTACAGCCCCTGCATTCACCTTTCTAAACAGGAGAATAAACCTCTTAGTCATTTATTTTCAGAACAGGACTGAGGCCAAGACCAGCTTACTAAGAATCTACTTAGGCTAAGGCTAGACGTAAAATCTGCAGGCCGTAAGTAAGATTTTTGTAGCATGCTCTAATTTTACAGGTGAGAACCACAGACTGTAATAAGTGGACGTAGTCAACAAAAGTGAAGCCAATGTAGAAGTAAATTAAAGCTGCATTCTCTCTAGTGTCCATCAGGGGGCGACTCCTCTGATTGTATAGAAGTCTATGAGAAAATGACTCTACTTCTCTCTTGATTTATTACCTCAGTAAACATTGTAAACATGAGTTTATGGTCTCAATCTCTAGTTTCAAGTCTTCTTCAATACAGCATGATGTTCATTTAGTACATTATGGTCCATTTAGAGTCAAACAGACCATAAAGCAGGGTATGCTTTAGGGTGGGGCTACACAGTGATTGACAGGTTGATACCACGCCGTTGTCTGGTCTGGGAGTTATCCGTGTTCTCCTCCTACGACCTTAACCCTTTCAGAGTGTGTTTTCACTACATGAAAGTTACACATATTCAGTGTTCGGTTGTACTTATCTCTCCACCCTTCCGTGTCCACTTCTGGTTGCAAAAACACAAGATGGCGACGGCTAAATATGCAGAAAGCAAGGCTTCAAAACCGTACTCTACAAACCAATGGGTGAAGTCAGGACGGAAACTGTTTCTGATGCCTTCATGAACATGAATTAAAGTGTATCTGTTAGAGAGCATTTTATTTAACACCGCCTCCTGCTCATCTCTTCTTTAATGTTGTCATTTCTATCGATCTCGACTAGACATCGACGATTACCATGAGCGGCTCCAGAGGGACGCCCAGTTCCTTTGCTCAGATCCGAGGATGGACAATGAACTGGTTGACAGACTGGTGCTGCAGCTGAACAGGATCTACCCCCAGATACTCAGCGACAAGGAAGCCCACAGGGTCACTGCAGATAACATTTAACACCGTTCACAAAACAAAAACATCCTGTTTTGAAAATGATCATGTCCTTCTGAAAGCCAATTAACGTCACTGTGATGAAAAAAGCTATCTCTTTTTTGTCGTTTCTCATTATCGTGACTTATAATGATCTTTTTGTTTCATCACAGTGGCTTTAGACTTGAATCTGCTGATCTGAAATTGATCTTGGAACAGAAGAAGAGTGTTTCAGGTAAACGGGTGTGTTTCAGTGATTTAATTCAGCATGTGTCTCCCTGCAGTTCAGGGACCTGAGCGTGCCCACCAAGGTGAGGTTAGCTGAGCTGTTGACGTACCTGCGTGGGAAGGGCGAGGAGGCGTGTCATGAATTCTACAGAGGACTCCACATCCTCGCTGAGAACGTCTACGCCAGCCTTCCATCCAGAGTTATACAAAGAGGTACAGGCCCGTTTTCATTCCAAAAGGTGTCAAATATCTACGCTTTGTCACGCCCCTCTGCGTTTGATACCAACAAACTCTTTAGCATCTGAGTAAAGCGCACCGGGCTTTCAAGTCACTGCAACGTAAACCCATCCGCGTCATTATTAGACGCTCAGAGAAAATGCTCCGGAAGTGTGATGATGTAGTTTAAAAACCCCAAAAAAGGAGGGAGGGTCAAGCAAACTTTGTTAACGTTGTTACTGTATATTAATTGTGCTGTGTGTAGGATTTGGCGCCGTCTAGAGGTGAGGTTGCAGATTGCAACCAACTGTAACTTCTCCAGTGGGTCAAACGCGTAGGACAACCACGGTGGCCGACGTGAAAATGTGAAACGCAAAAGGCCCAATTTGGAGCCAGTATTTAGTTTGTCTGTTTGAGGCGACTGTAGAAACATTGGCATCTGACTCCGTGAGCGGGACTCTGTATGTAGATGTAAACGTCTCATTTTCAGGTAACGAAAGCACAACAATTCTTACATTCAGGTGTTTGTACAGTAAAGAAAACAAACGTATTCATATTTTATTCCATTTCTCCCAATAGATCCCCATAACTGATACTCATTTGTTTGAATTCACAAGTGGGGAGCCAAGGTGCCAGTATGGGAAGAGTTGTAATGAGACCCTCCCTTCTCAAACATGTCCCTCACACCTGAATGTGTTTTTAAGAGGCAGAAGTATCTTGTGCAGTAGTTTAGTGTGGATATAACATTAGGTTTACAGGCGAGTCACAGACTACCGTGACAATATAAAATCGGTCTAAACGTAAGTAAGTGTTAATCTACGCAGCATATTCATGTACCAGTGTTCAAACACGCGATCTTCTGGGATTCAGATTCTGTTCATCCTTTTCTGAAATTCCTGTGCATAATATTACTAAAGTTAATTACACTGACCCATTAATCCTGAAAAGCTCCTCTCTTCTTACACTCGTTGTAATGTCATATTAGAATGTTTCCCATAGGTGCAACATGTGTTTTAAAGTGAGATGGTTTGGTCTCACGAGCAACGTCCCCGGTTGTCCCATGATGGCGGATCCCCTGCTGTGTAATTGCCCTGTCTGGCCTTTTGTAGGCTTATTCTATATCCTATCCAAGACTCACAAGGAAGCCAATGTGCTGTCTGGACTGCACTCCCAAAGTGTGGATGTGACACTACACAGGCTGGTATTTAAAGCGTGGGGTTTACCCGTTAACCGTCTTTGCTTTCTGTTCTAGAAGTGGCCGATCCAAAGTGGACCAACGCTGTGGCAATCCACCCGCAGCGATACGTGCTGAACAACAGAGGTACATTTAATCGACTCAGTGCAGTAGAGTGTTATATGAGCGTTCTGTTCTTGATGCATCTTAAAAGACTATACACCAGTGTTCACGTTATGGCCAAATATGTACATGTATAGTCTACATGACTGTCAACGACATAAACAATGTTATATTAACCTCGTGTAGAGAAGTTGTATGCAGGAACTAATATGAAAACACTTCCTCTCTGGTGCGTTCAACAAAGCATTGTGTCCATGATTAATTTTATATACACTTGACTGACAGTCAGTTTCTATAAGTTATAAGAGAATAGGGTAAAATATTGAACTGATAGGTATCTCCATGAAACCTCCCCAGTTGATTACTTACAATAAAGCAATTATTTTTTGTATTGGAAGCTTTCTGAAATGTAATTTTAAAATATGCAAATGAGGCATGCTCTTATCAAATATGTGCTGATTTGCATATATTTCCAGAACAGAAATCTGAAAGTTGGATAAAGCCAGGTTCAACATTCTTGTTTCAGTTTGTTGACATATTTGGGTCAAAGGTTTCCACCGAGGGAATCTTTGTATCTCTCTTTGTACCACTCAATGAATCAGAAGATACTGCTCATAAAAAATCACTTTCTCCATGTTTTAGGAATAAAATGTATAAATCAGATTATAGATGGTACTGGAATGTTTGGTGTATGTAAGAGCTAGTGAAGTGGAGATTTCTGGTTCAGAGTCTGAGAAAAACTCGTATAGAGAAAACAGCCTTTAAAGATTTCTAAAGTTACATTTTGACGACACTACAGGTGAATAGGGTAAAAAAAAATGTAACTAACTAATTACTTACATTATGACAAATATTTTTTGTATTACAAGTTTTCTAAAAGGTTTTGTTTTAAATATGCAAATGAGGCATCACTAACTTTTGGTGAATTTAGGAGAAATCTACAAACGCAAATACACAAAGTAGTAAAATAAACACCTAAATGTGTGTTTTGGATGTTTTTATTTTCACTAGTATGAAAGAAGACGTGTTATGGAAGCAAAATAGCCCAAAAATTCAAAATGTATCAGTTCTTAAAAACAATGTTTTTGACTGAGGTGTCTCGTCTTAGCAGACAGTAAACACACCCTCATGCATATATTGCCCTTGAATAACTATGTATGTTTCACTACTTCCTTTTTAAAAGTCATTGGGCATTGTGCTGGATTACCTGTTCAACGAAGGTGTCTAGTCTTTACAAATGGACTTCTAATCCCATACTGGCATCAACTGAGACCTTTGGCTGCCTGGACAGGAGGAAGTCATTCTCAAAAACGTTGTGAAATTGTGTGCGGACGTG
Organism: Anarrhichthys ocellatus; assembly: GCF_004355925.1. NCBI lineage: Eukaryota > Metazoa > Chordata > Actinopteri > Perciformes > Anarhichadidae > Anarrhichthys > Anarrhichthys ocellatus. The sequence goes on along the minus strand of NW_022280035.1, from coordinate 2,250,951 downwards.
TGATGTAATAATGATTTGTAGTTAATGGGCTGGAAAGCTTTCGCTCTTTACTCTGCTGTTGTAGAAGTGTAATTTGGCAGCATGACTACTCAGGTGTGTTTTCTTTTTCAATATGGTGGTCTTACAGTTTGTGTGCCTCTGGACCCCTCGCTGATCCCCACATAAGCCCCTTAAGCCCAATTAAGCTTTGTTCTTCCACAAACATAGTTGTGTGCTGAACCCTTTTAACCCCGAGCATCAGAATGTGGGCCCTGCTGCTCCGCACCGCCTCGCCATTCATCATCCCATTACATCCAGGGCTCTGGCTTTGCGGGTCAGTTTACACTTGTGTGTAAACCCGAACGGCCTCCTCTGTCCTGCATTCCTTTGAACAGTCAGAGGCTCATCCGCGGGGTCAAAGGTGTGCCAGCGGGGAAACGGGTTCATCGACGATGACTCCCGATCACAAGTCGTACACATCACTCCTTGTTCAGACTGTGAACAACAAGAGCGGCTTCGAACTCTTGACTCTCTCCATATGTTAGTGTACATTTCAGTTTGTTTTTATTTATTTAAGTTCAGATCATTTATTCAGAAGACCCATCCCACTAAGCACATTTAGTATGCTGATCGGATACTCCTGTTTCTAGGCGTCATTGGTCACTCATGAAAACATCTTATCTTCTCTTCCCTCCTGCAGGATCGATGTTCTTCCTGAGCTGTTTTAGTTTCGCGCTTGGTGTTGCAATGCTCTACTATTACGGAGGTAAGTCGTACAGAAAGAGGGAGAAGTATTGTACAAAAGCATCCAACCCTAACTCTTTTATTTCATATTTAAAACACACTCCATTTGTGTTTGTCATTCATAAACCACTCCTTCAAACCATTTGTTGGCACTCTTTCTGCCCACAGAGGGTGAGACATTGAGAGGCACCGCTCCGTTTCTTCACGGCTCTGCGGCGGGATTTAGCAAAGGCGCTAAAGATGTTTTCATTTCCTACGCCGAGGTTGGATAGCAGAAAAAAATGAGGCCGTTAAGACGCTGAAGAAGCAGCCCTGTGAGAAGAGCGAGCCGTGAAATTTGCCACTTTGCTGTGCCAAACTCATTTACACAGAGCCAGGAGTCGCACGTATTTGTAAGCAATAACTGATTAACTTTTCCAACAGCTGACGTCTCTTCACATGAAAAAAGAAAAGAGTCAGAGTGAGTCTTTGCTGGATTTATTGTCGGTACAGAACAATAATAATTCCGATCATATTTTCGGATAAAATGAAGCGTGATATTAAGTGTAACTGAGTGTAACTGCACACCCACACAGCTGTTTTCAATCACTCTGGCTGATTAGACATCTGCTCAGTCTGAAGCTTGGTGGGAATTACATCACGAAAACAAACTATGTGCCGATAGAGAGACGAAGTCCCGCCCTTTACGGGGTCCTCCGCCATGGGACCTTATTTTGGAGAAATTATTAACAATAGTCGAAGGCGAGAGACAAATATCTTTTTTGATCCTGTTTGAATTGTGCCATAAATTACACATATGATGTTAGTCAATTTAAAATATAATTTTGCACGTAAAAAAAGTCCTATTTTGTCGTAAAACTGTTCGCTCTCTGAAGCTACGATGCCTGTGTGTTTGGTACGATGTACTCGCACCAACGACGGGTCTCGCTCGTTCTTTCGATTCCTCGCTGACAAAAGGAGTCTCTGTATAAAACACATATCGGGTAAGATAACGTTACATCTGTGCATAGAACATAGCTAAGTTATCTAGCTGGCACGCCAAAGGAACGGCCATGTTGGTGACGTACATTGTGCGAGCCGAAAGATGATGTTCACGGAGCGGTTTCACGCAAAACTAAATGTTGCTTTCTTGACTTGCAAAATTATCTTTTTAATTTACAAAAGTCATGTGTGATTCATGGCACAATTGAAATGATACCAAAAAATATCTTCCCCTCTCGATATGAATGATAAGGGATTACATTGTCCCGCCTTAACAGACAACTAAACCAACAGAATTGTGAAGGAGATGTCAATCAAGCGCATGCTTGCACACACACAGGAGGTCTAATTAGGCATTTGACAGCGCTGTGCATGTTTACACATTCTGCAGCGCAGTTTCTCGTACACACAACACGTTTCCACCCGCTCACCCACTTTCAGTGCCTTCTAATACTGTGATAAAGAAACTGTTGAAGAATACACTGATTACACAATGATTGCACTATTATAAATATGTTTTGCTCAATTAAAGCACATTTTGAAATCGCTCGGAGTTGTATCTTTTGTTTTTAATCTCGTACGACAAAGAAGTGAGAAAGAAATACACAGAAATGTGTACCGTTAATCAGCATCAAATACAAAACAATTCACAGTAACGAGCAGCGCAGTGATTTGTTTGTGTCTGGCACTGTGAACGGGAGATGGAGATGATGAAACATTTATCTCACTGATTGAAGAGCGTTAACTAATACACTAGAGGGCACTGCTGCCTCGTTCAGTGCACCAGAGTGGGGAAACGAGGATGATGGAAAATGTTCTGGTGTTCTTTAACAATGACAAACTGGAGCAACAGGCGGCCTTCATTAA
>NW_022280035.1:2245383-2247980 GCF_004355925.1 Anarrhichthys ocellatus | reverse complement strand
TCTCTCTCTCTCTCTCTCTCTCTCTCTCTCTCTCTCTCTCTCTCTCTCTCTCTCAGTCCACAGATCTGCCCTGAGTGGAGCTGTGTGTGTGTCATCAATCTGGCTCTCGGCTCGTCTGGCTGTTTCCAGGGTTACCAATGATAGTTGTGGAGGAGGAAAAAGGATCAGATTGTGACGTCGGGCTTGTTGTCTGAAAAGGTGCTTTGTCACAGTCGCGTTGAACAGACACTAGAGCATGAGTGTCCTCCAGGTGTCTAACGGACGCTCACATTCAGAAACCGGCTCAAACTGCTTTTTGTGTTCTTGTGTCAAACCACTGAAGTGTATTAAATGAGCATTTTGCTCGGGGCTCTAATTGGGGTTGCCGGTGACATCGCTGGAACACGGTCTAATTAACGCTTCCATTTTAACAAGCAGTTCTGCCGGGGCCCGTGTTGACTCTGACTCACCGGCTGCCGGTCCAGAGAGCCACAGACGCACTCCAGCTTCTGCTCAGAGCGCAGGAGAGTCGCGGCACAACCAAACCGTGCTGTCTGGAAAAGAACCATGACATCTTGCTCGAACGTCATCGATGCAATTAAAAATTGAAGCCTGTCCTGCTGTCAGCATTTGTGTGTGTGTGTGTGTGCATTTGTGTCTGGCCGGTGCTCGGGGTCACTCTCGGGCAGCAAAGGAGGCAGACAGCGTGAGGTCACGTTTGTCTCCACTTTCCTGTTTGTCGAGGACCAAAATGTTGCGTTGTTTGACGTAGCAGACCCCTTTGTCTCCTGTGGGCTGTTTTGTCTCAGTGCAGGACAATGATCTTCTGGCAAATGAGCAATTTTCGTGTGAGTTGTTGTTTTTTTTTTCCGTTGGAAATTTCTCTGAGAGCCTGGAGAGGTCAGTGTGTTTGTAGGTCAGGTAAGAGAATGTGAGGGTCAGGTCATGGGAGGAGGGGACCAAAAAAAAAACATGCTGACTACATAGATGTCTATAGGAGACAACTGCATAGTAAGGCAGGAGAGAAACTACCTTTTGTATGGAGAGAGAGCGGAGCATAAAGAATACATGTGAGCAGCAGAAACGGAGAATACGTGTGTTCGCGGTCAGTCGCCATGGTTCGGCCTGTGGACTCCAAAGGCCGTGATGAAGACGTTGACCACCACAATGATAAAAACCAGGCTTGTGGCCAAGTTTTCCATCATGTTCAGCCTCCGCTGATTTTGTTAATCGTTCAGGTTCCTACGAACTGCAGACAAAACCAGGAAAAACATTAAAAACGACACACACACACACACATATGCACTAGATGTGTAATCAAACATCAGCAGTCTACTTGATTCTGGGACTCGAGCCAAATCATTGTACACAGATTTAATATCAACAATAACTCATTTACTTAATTCTGGAAACTCACAAAAATTCAGACTATCATATATATTTAATTTTATAGGACATGTGAGGTTTCACCGGATAAACTGTGCAAGATACCACTTAAGTTTCACAAATAATTACATTTTTAATGAAAAGCTAACAAAATATGACAAAATATTGTATAAAATACTTATACTGATGTTCTGTGTCGGCTCCTGGAGACCCGAGGCTCTTTTTAATAACTCAAAAATATACTTTGAATTGTTTTTCTTATCTGCATAACTCTCACAATTCTATGAGGATTTAATACGAACATGATTTTTCAACTGATGAAATGTTGTAGATGTTTTGTAACTCGTGTCTGGGGTCCCAGAGACTCCAGCAGTGAGAGCTAGTTAAATACGAGTGATTCGTCTGCTCTATATATCTGTGACGCAGCAATCCCCTCCCAAACGCAGCACAAGTCTATTTAGATGTTTGTTCTTGGAGTTTTATCACAGTTTGTTTATAAAGAAGGGTTCCCATTGTGATACTTGTGTTTTAACAAGGTCAGAAAAAAGAAAAACAAATTAAAAGACAAATTGGTTGATTGTGAAATGATTATTGTTATTTCTTTACATACCAATGGGCTCTGAGAGACCGGAAACAATCTGTAAAGCTAATGTCAATAAAACACAGTTAGCTCCATGTGCTTGTATGGGTACCAGACAAAGACGGATACAACTTTCAGAAAAGTAGTGGGAAAGTATGTTATACATTAAAACATAATTATTGTTGTTTGATGGGACTAATGTAGTCAAATACTTGTTATTCTATGAAAGGCATCACTCTAATGCTGGACAAGCTGCTGATTCAGAGCACACACAAATAAACAAAGAACAATACAGGGAAGAGTGAGCTGATCGAGGAAGCTTTTATTTCCTTTATAGCCGCCTCATTGTGTGTGTGCTTTGTTAACAACATGATCAACATGATGCAAAAAAACAAGTAATCCATGTTGTGAAAATGACACAAAACGACAAAGCGACTAATAAAAGTTGTCTGCTTCATCATCGCGGTGGCTGAATGTTAAATGAAGGTAGATTTCAGGTAAATGTGTGTGTGGGAGGTTGTTTACACTTTAGCTGCGACTCCACTGGCACTGTGTGTGTGTGTGTGTGTGGGAGGTTGTTTACACTTTAGCTGCGACTCCACTGGCACTGTGTGTGTGTGTGTGTGTGTGTGTGTGTGTGTGTGTGTGTGGG
>NW_022280035.1:2226274-2245283 GCF_004355925.1 Anarrhichthys ocellatus | reverse complement strand
GGGGGGTCGGGGGGTCGGTGGTATGTAGGCCGCTCACATCACGCACCACCGGAGAGAGGGAGGAGCAGCGGGGTTCACAACGGTCAAAGAAAATGAAGGAAGACGAATGAAAAGAGTAATGAGGATGAGAAGCATTTGATATTCTGGTGGAGACGAGGGGGGGGGTCAGAGGGCAGGCGTCCATGAATGTGTGATGATGACTCTCACATGCTGAACCCTCATTCTGACATCGTTCACAATGCAAACAACAAAATGTGAAAATCTCATTTTCTCTCAATGATGAGTGATGATAATAATAATGATGATTAATCACAGCTATTATGCTTTTTTTATGAACTCAGAGCAAATTTACAAACTGGAAAATAATTAAGGCGAGACACCCTAAGCAAAAACATCCTTCTTTCGTGCACTCATCTTGGGCTATTTTGCTCCCATAACACGTCTTCATTCAGACTAGTGGAAAGAAAACATCCAACACACACATTTAGGTGTTTATTTTACTTCTTTGTCTATTTGCGTCTGAAGATTTCTCCTTAATTCCCCAAAAGTTAATAATAGATAATGCCTCATTTGCATATTTAAATGTTTCAGAAAACGTGTTATACAAAAAGTAATGGCCTTAAGGTAAGTCACCTTTTGAAGCTTCATGGTGATATCTAGTTAAATATGTTACCCTGTTCACCTGTAGTGTCTTCAAAATGGTTATGTCACTTTACAAAATGACTCTTTAAAGGCCGTTTTCTCTAAATTACTTTTTCTCTGACTCTGAGCCAGAAATCTCCACTTCAGTAGCTCTTACATTCACCAAACGGTCCAGTTTCATTCCTATCTTTGTTCTGGAGGTTTCTACAGAAGGGTTTGTTCACATATCATTCAAAGCTTGATTTATAGAACATTTTATTCCGAAAAAACATGGCGAAAATGGCTATTGACAGGATTTGCACTTGAGTAAATGTGCTTACATTCCACCACTGTCAACAGTCGTATTTACTCATCCTGTTGGAGATGAGGTGAGCCAGCGTGACCTGGCTAAAGTGCACTGACCTGCTGTTCGGTCGTCAGAGTAAAATGTACTGCAGTCTAACTCATCTTCTCATCTCAATGGAGCTGTTTTACAACCCCTGGAAGTGGCTGTTAAATGCAGACATCCTCAAAATCTCTGGATTTGTGAATAGATGACCCTTTGGTGCTTCGTTTATTTATTTATTTATTTATTCCTTTCTATTTACTCATAGACATGCATAGGCATGAGCGCCGACACTTATTGACACATTTACAGGCACACACAACAACACAGTAACCTCCCTCCCTCCCTCCACGGGTGCTGACAGCAGCACTAAAAGACTCTGTGAACTCTGACCTGGTGTCAGGTCCGGTTGCCATGGCTACGGCTGGAGACCAACTGGTAATGGGCTGTTTGTCAGCAGTCAGTGGACTTGACGTTGGTGAATCTCGCTGAGGGACACACAAAGGGCTGAGTGAAGGTTGAGAGGTGTGAAGCAGAGAAAGACGCCTCTGGGTTGTTGTTTTTTACCAAAAGGACTCGAGGCTCTGTTTATTCTCTCACCTATGAAGATGAGCAGGACCCCGACCGCGACCTGCAGACACAGGGACATGCTGATTAGGGTGATGATGGGGGTGTAGAAGTTGAAGTTTGCCTCCTGCTCCAGCACAGCCTTTAGCTGGGAAGCGTTGGCCATCAGCAGAGCCACATCCAGCATGCTCTCGGCCGCACTCTTCTTATTGGCGTAGTGGTTCATGTTCAGAGGGGCCGGGCTGCTGGGCCCAGCATCTGGACGGGTGGCCTGTGGGCAGAGGGAGAGGGAGAGAGAGAGAGAGGGAGAGGGAGGATGATGATGATGATGTTTACGGCTTCGAGATAAACGCCTGAAAGAAGAAAGCCCTGAGATAAACAGAGAGCCGTGCTGCGTTTCGTTCCCCCAACAGCCCAACAAGGCAGCGTGTTGATGCGACTCAAGCAGTCATTTTCTGCTTCCTGTGCATTGATGGTGGGGATCTGGTTATCATTCTGACCTAATTAGCACAACAAGCAGCTATTACAGAAGAGTGACCTTTGAAAACAGAGCCATTAGTACGGCGAAGAGAGACTGACACAGTGGCAACAGATCCATTAAAACACATGAGCAAGTCTGCACGCTTTCTTGTTCTCCGAGCATGAGCTGCTGTGAACCCCTCTGTGTTTGTGGACTTTATCAAATGAAAGCAGTGCGTCTGACGTACTGGAGGCGGGTGATGCTGTGAGCCATCGCTCATTTCCTGCTCATATATCTCTGTCTGCCGAAGCAGGATGACAGATTGAGCTGTACAACTGCACTGAGTAAAACCCAGAACGGCTCTTTTTTGCAGCAGCAGTTTTCTTCGTTAATGCATGCTTTCACTTTATTAGTTCTGAATATTTGAGCACATAACAGAATGCATTTACGATATTACATATTCTATATAGCAGGGGGTCAGGAAGGAGGAGAGGGATTTAGACTGAGTCCCTCGTGATCATCGAGTGATAAGCAAAGTGATAACCAAACACATTAAAGAAAAAATTCAAATCTTTGGCGTTGAATTCTATAACCTATTGGGTCATGCATGGGTGATGGTTATGTAACAAGAGATCTGCTTGAGAGAGTGTGTGTGTGTGTGTGTGTGTGTGTGTGTGTGTGTGTGTGTGTGTGTGTTTACTCCATCAAGAGAAAGACGTGAACTACTGGGCCGGCAGTTGCTGAATAAGACATCACTCTCTTTTTAAAATGATGGAAGTACATCTTCCTTCGGAGCACCGCTGCTGAACGAACACCCGCTTGGAGCTGCTGTTCAGCGACGCCCGACTCACACCTGAGCACTGAAGAGGAAGATGAAGATTCGGCCTCGTCAAGGCCTGAACCGCGCACATAAAGTAATCAGCAGCGCTGACAATCTCCTCCTCGACATTGAAGCCCTTTTTCTTCTCACAACACCCCCCCACCTGCAGCTGCAGGGAGCACAGTTTGTCAAGGATTAGCCAAAGCACACACACACACAGAAGAATGATGGTTCTTAGCTGGTTCTTTAAAAGGCTGTGTGGTTCCACGAAGAACCGTCACCCACTAGAGAACCATTTGATCTATTGGATGGTTCTACATGTTTGTCATATGGTTCTTTGGGATATTAAAGGGTTCTTAATTCATGTTGGAGTTAGTGGATGGTATATATTTGCCAACATTTTTTGAGAAGAACCATAAGTGGTGCCTCAAAGAACCATTTTTTGATGCCTATTTAAGGCATCTTTTCCTGTTCTTTGAAGTTCCTTAAACATTTTTTTTTTTAAAGAACCTTGCTCTGAAAGGTTCTTTGTGGAACCGGAAACGGTTATTCCATGGCTGCACTCTAAAGAACTATTTTCGGTTCCAGATGGCACCTTTATCTTTCTCTGTGCAGAGCTGGTATACGAGCCGTCTTCCCACCACTCCGGAGATAGAGACAGAGAAAAAGCTGCACCCTCTAATTTGCCACAGGGACGGCTACAGCTGAATTACAATGTGTTACGGAGATTCACAGCAGTCAAGCCGCCATGGTTACGTTGATGTATGAGGGGGAAGTCTCCACTGAAGGTGTGGTCGATGGAGAAGAGCTGGTACTCTGGTCGCAGTAATTACATTGATTTTTATGTTGTGCTAACCACTAGACCATGTTTAATTCTCTTAATAAGCCATTGCTTTGCAGGACATGGATTACATGTCACTGGCCAAGTTCCTAATCTGGCAGCGATCGTATCATTTCAGATCTTTTAATTTGGCACAGCTTCACGAGAACACATCCCGAAAACCTTCAGTGGGCGTTCTCCAAATCTCTTCTTCACTCCGAGCCATAATACCCAGTGGAATAGACCTCATAACAAGGAATTCAAACAGCTCTTCAAATACAAGTTTCCCCCTGCAGTCCAACGGGGGGATGCAACATGGAGCGGCCTTGTGACTGTGATTTGTGCCACAAATGGCACACCGTCATGACGTGTCGGGGTCAGCCATTCTGCTCTCAATCACCGACACGGGCTTTATCCCCGAGTCAACAGACCGCGGTGAGATAATGCTTGTTGTGAGCGCACAGGAGACGGGCAGTCTAGAAACACAGCGGCTGGATTGTTCCCAGAAATTCACCAGCAAATATGAGGCACTCTTTTTGGGGGCTTATATTCTGTTTTAGTGTTTTGTGCATATACTGGGCCAAGGCTCAAGGCCACCTACTCAGTCAGTCCGAGCTTTTTGTCAGGATTAATCTGTCTGTCTGCTCATATCGTGTGGGTGAGAACATGGGATAGCAGCTAATCAAAGCAGAGGAGTAGATAAGGAACAGAAAGAGACTATAGGCCATGGTGTATGTCACACTGGGCTATAATGCTACATGCGCGCGTGCAAAAAATCCATATGGCGGAATGCATCTGATCCAGGCTTTCATTCGGATTTACACTTCAAATTGAAAAACACCCGAGACAACCCATGTTTGCACTGACTTTAGTGTTCCCATTTGAGAAACATTACAGATCTATTGTTATTTTTGCACAATCTAAATGAAGGTACTCATTAAGTCGCTCACTCTGTACTCCTTGGTTTTACTGATGTATTTTGGGGATGAATTATTCACACACTGCATTCCTTGTCTGAAAAAGACTCAGGGGACAGACCACGGAGAGAGAGAGAGAGAGAGGGAGGGGAGGAGGGGGAGGGAGGGAGGGAGGGGAGGACAGAGAGAGATACAAGTTCTGTGAATCTGTTTTAACTCTCAGCTCAATGTGCCACTGTGGAATAACAGATCGGTTCATACAATAACATTTAACACAGCCTACTCTCTGCAGAATCAGTTCAGGTGTCACCGATATTAAGGTATGTGGGTGAGACGGTGGCTTACAGTCAAGCAGATGGGTAAGTAATGTGTTTTAAAGAATATCTCTTAAAAATGACATTTGTTAACCAAAGTTCTATTAGCATAATTGAATTACTTGATGAAAAAATGAATGAATTGATGAATAAATACCACCATATCTAGGAAACATGCAATATTTTCTTATTTCAAAATGATGTTTGAATATAATCTTCTTATTATATAGGCCCCCAGTACAAAGAACATGCATCAGCAAGATAAAATAGGGACAATCATAGTCATTTCACCTTGTGGATTGAGTAATAAAACAGATTTTAAGGATTTTAAAAGTGCATGCTTCCCAACCATTTGGGCATTTAGACTTGGAGTTCAACAAATCAACTCAACTAAAATCAACAGAAATTATGATTTGATGAAAAGATATAGCTACATAACCTTGTTAAAAAAGGAAAATAAAGAGCCAAATTACAATTTAGTGATGCTGATCTTTAGTGAACGTACCAGTTAGATGCCCATCACTCTGAGTCAGTTGTATACATTAGCATGTTGCAATTAAGAGTGTGTAAAAGATATTTAGTTAGCAAGTGAGCAGAGCTAAAAGTAATGAATAAATTGATGAAACTAATAGTTAAGAATATGGAGAAACAGCTGAAAGTAATTCATAAATGGTTGAAACGAACAACTTCTGCCACTCCAAATAACAGTAAGCATTGACCAGAGCAATCTACATTAGATCCACTTTCATGATCCATATTTGGAACATGACACGTGTCCCATGATGAAGGGCTACTACTTGGGAACCCCTGTCGGAGTGGATATAGTCAACTGTTCTCCAGTCGAGGGAGGAAATTGAAAATGCGTGATCACTGTTGGATGTCAGCTGAGCAGTGGAATGGAAAGGAGTAATTGGGTTGAAAACTAAAGGGCCTGGAGGTAATTCAGGGAGAGATCTGGAAGGAGATTTAATCTGGTGGCAATTCGTGCAGTGTTTTGAAAACAAATAAAACAGCTTCTTTACATCCAGAGCACTTTCTCACACGAGTGAATATAAAATTGCCTCCCATTATAAATAACTATCTTTATGTCGGCCTCATAGTTGCACTGCAGTAGGGTTACCTGCTTTGAAATTTAGATTTCTAAATCCCTGAGATTGAATTTAAATCTGAATTTATTTTATTATTGTGCATTCAAAAGCCAACTCAAGTTTTGGCTCATGTCCAAGCAAAAGAAATGAACTCATTCAACTCGCACGTCTAATCCTAAACTTTTCCCACATCCTCAGCATGAACTGATTACCGCTAAGCTGAATACCTGCATGTCAGTTACTCTGAGCGCATGTCATGACTATCGCTTTGTACCGCTCTGCTCTCTATTGCAGCAACAATGCAAGACACCACTCTAGACATGGGGAGACCTTGCAGTCACTATTTAGTTGATTGAACTTGCCGCTTGCATACGTAACTGCACGGGTGTGTTTCCTTTCCTTTATTTTGTTTTTTCATCCTTTTTCTTATACATCAGCACTTCTTTGCCTTCCATCCATCACGTCGTATCAGCAGCCCCCCCCTCTCTCTCTCACATCATACTCTGGCCCTCCTCCAGATGAGGATCGACCCAACTGTAAATCTAATTTCCATGATTCTCTGTTGGGCTTTTAGGTTTAAAGCCTTACACAGTGCAAGGACAACATGGCAGTGTCAGAGCGCGGCCCAGAGACTGAAACACCTTCTCCTTCCAGAGAAAGTTGCAGTGTAAAAGCTATACTGATTAGCAAAAAAAAAACAAAAGGACATGCTCAGGAATGTGCTGACGTCTGACTCAGAATCTGATTGGTCTCAGGTTTCGGCAGAACACAGGCACCGATATTAAAAGCCTGTGGAAGGTCTGCATATAAGATCTTCACTCCACACAACGACCAATGGATGCATTCTTACTGACTCACGCTGGTGGAAGACACATTGTAAATGGGACCAATTGCCTCATTTTATTGAGCGTAAGGGTATTACGTTCTGCATCTGTTGGCTGAGCTCTGACAGTCAAAGGGAAGTATGCTGCCAGGGTCTCTCTCTCTCTCTCTTCCTCAAACACACACTCACACATCAATCTGAAATGAAATGGCCCTATGAACACAGTGGCAATGGAGATGAAGCCCATTTCCCTGCCCTGTAAAAACTGCATCTGAACTATATTGTAATTACTTGTCAAATGGCAACTTCAATCGCCACATAAAACACAGCAAACCCTCCCTGTGGTGGCACGCGGTGTAGGATGACTGTGTAAAAGTAAAACCATGTGATCGCGCGTGTGTGTGTGTGTGTGAGCATGCTGGCCGGTGAAGTGGAAACAAAGGAGTGTATTCATTATTTATAAGGTCACTCGGGTGCCAACAATGCTTCGACGTCAACTGAACCAGAATATCGTCTGACACTGCATTCTGGAAACAGACGTAGAGATCTCTGTTTGTGTTTTCTTTCATTTATTTGTTTGTATTTTGTATAAGTACAGCCCTCCCCCCCCACACACACACACACACAAATAGATGACATGTAATATGAGAAGAAGTGAAAATGCAGAAACCAGAGAGGGTGGATAGTTTTTAGATCACCTTACATAAAAATGCAACAACACTACAAAGTCCAAACAAAAATGCAGCCATGTAAGCTTGACAACGTTAGTATCTACTGCATGACTGCTGCATTGAATTCCATTCATTTTTAGGTCTTTCTGTCCACACTTGTTTATCACTTGTAGGATTTCCCTGTGTTTGGATTTAGATGCAGTTGTTTGCATGAAAGCGAGAAAGAAAAAGCCCCTTTGTGGGCACAGAAATATTGCATCCATGCCTCTCTCCTTTCTTGCAGTGGTAAGTTTTGCAACCCACAACGTATCACCAATCTATTCTAATTTTAAAAAAGGTCACATAAAGAAACAGCCTCATCTTGAAAGGTTTACCTGTTTTGCTCTTTTTTTTTTTTAATGGTTTCAAAAGTCTTACCTCAGTCCCACTTCCCCTGTTTCTGCTGCTCATCATTTTTCCCATGAGTGTGGCGCTGCACCTCAGCTGCAGGCTGCAGCTCTGAGACATCGAGCTGCAAAGAGCCCCGGGGGGGGCCTGCAAGCCTGCTAACAGAGTAGCAGACGCACGTGCAGACTGCAGTTATTTTATTATGTGCCACAACACTAATTGTTATTTTCTCCCAGATTACCTGTGTTGCACATTAGACTGTTGAGCTCTGACTGAGACGCAGAGACACGTGATTGGGTGAGTTGGGCGTGGAATATTTTTTTTTACAGACAATAACAGGCTTTTGCAAGAATTTATCTTTTATCTTTTTATATGTATTGAATCATTCACATGCATACAGTCTTTGTTGGTCTTTGCATGTGAGAGATATGTGTCACACAGCAGTTTTGAGTTGCGCTGGCTACTGGTGTCCCCGGCGTGCGTCGTGATTGGACGGGTTCCTCCCAGTCGTTACCAGGGGCGTGGAACCAAAGCGAGCTGAATGAGAAACACACATTTTGTGTGCAGCCTCGCCGTCTTTCTAACCCCCGTCTCTGAGCAGAGACTATCACGAGCGAATAACAGTTTGTCCGCGTAAATTAATTGCCAGAGAAAGTGGAAAATTCCCGTGTCTCAAAGTGGTCTTTAAACTACACGCTGCGCACAGCGTCACGGCAGAGACTCGGCATCGTGAGCTGCTGCTGTATCTGATACTGAAGAGAGAGGATGCGAGGACTCTAAAGGAGATAATTACTATATATTCGACATGGTTTTCTCATCAATATGGGGGTCTGTGTTCCCTTAGCGAAGGCTGAGTTCACCCCGGATTTGTTTGCGTGTCTTTTTTTGCGTGAAAATGTGGACACTATGCAGATAGGGCGTTTTTAAAGTCCACCTTTTTTTTTGCCGGTGGGTTTTTCTCCCCAACGCTAGACCTGGCAGGTTCTGTCCGTGTCGGGTATCGATAACGAGTTTAGGTTGTTTTTGGTCGTTTTTTTTCCTTCTTCGAGCAGAGGTAAGAAGGTAAGTCGTGTCTCCTTTCTTGGTTCAGTGTAATAAAATGTTTTTGAAGACTAGCTTACCTATTATTAGCTTTTATTGACATCAGCTGTGTTAAATTCCTGTAATGACTGACTTCCCCTTAAGCCAATAAACAGCCAGCTGTGTTGTCCTACACAACAGGAATTGTGTGTTTTGTTTCCCTAACTGGCAACGTTTCATTCTGCAGCTCCTGATATCGGATGAGATCTCGTCTGTCACCCATCCCACCGTCGTCAGGCAAACTGCGTCACCTAGTGGACGCTGCAGGTACTCTCCTCTAAATCACGTTTGGGGGAGAAGTCTCGCCATGGCACGAATGACCTGGAAACCAAAGTGACTGAACTTTTAGTTTAAAAATCAGCATGGAGCCGGAGGCTCACTCAAACTCCGAGGCCCACCATGAACTGAAACGTCCATCCGTGCCCGACTCTCAGTGTGATCTCCCCACGAACATGCACAAGGCCAGTGCGTACCCATCCTGCAGCTACCAGAGGAACGTGCACCAGAGGTTCATCAGGAGGAGCCTGTGGTTCTCTGAGACGGACGAGCAGGCCTTCGAAGCGGCGCCCGAGTACGATAACAGGAACAAGATCCTAAACATACACCTGCGGACAATAGTGGACAGGACGCGGGGGACCAGCTGTGGGATACAGGAAGGCTCCAGCACCGAAAGCCAAGGTGGGCAGAAGGACAGCGCCACGGAGGGCGCCAGTGCCGACGAGGAGAAGGATAAAAGCGGAGATGATGCGCTGAATCATCTCACGTGCAGCGATGGCGGCGGCAAAACTGCCATCAAGGCGTCCAGTGAGGAGAACGAGGAGGAGGCGGAGATGAAAGCGGTCTCCACATCACCAGGAGGAAGGTTCCTCAAGTTTGACATAGAGCTGGGGAGAGGGTCCTTCAAGACGGTCTACAAGGGCCTGGACACTGAGACCTGGGTCGAGGTGGCCTGGTGTGAGCTGCAGGTAGAGTACTTAAACCGTGATTTACAATCTATCTCTGTGACACCCAAGCAGGGTCAGTTAAGTATAGACAACGCATATTCAGCAGCCACTTACAACACCCCTTTTCCCTCATTCTTACTCTTGCGAATGGGCGAGGGAGACCCTTAATGCCTGACCCTCACATGAAGCCCCCTCTGGGTGGGTGAAGGTTCACACATGATGGTTGGTGTAATGGTGATGTCTTCAGGGAGCTGTCAACCCGCCTCACGGGGGGAGTCAGCCAAGTTGCAAATGGGTTCCCACAAAATGTTTAAATGGTTTACACGGGGAAAGTGATTGACGTTATCTGCTGACGTGGAGACGCGTATAGCACCACTAATGGTGATCAGCAGGTTTTTTGCAGATGCACAAGAGGAGAGTACCTCGTCTTGCGTTACACGGACGGAGGAAAGCTTAGACTGTGCGGAGGTATTAACTAATTATTTCTGTCCTTTTGAGACTGCAGCAGGGATTACCTCCCCCTCTGTCTCCCAGGAGGCTTAAGGGGGGACTACTGTAAGCATGACTGGCCCCACTCAAAGAAAGATAACTTCTACCGTGATTAGTTCTTCTTTCAACGTTCAGATTAAAATAGTTAAGACTTTCAACCGTCTATATTCAACCATCCTTGATTTCTTTTTTTGCTATAGTCATTTGCCCAACTGATGCAATGTCAGTGGACACGGTTATTAGGGTGTGTGTGTGTGTGTGTGTGTGTGTGTGTGTGTGTGTGTGTGTCGCTCTCTCCCTCTGTGCAACAGGAGGCAGACGGACAGGAAGCCGCTGGGAGCAGTGTGGCGGCCCCGTGGCCCCGGTGAATACTAATTCCTGTACGGTTCTGAAAAACACGCTGCGTCAGCAACCTGAGCGACCAACAAAAAATGCATCAAATTAAACCTGTTTTGTGCGATTAGTATCAGGAGACAGTGGCGCTCCTCATCACTGGAAATAACCTCTGAAGATAACGTTGGATAGGAGTGAGTGGAGATGAGGTAGAGCCGAGAGACACGATGTCACGCAGACCTCATCTTGACATCGCTGCATTGGGCTCAGCGGATGATGACATGTGGAACAGGAAGCAATTATCTGTGTTTTATTCTCCCCTGGTGACACATCAACGCTCCCTCTAGTGGACAGCCAGTGACGGATGTTAATCACAATAAAAATGCTCCTTTCCTCACAAGCATGTTCTCATCTTATTTGCTCTTTTATGTGTTATAGCTTTGAGCCATTAAAACGGTTGGATAAACAAAATGCTACGCTGACCCGGTCGATGTGATTCATCTGAGTAATCGGAGTAATCTGCTGATTCATTTGTTGCTTTCCCTTTCCTTGTCCCTTACGTTACAGTAAATTGATTCTCTTTGGATTTTGGACAAAACGAGACCTTTAATGATGTCGCCTAACGACTCTAAAGGTGCGACATGTAAGATTGGGAGCATTCTATTGCCTCTCAATGGCTCTCAACATGGCGACGGCTGAGCCGGTGGGTCACAGCTAACGATGCTAACGGAGCTAGCACTGTGGCAAAAGTGCTGACAGCGCTAACGGTGTTTACCTGAGGGAGAGCCGGAGGGTGGGCACTGAGCTTGAGCGACGACACTGACGGTCGGGACGGCGTTACCGCCGCGTGGGACCAGTACAGAGCGGCGGCCATGACATCACATGCACGGACATGCACTAAAAGCGTGTACAGCCAGCCCGTTGTGTCCATAAAGCACGGAGAAGCTCGGATTAATCACACACGGGGGAGAGCGACATCATTCTCTGCTCGGTCTTTGTCTTTGAATAGACAATAGTTGTTTTCTATAATATATTATCGCTCTAAATACCATATATTGCACTTTTAAGACATTTTAATGGGTATTTGTCACCCTTTGGTGTTTTGTTAATCGAACAATTAATGTAGAAGATAACTGACAGATTCAAATAAAATGTAGAGTTATATCCTAAATCTGAGCAGGTAGTGAATGAGATGTAGAGTTCGTGGCCCCTGTGTGATTTCCCAGCATGCTTGAGTCACTTTAAAGACTGGTGGTCTAAACCGAGAACCCACAATCACACCACATCACCTCGGTCATCTCCAACAGCACAGTGCAAGTATCAACTAGTTTTAAGGATTGCACCCAAAGTTATTTAAAACATAAAGATGCTTGTGTTATGCATGTTTGCTCTTCAGTGTTGCATGTCTTTACAGAGCAGCTCTCTGTGGAGGACATAGAGAAGGAGACGGGACTCTGTGATTTTCCACTGTTTTCCCTTCTTCCAGCGGTCACGTGGCTTTCCTCCTACAAATTGTAATCTGGTTCCGTGTTTATTCTCTCTCTCTGTTTCTATCTCACTCAATCCTCTTCCCCTTTCCTCCCATTCTCATCTCCCCCACATCCCCGTGTCTGTGCCAGGCCGCTGGCCTCACACAGATGGCCCTGGCACAGGCCACGATGTTAGCTTAATCTGAGAGAAAGATGACTATTGTGACTTCTTGTGCTTCTGTTCGCCTTGTCTAATTTTATCATCGCTCACCGGGATTCATTTTTTAAACTTTTGGAAGCTTCCAGTTTCGGCCAATTGTGGCTGTGTGTACAGATATGTAACTCTGCGTTGAACACGCTCTCAGACACGGAGTGTAAGTCTCACTTGGTGCACTCTTCTCTGGTATTTGGCAGCGAGCTTGTTGCTCTGTAGATTAAATGTGGTTCTCAGCTCGTGAACGCGCAGCGGTCGATGATACTATGGCAGTGATATGAAGCTGCCACTCACGAGGTCAATGTCTTCGCTCCAAACACTAGATTTTTGCTGGAATGGCAGATTAGACAGAGCCGTGTTTTAATAAGGATGCTCGTGTGTTTCTGAGCATAGTTTATGGCCGACTCGTTGGGCAACAACCCTGTCTTGACTTGTCAGACGGGGAAAAAAGGAAAACAAAAGTGGGTCATTGGTTAAAGCCCATTTGGCATTAAGACGCCCTGGGAAGCAAAGGCAGCCAGACCGCAGAGGCCAGATGTCCAGCTCCAGCGTCACTCAGCCAGCTGGAGAGGAAGGAGGACGCGCCTGTTAGAGCCACAGCAGCGTGGCCTGTTGGAAAGAGGCTGGTTATTAATGAATTGGTGATGATGGGTTCTTGGTGAGGGCTTTGTACATATGATCACGGTACTGTACTCTAACCATGTCTGCTCTGGTGCTCACTGGGCATTCATCCTCTGTTATTCCCATAGATTGTGCATAAGAAGTGGACGTAGTCACAGTGACGTCACCCATTGGTCTGTCGTGGTTTTGAAGCGTCGAGTTCGGCATTTTGGCCGTCGCCATCTTGTTTTTGTTTTTGCAACCTGAAGTGACACGAGAAGGTGGAGCTACGTTCAACCGAACGCTGAATAAGACGTTTAGAGGCAGCTTTCATGAACTAAAACCACAGTGTGAGGGGTGAAGAGGAGGGTCTGATTAGAGGACTTTAACATTCTTCTAGTTCATGATGTAAATTACTCTCTCAGGATATGGCCTTGCAAGATTAGGACTGATTTTAAAACATCAGATGGCATTTTGAGCCATCTTCAACCATGAAATTGCAATTTTTATAATTTTGGAAAGAAATATCAATATTAACACCAGCATTGATGTGTTTCATCAAAGTACAGTTATATTATTTAGTTAATGGCTTTAAAAAAAACATGTTTAAGTGTGCAGCGACTCAAAATAATTGGCCAAAATATGACATCATGCTCGCTGTGCCTGCACATCTGACTGTTATTGTGTTGTCTTCATGGATCATACCTCCAGAGACACACCTTTAGCACACACACACACACACACTCCTGCAGTCTGACTTTAAACTGATGAAAGTTTAAGTAGCCTAAATGACCTTTGACCTCCCTCGTCTCTGCTCCAACAATAGGAAGTGTCCCAGCAGCTCATTAGGACGAGTAATCCCTCTTGGAATTTAAAAAGGTTGTTTGTATGAATGAATGTGGAGCACCTCTGTATGTTAACGCTGACTGTAGGCTCTGTGCAATGAAGACGAGGGTTACTTTTAACGCACGCTCTAGTTGACCTCTTCATCACTAAGCTATTTACGTAACAATGAGGGGGAAACAAAAGGCCTCACAGTAGCACTAGCATCTTAATGTTTATCCTGACATCTCGTTATATATGTAAAGCTTATGTTCAAGGCCTATTTTATATATGAATCATATATTTGCTTTCATTTTTTGATTGTTTAGCTTTATAATTGTGAGGTTTGAGTGGCTCGGATATATGTACATTTTATACATGTGTGTACGTGTGCTTACTCTGGCTCACCTGCCACTAACGCTTACTTTATTTAATTTCAGAACTAGATGGGAAGCATGGAATTAAAACAGTTGAAAGTTGAGAATACTCAGTAAATCCTAACTTACTGACTCTGTGTCAGACGGGGCTCCAGACTGACTTTATCACATTTATCTTTTGTTCTGTATCACTGATAAACGCTTTGGTAATAGACAAGCTACAGAAATAACAATATGCTGTTTTATTTCAAAGGAAAAGTCACAAAGTGAAGTAGTGCTTTAGGAGAAAATACAGCAAACATAAACACCACATAATAGATAGTGTGGTCGAGTCTTATGAGACTGTCTTGTAAAGGTGCTATAGTTTGAACAGATCTAACTGTGATGATTTATTCAAATTGCCTATTAATTAATTATTGAGATAATGTTTAGGCAACCTGCTCCTCGTGTGCTCTTGCTGCACGTCTGTCAGCGTTTCTGTCTCCTCTACAGCGCGACGCTTCACTGAGTGTTGAGCAACTGATCAAATCATTCGGGCACTAAACCCACTAGAGGAGCTCTCCCAACCTTTACCAACTGCAGGACCAGAAGTGAATGAGTTCCATAGACTGTAAAAATAAGTGTGTTGTACGAGCTCTCTCTCTCTCTCTCTCTCTCTCTCTCTCTCTCTCTCTCTCTCTCTCTCTCTCTCTCTCTTTAACTCTCACATTCTTTCTCGCTCTCTGCTGGGTGCGGTCCAGAGACGCATTGACAGTCGTCATTTTGGGATTGCTTGTGAGAGCCACAGTATCCACCTTCAGTCGCTCTTGCAAATTAAATCTGCACACCGTTGATGAATCACAAGTGTTACTTTTTGAGTTCACAATGAATGTAATTAGCACCATGGTGAAACCTGCCCATGTGTTGGAGTGGGACGAGGAACGCATATATACACACGCACACACACACACACACACACTTTGTATCTCAACCAAAAAAGACGTTCATGTAGTGCAGCTACTGTGGGTTTTGTGTTTCTGTTATCAAACCATGCAGCACTTTGACTCTCTTCTTCCTCATTGGTTCCTTCCTCCTGCAGAAGTTGTCTGTAGTTACTCGGGAGGAGGTTCGGCTCAGGACGTCTCTACCCAGAATGCCTCTCTTCTGTCTCGTCTCAGCGCCAACCCCCATCATCAGTGATGCAGGAACAGGAGCTCACACTGACTCCGCACTCTAACTTTATGGCTTCATTAGGGGTTTACATAGACATCAAGCATATTTGTGAACATGGCCTATTTTGATGTTTGCTGCTTGACTGTAGAATAACAAAAAAGGAAACATGAATAATAGTTTCAGCCCTACTGAAGAGGAGCACAGGGAGAACGGTGATAATTTGTGGTCGTGTGAATCTCAGTGAATCCCTGTTATCGGGTCGTGGGAAGTGTGGGATTGAGCATCTTGTCTTGGATGACGGCCTAAACGGGAATCACACTTATTATCTCCACCAACAGTAAGCCGTTGTGAGTGTGCACCACTGTTTGTCCACGGCCAGCAAACTGCATGACGTTTTGGGTGGCCGGCTATGGCTGCACGGTCAAGGACCTCACACGGTTGCGATGACTCGCACTTCCTCACAACACCTTTTATGACCTGTTTTATTTTGCTATTGACCACCTGCGTACTCCTCACTCTTAACTGGCCCTTGACTGGTAGCAGCATTTAGTGATAACACAGCTGAGTGCATCGCCGCCAGACCTGCAGCCAGATGTGCAGTGGGGTGGATAGAGTTTGCTCACTGCTATTGTTTTAGACACACTAACGGCTAACTGAAATACCAGCACACCTACTGCTGAGCGCCTCACTGTTATTGTTTTTCTTTTGGACGGTGTGTTTGCTAACCGCTAATACCTGACAGGACTACCAGTGCACACACTGCTGTACCTCGTCACCACTCAGCCTAGACTGTTTGGTGAGTTTACCTTGGCGGTTTGGCACGATTGTATGAAGTGCATAATGGAAGACTTGGAGCCCATTTCTTCTGTAGCATTACATCAGTCATTAGGCCACTGTGGGACTTTTCCCTCAGTCTTTTTCTCTGTGTCTCTACGATTGGAGTCCAGCCAACACACCGACAGGCCGGTCTTATCTGCTTCAGTGCTGAAAAGATTACTCAATGAATCAATTATTTTAATCAAATCGCTAAAAACAGTCATAGATTCTTTGGTTCCAGCTTCTCAAAGCTCTCCTACTTGTCTCTGGTTTATGTTGTGTGTATGTAAATTGAATATATTTGAGTTTTGGATTGTTGGATGGACAAAACAAACAATGTGAAGACATAACCTTCGGCTATGGGAAATTGTTATTTTGCCATTTGTTTTCAGTCTTCTGACTTTTTATCGGTCAATTGATTTATCAAATAAATATACTGACGTTACAGAAAATGAGAGGAGCTGGTGGACGGGGACAGTGCCGGGTACCTGCTCCCCTCCAATAGGAGACTACAGCTGCTCCAGAGACTGAGGCGCTAGGGTTTACGCCGGCCTAATTTGAGTTTTCTACAGCCGCGATGGTCAGTCTCCGAAACAGGTCTCCAAACAGCTGGAATGTGGGGCCACAGGGTGTAATTCTTGTCTCATTTGTGGTTTGATAAACAGTAAATTCATCCATACGCGGCTGTCTCTGTACAGAAGTGGGCGTGGTTTCATCTCTCAGCCTCTCGCCCGATCTTTTGCAGTTTTCAAAATGATGCAGTGGGTGGTCTTTGTCATGACTTCTCACCAAATTTGAGGGATTTGAGAGAAAAATTAAAATATTTCCAGATACCTACAGGCACTTATTTGATTTAAAAAATAAATATCCCAGCCTCATTCAGGCTCTCGACAAAGATGTGATGAGTCAGCAGTTGTCATGGCCTTTTGTGTAAGAAGTATTATTCTCTTGAAGAAGCAAGTGTGTAATCACGAGTTTTTGTTTCTTTCTCTCCGTGTCAAAGAACCATTTGTTTCTCAGCCTCTGCATTTCGTCTGTGACAGCAAAGAGCTTTACAGGAGGTGTGTGTGTGTGTGTGTGTGGCCTAATCCACATTGGCCAACTTCCCGTCACAATCGGCCAGAAAGACGCACAGTTACACACTCAAACACCTCTGCAACGAACTCTCACTGTGGTTAGTTTAAATCCTAAGCGCAGCGGTGACATAATGCCTTGTTGTTCTCCTGTTGACTAAGGGTTCTGGGGGTGTGGTGGCGTCGGTTATACGTCTCCTCACAGCTTCTCCTTATCTCTTCCCCCTCATCTGTCTGAGCTCACTCAGCTCACACCCAAACAGCAAAATAGTCATTTGGCTAAAGGCAGATTTTAACAGTGCTGGTGTCCAGGAGGAGCCTGAAAGACGGGGACAAAGATGACAAGCAACTGATGTGCTTTGATAATAAGATGAGGTTGTGCTGATACGTGCACATTGTTGATGTCCTCTTGATCTTATAGCAGTCACTTCCTGGTTCAGAAAGGATTGGGAGATATTGAAATTCTCCTACTGACGACACTGCTTTAAGAAAAAACTACACAGGAAATAAAAATGCTGAAGAGAGAGGCACACACAGTTATAAATATCTATGGACTGGAGACGCATATGTTGCAATACCCATAAGTTGGCACAATGTATAGAGAGCAAGCCTTATGTTACAAAAAGGCATGCTGGGATCGCTGACGGTCATGTTTATGTTCTGTTGCCTTTGCCAAAGCCCTGATGATTGTTGATTATGAGTTGTCCAACTACTCTTTTGGGAATGCGCAGCTTATAAATCACTTTGTTAGTCAAAAATAGTAATCTTACGTTATATCTCACGAAATATTATGCTTCAATCCGTATTTGTTGGCGTTTAGCCTTTCAAAAAGAAATTGTTTACTCTGCCGCACGTTCCTGTATTTACGGGAGCAATCTAACAGCACCATTAATTCCATTTATATGACCACAATAACACAAAATCTGACGTATGCCACCATGTTTTTCGTCTTTCTTTTATGAGCTAGCACAATTTGGTGACGCGTAGAGAAAGCAAGAAGAAAATCAGAGAGGGAGACTGAATATAGCGCTCAATTCATATCAGGCGTTGCATAATTGAATAACGTTCTGCTGTTGTGGACACATGAGGACCATTATTGTGTTCAACCAACACCGTGTTGAACGATAACCCCGTCAAGCAGACTGTGCCACCCTGAGTGCCAGTGTGCCAATTAGCACCGCTTGGGGTGTAGAGTGGCTTCATGTCGGGGTACCGGTGAAATAGAGGTAACAGAGAGACAGCCACAGCTGCTGCCCAAATACATTCTCCTGCAGTCATGACCGATGGGACAGAACTCCGCTGTGGGCAGTCTGCCGGCTCACGGCTCGCCCTGCACCAGCTTTCATTGAGTGTCGGTGCCGCAGTCGTCATTTGTTATTGAGGATGGGTGCAGAGGGTGGCAGGGTGACCAAGCAAGTTTTTGCATACTTCCGTAAGCCTGGCAACCTTTGAGTCCCTTTATTCCAAACATCCTCATTGTTGAGATGTGTGTGTGTGTGTGTGTGTGTGTGTGAGTGAGAGTGAGAGTGAGAGGCTTAACTTTAAATGATTTCAACAGCGTCCGGTTTTAGTTTGTTTTTTAAGTACATCCTGGAATTCTCTTTCTTAATCTCCTTGGACAAGATTGTCGGAGCACGCTGGGTTTAGCTGTTTTACAGTCGAGGTTGTCGACAGATTGTTTAAATATATACTGTTTAAATCGCTGTCACACTATTGTTGCTAAACCCAAATGATGCTAATCTGCTTCTTGTTAACTAGGGATGAAGATAAGGCCAGTTTAATGGGGGGGGGGGGGGGGGGGGGGGG